>NC_143021.1:166377702-166695702 GCF_055824585.1 Amblyomma mixtum
CATGCTACTCTTGAAATAAAGTAGTCGTGATTCCATTCAGCACTCCGTTGGGACAAGCACTACAGGTCTAGCCTGCAAGTGCTAAGCATGAGAGAGCATATTAAGTTGACAGCAGTGTGATCCTGTTAAAATAAGCGCGCTATGCGTCCATACACTGCGCCGTTCGGAGGGGTACCGCAGACATAAAACCTGATGGCGCAGAGCTATAGCGAACATTATAAGCACTGATGGCTGCATGCTACTCTTGAAATAAACTAGTCGTGCTTCCATTCAGCACTCCGTTGGGACAAGCACAACAGGTCTAGCCTGCAAGTGCTAAGCACGAGAGAGCATATTAAGTTGGCAGTAGTGTGATCCTGTTAAAATAAGCGCGCTATGCGTCCATACACTGCGCCGTTCGGAGGGGTACCGCAGACATAAAACCTGATGGCGCAGAGCTATAGCGAACATTATAAGCACTGATGGCTGCATGCTACTCTTGAAATAAACTAGTCGTGCTTCCATTCAGCACTCCGTTGGGACAAGCACAACAGGTCTAGCCTGCAAGTGCAAAGCTCGAGAGAGCATATTAAGTTGGCAGTAGTGTGATCCTGTTAAAATAAGCGCGCTATGCGTCCATACACTGCGCCGTTCGGAGGGGTACCGCAGACATAAAACCTGATGGCGCAGAGTTATAGCGAACATTATAAGCACTGATGGCTGCATGCTACTCTTGAAATAAACTAGTCGTGCTTCCATTCAGCACTCCGTTGGGACAAGCACAACAGGTCTAGCCTGCAAGTGCTAAGCATGAGAGAGCATATTAAGTTGGCAGTAGTGTGATCCTGTTAAAATAAGCGCGCTATGCGTCCATACACTGCGCCGTTCGGAGGGGTACCGCAGACATAAAAGCTGATGGCGCAGAGCTATAGCGAACATTATAAGCAGTGATGGCTGCATGCTACTCTTGAAATAAACTAGTCGTGCTTCCATTCAGCACTCCGTTGGGACAAGTACAACAGGTCTAGCCTGCAAGTGCTAAGCATGAGAGAGCATATTAAGTTGACAGTAGTGTGATCCTGTTAAAATAAGCGCGCTATGCGTCCATACACTGCGCCGTTCGGAGGAGTACCGCAGACATAAAACCTGATGGCGCAGAGCTATAGCGAACATTATAAGCACTGATGGCTGCATGCTACTCTTGAAATAAACTAGTCGTGCTTCCATTCAGCACTCCGTTGGGACAAGTACAACAGGTCTAGCCTGCAAGTGCTAAGCATGAGAGAGCATATTGAGTTGTCAGTAGTGTGATCCTGTTAAAATAAGCGCGCTATGCGTCCATACACTGCGCCGTTCGGAGGGGTACCGCAGTCATAAAGCCTGATGGCGCAGAGCTATAGCGAACATTATAAGCACTGATGGCTGCATGCTACTCTTGAAATAAACTAGTTGTGCTTCCATTCAGCACTCCGTTGGGACAAGTACAACAGGTCTAGCCTGCAAGTGCTAAGAATGAGAGAGCATATTAAGTTGTCAGTAGTGTGATCCTGTTAAAATAAGCGCGCTATGCGTCCATACACTGCGCCGTTCGGAGGGGTACCGCAGACATAAAACCTGATGGTGCAGAGCTATATTGAACATTATACGCACTGATGGCTGCATGCTACTCTTGAAATAAACTAGTCGTGATTCCATTCAGCACTCCGTTGGGACAAGCACTACAGGTCTAGCCTGCAAGTGCTAAGCATGAGAGAGCATATTAAGTTGACAGTAGTGTGATCCTTTTAAAATAAGCGCTCTATGCATCCATACACTGCGCCGTTCGGAGGGGTACCGCAGACATAAAACCTGATGGCGCAGAGCTATAGCGAACATTATAAGCACTGATGGCTGCATGCTACTCTTGAAATAAACTAGTCGTGCTTCCATTCAGCACTCCGTTGGGACAAGCACAACAGGTCTAGCCTGCAAGTGCAAAGCACGACAGAGCATATTAAGTTGGCAGTAGTGTGATCCTGTTAAAATAAGCGCGCTATGCGTCCATACACTGCGCCGTTCGGAGGGGTACCACAGACATAAAACCTGATGGCGCAGAGCTATAGCGAACATTATAAGCACTGATGGCTGCATGCTACTCTTGAAATAAACTAGTCGTGCTTCCATTCAGCACTCCGTTGGGACAAGCACAACAGGTCTAGCCTGCAAATGCTAAGCACGAGAGAGCATATTAAGTTGGCAGTAGTATGATCCTGTTAAAATAAGCGCGCTATGCGTCCATACACTGCGCCGTTCGGAGGGGTACCGCAGACATAAAACCTGATGGCGCAGAGCTATAGCGAACATTATAAGCACTGATGGCTGCATGCTACTCTTGAAATAAACTAGTCGTGCTTCCATTCAGCACTCCGTTGGGACAAGCACAACAGGTCTAGCCTGCAAGTGCAAAGCTCGAGAGAGCATATTAAGTTGGCAGTAGTGTGATCCTGTTAAAATAAGCGCGCTATGCGTCCATACACTGCGCCGTTCGGAGGGGTACCGCAGACATAAAACCTGATGGCGCAGAGTTATAGCGAACATTATAAGCACTGATGGCTGCATGCTACTCTTGAAATAAACTAGTCGTGCTTCCATTCAGCACTCCGTTGGGACAAGCACAACAGGTCTAGCCTGCAAGTGCTAAGCATGAGAGAGCATATTAAGTTGGCAGTAGTGTGATCCTGTTAAAATAAGCGCGCTATGCGTCCATACACTGCGCCGTTCGGAGGGGTACCGCAGACATAAAACCTGATGGCGCAGAGCTATAGCGAACATTATAAGCAGTGATGGCTGCATGCTACTCTTGAAATAAACTAGTCGTGCTTCCATTCAGCACTCCGTTGGGACAAGTACAACAGGTCTAGCCTGCAAGTGCTAAGCATGAGAGAGCATATTAAGTTGACAGTAGTGTGATCCTGTTAAAATAAGCGCGCTATGCGTCCATACACTGCGCCGTTCGGAGGGGTACCGCAGACATAAAACCTGATGGCGCAGAGCTATAGCGAACATTATAAGCACTGATGGCTGCATGCTACTCTTGAAATAAACTAGTCGTGCTTCCATTCAGCACTCCGTTGGGACAAGTACAACAGGTCTAGCCTGCAAGTGCTAAGCATGAGAGAGCATATTGAGTTGTCAGTAGTGTGATCCTGTTAAAATAAGCGCGCTATGCGTCCATACACTGCGCCGTTCGGAGGGGTACCGCAGTCATAAAGCCTGATGGCGCAGAGCTATAGCGAACATTATAAGCACTGATGGCTGCATGCTACTCTTGAAATAAACTAGTTGTGCTTCCATTCAGCACTCCGTTGGGACAAGTACAACAGGTCTAGCCTGCAAGTGCTAAGAATGAGAGAGCATATTAAGTTGTCAGTAGTGTGATCCTGTTAAAATAAGCGCGCTATGCGTCCATACACTGCGCCGTTCGGAGGGGTACCGCAGACATAAAACCTGATGGTGCAGAGCTATATTGAACATTATACGCACTGATGGCTGCATGCTACTCTTGAAATAAACTAGTCGTGATTCCATTCAGCACTCCGTTGGGACAAGCACTACAGGTCTAGCCTGCAAGTGCTAAGCATGAGAGAGCATATTAAGTTGACAGTAGTGTGATCCTTTTAAAATAAGCGCTCTATGCATCCATACACTGCGCCGTTCGGAGGGGTACCGCAGACATAAAACCTGATGGCGCAGAGCTATAGCGAACATTATAAGCACTGATGGCTGCATGCTACTCTTGAAATAAACTAGTCGTGCTTCCATTCAGCACTCCGTTGGGACAAGCACAACAGGTCTAGCCTGCAAGTGCAAAGCACGACAGAGCATATTAAGTTGGCAGTAGTGTGATCCTGTTAAAATAAGCGCGCTATGCGTCCATACACTGCGCCGTTCGGAGGGGTACCGCAGACATAAAACCTGATGGCGCAGAGCTATAGCGAACATTATAAGCACTGATGGCTGCATGCTACTCTTGAAATAAACTAGTCGTGCTTCCATTCAGCACTCCGTTGGGACAAGCACAACAGGTCTAGCCTGCAAGTGCTAAGCACGAGAGAGCATATTAAGTTGGCAGTAGTGTGATCCTGTTAAAATAAGCGCGCTATGCGTCCATACACTGCGCCGTTCGGAGGGGTACCGCAGACATAAAACCTGATGGCGCAGAGCTATAGCGAACATTATAAGCACTGATGGCTGCATGCTACTCTTGAAATAAACTAGTCGTGCTTCCATTCAGCACTCCGTTGGGACAAGCACAACAGGTCTAGCGTGCAAGTGCTAAGCATGAGAGAGCAAATTAAGTTGTCAGTAGTGTGATCCTGTTAAAATAAGCGCGCTATGCGTCCATACACTGCGCCGTTCGGAGGGGTACCGCAGACATAAAACCTGATGGCGCAGAGCTATAGCGAACAATATAAGCACTGATTGCTGCATGCTACTCTTGAAATAAACTAGTCGTGATTCCATTCAGCACTCCGTTGGGACAAGCACTACAGGTCTAGCCTGCAAGTGCTAAGCATGAGAGAGCATATTAAGTTGACAGCAGTGTGATCGTGTTAAAATAAGCGCGCTATGCGTCCATACACTGCGCCGCTCGGAGGGGTACCGCAGACATAAAACCTGATGGCGCAGAGCTATAGCGAACATTATAAGCACTGATGGCTGCATGCTACTCTTGAAATAAACTAGTCGTGCTTCCATTCAGCACTCCGTTGGGACAAGAACAACAGGTCTAGCCTGCAAGTGCTAAGCACGAGAGAGCATATTAAGTTGGCAGTAGTGTGATCCTGTTAAAATAAGCGCGCTATGCCTCCATACACTGCGCCGTTCGGAGGGGTACCACAGACATAAAACCTGATGGCGCAGAGCTATAGCGAACATTATAAGCACTGATGGCTGCATGCTACTCTTGAAATAAACTAGTCGTGCTTCCATTCAGCACTCCGTTGGGACAAGCACAACAGGTCTAGCCTGCAAATGCTAAGCACGAGAGAGCATATTAAGTTGGCAGTAGTATGATCCTGTTAAAATAAGCGCGCTATGCGTCCATACACTGCGCCGTTCGGAGGGGTACCGCAGACATAAAACCTGATGGCGCAGAGCTATAGCGAACAATATAAGCACTGATTGCTGCATGCTACTCTTGAAATAAACTAGTCGTGATTCCATTCAGCACTCCGTTGGGACAAGCACTACAGGTCTAGCCTGCAAGTGCTAAGCATGAGAGAGCATATTAAGTTGACAGCAGTGTGATCCTGTTAAAATAAGCGCGCTATGCGTCCATACACTGCGCCGTTCGGAGGGGTACCGCAGACATAAAACCTGATGGCGCAGAGCTATAGCGAACATTATAAGCACTGATGGCTGCATGCTACTCTTGAAATAAACTAGTCGTGCTTCCATTCAGCACTCCGTTGGGACAAGCACAACAGGTCTAGCCTGCAAGTGCTAAGCACGAGAGAGCATATTAAGTTGGCAGTAGTGTGATCCTGTTAAAATAAGCGCGCTATGCGTCCATACACTGCGCCGTTCGGAGGGGTACCACAGACATAAAACCTGATGGCGCAGAGCTATAGCGAACATTATAAGCACTGATGGCTGCATGCTACTCTTGAAATAAACTAGTCGTGCTTCCATTCAGCACTCCGTTGGGACAAGCACAACAGGTCTAGCCTGCAAATGCTAAGCACGAGAGAGCATATTAAGTTGGCAGTAGTATGATCCTGTTAAAATAAGCGCGCTATGCGTCCATACACTGCGCCGTTCGGAGGGGTACCGCAGACATAAAACCTGATGGCGCAGAGCTATAGCGAACATTATAAGCACTGATGGCTGCATGCTACTCTTGAAATAAACTAGTCGTGCTTCCATTCAGCACTCCGTTGGGACAAGCACAACAGGTCTAGCCTGCAAGTGCAAAGCACGACAGAGCATATTAAGTTGGCAGTAGTGTGATCCTGTTAAAATAAGCGCGCTATGCGTCCATACACTGCGCCGTTCGGAGGGGTACCGCAGACATAAAACCTGATGGCGCAGAGCTATAGCGAACACTATAAGCACTGATGGCTGCATGCTACTCTTGAAATAAACTAGTCGTGCTTCCATTCAGCACTCCGTTGGGACAAGCACAACAGGTCTAGCCTGCAAGTGCTAAGCACGAGAGAGCATATTAAGTTGGCAGTAGTGTGATCCTGTTAAAATAAGCGCGCTATGCGTCCATACACTGCGCTGTTCGGAGGGGTACCGCAGACATAAAACCTGATGGCGCAGAGCTATAGCGAACATTATAAGCACTGATGGCTGCATGCTACTCTTGAAATAAACTAGTCGTGCTTCCATTCAGCACTCCGTTGGGACAAGCACAACAGGTCTAGCCTGCAAGTGCTAAGCATGAGAGAGCATATTAAGTTGTCAGTAGTGTGATCCTGTTAAAATAAGCGCGCTATGCGTCCATACACTGCGCCGTTCGGCGGGGTACCGCAGACATAAAACCTGATGGCGCAGAGCTATAGCGAACAATATAAGCACTGATTGCTGCATGCTACTCTTGAAATAAACTAGTCGTGATTCCATTCAGCACTCCGTTGGGACAAGCACTACAGGTCTAGCCTGCAAGTGCTAAGCATGAGAGAGCATATTAAGTTGACAGCAGTGTGATCCTGTTAAAATAAGTGCGCTATGCGTCCATACACTGCGCCGTTCGGAGGGGTACCGCACACAAAAACCTGATGGCGCAGAGCTATAGCGAACATTATAAGCACTGATCGCTGCATGCTACTCTTGAAATAAACTAGTCGTGCTTCCATTCAGCACTCCGTTGGGACAAGCACAACAGGTCTAGCCTGCAAGTGCTAAGCACGAGAGAGCATATTAAGTTGGCAGTAGTGTGATCCTGTTAAAATAAGCGCGCTATGCGTCCATACACTGCGCCGTTCGGAGGGGTACCACAGACATAAAACCTGATGGCGCAGAGCTATAGCGAACATTATAAGCACTGATGGCTGCATGCTACTCTTGAAATAAACTAGTCGTGCTTCCATTCAGCACTCCGTTGGGACAAGCACAACAGGTCTAGCCTGCAAATGCTAAGCACGAGAGAGCATATTAAGTTGGCAGTAGTATGATCCTGTTAAAATAAGCGCGCTATGCGTCCATACACTGCGCCGTTCGGAGGGGTACCGCAGACATAAAACCTGATGGCGCAGAGCTATAGCGAACAATATAAGCACTGATTGCTGCATGCTACTCTTGAAATAAACTAGTCGTGATTCCATTCAGCACTCCGTTGGGACAAGCACTACAGGTCTAGCCTGCAAGTGCTAAGCATGAGAGAGCATATTAAGTTGACAGCAGTGTGATCCTGTTAAAATAAGCGCGCTATGCGTCCATACACTGCGCCGTTCGGAGGGGTACCGCAGACATAAAACCTGATGGCGCAGAGCTATAGCGAACATTATAAGCACTGATGGCTGCATGCTACTCTTGAAATAAACTAGTCGTGCTTCCATTCAGCACTCCGTTGGGACAAGCACAACAGGTCTAGCCTGCAAGTGCTAAGCACGAGAGAGCATATTAAGTTGGCAGTAGTGTGATCCTGTTAAAATAAGCGCGCTATGCGTCCATACACTGCGCCGTTCGGAGGGGTACCACAGACATAAAACCTGATGGCGCAGAGCTATAGCGAACATTATAAGCACTGATGGCTGCATGCTACTCTTGAAATAAACTAGTCGTGCTTCCATTCAGCACTCCGTTGGGACAAGCACAACAGGTCTAGCCTGCAAATGCTAAGCACGAGAGAGCATATTAAGTTGGCAGTAGTATGATCCTGTTGAAATAAGCGCGCTATGCGTCCATACACTGCGCCGTTCGGAGGGGTACCGCAGACATAAAACCTGATGGCGCAGAGCTATAGCGAACATTATAAGCACTGATGGCTGCATGCTACTCTTGAAATAAACTAGTCGTGCTTCCATTCAGCACTCCGTTGGGACAAGCACAACAGGTCTAGCCTGCAAGTGCAAAGCTCGAGAGAGCATATTAAGTTGGCAGTAGTGTGATCCTGTTAAAATAAGCGCGCTATGCGTCCATACACTGCGCCGTTCGGAGGGGTACCGCAGACATAAAACCTGATGGCGCAGAGTTATAGCGAACATTATAAGCACTGATGGCTGCATGCTACTCTTGAAATAAACTAGTCGTGCTTCCATTCAGCACTCCGTTGGGACAAGCACAACAGGTCTAGCCTGCAAGTGCTAAGCATGAGAGAGCATATTAAGTTGGCAGTAGTGTGATCCTGTTAAAATAAGCGCGCTATGCGTCCATACACTGCGCCGTTCGGAGGGGTACCGCAGACATAAAACCTGATGGCGCAGAGCTATAGCGAACATTATAAGCAGTGATGGCTGCATGCTACTCTTGAAATAAACTAGTCGTGCTTCCATTCAGCACTCCGTTGGGACAAGTACAACAGGTCTAGCCTGCAAGTGCTAAGCATGAGAGAGCATATTAAGTTGACAGTAGTGTGATCCTGTTAAAATAAGCGCGCTATGCGTCCATACACTGCGCCGTTCGGAGGGGTACCGCAGACATAAAACCTGATGGCGCAGAGCTATAGCGAACATTATAAGCACTGATGGCTGCATGCTACTCTTGAAATAAACTAGTCGTGCTTCCATTCAGCACTCCGTTGGGACAAGTACAACAGGTCTAGCCTGCAAGTGCTAAGCATGAGAGAGCATATTGAGTTGTCAGTAGTGTGATCCTGTTAAAATAAGCGCGCTATGCGTCCATACACTGCGCCGTTCGGAGGGGTACCGCAGTCATAAAGCCTGATGGCGCAGAGCTATAGCGAACATTATAAGCACTGATGGCTGCATGCTACTCTTGAAATAAACTAGTTGTGCTTCCATTCAGCACTCCGTTGGGACAAGTACAACAGGTCTAGCCTGCAAGTGCTAAGAATGAGAGAGCATATTAAGTTGTCAGTAGTGTGATCCTGTTAAAATAAGCGCGCTATGCGTCCATACACTGCGCCGTTCGGAGGGGTACCGCAGACATAAAACCTGATGGTGCAGAGCTATATTGAACATTATACGCACTGATGGCTGCATGCTACTCTTGAAATAAACTAGTCGTGATTCCATTCAGCACTCCGTTGGGACAAGCACTACAGGTCTAGCCTGCAAGTGCTAAGCATGAGAGAGCATATTAAGTTGACAGTAGTGTGATCCTTTTAAAATAAGCGCTCTATGCATCCATACACTGCGCCGTTCGGAGGGGTACCGCAGACATAAAACCTGATGGCGCAGAGCTATAGCGAACATTATAAGCACTGATGGCTGCATGCTACTCTTGAAATAAACTAGTCGTGCTTCCATTCAGCACTCCGTTGGGACAAGCACAACAGGTCTAGCCTGCAAGTGCAAAGCACGACAGAGCATATTAAGTTGGCAGTAGTGTGATCCTGTTAAAATAAGCGCGCTATGCGTCCATACACTGCGCCGTTCGGAGGGGTACCGCAGACATAAAACCTG
Organism: Amblyomma mixtum; assembly: GCF_055824585.1. NCBI lineage: Eukaryota > Metazoa > Arthropoda > Arachnida > Ixodida > Ixodidae > Amblyomma > Amblyomma mixtum. The sequence goes on from NC_143021.1 coordinate 166,387,254, forward strand.
ATGGCGCAGAGCTATAGCGAACATTATAAGCACTGATGGCTGCATGCTACTCTTGAAATAAACTAGTCGTGCTTCCATTCAGCACTCCGTTGGGACAAGCACAACAGGTCTAGCCTGCAAGTGCTAAGCACGAGAGAGCATATTAAGTTGGCAGTAGTGTGATCCTGTTAAAATAAGCGCGCTATGCGTCCATACACTGCGCCGTTCGGAGGGGTACCGCAGACATAAAACCTGATGGCGCAGAGCTATAGCGAACATTATAAGCACTGATGGCTGCATGCTACTCTTGAAATAAACTAGTCGTGCTTCCATTCAGCACTCCGTTGGGACAAGCACAACAGGTCTAGCGTGCAAGTGCTAAGCATGAGAGTGCAAATTAAGTTGTCAGTAGTGTGATCCTGTTAAAATAAGCGCGCTATGCGTCCATACACTGCGCCGTTCGGAGGGGTACCGCAGACATAAATTCTGATGGCGCAGAGCTATAGCGAACAATATAAGCACTGATTGCTGCATGCTACTCTTGAAATAAACTAGTCGTGATTCCATTCAGCACTCCGTTGGGACAAGCACTACAGGTCTAGCCTGCAAGTGCTAAGCATGAGAGAGCATATTAAGTTGACAGCAGTGTGATCCTGTTAAAATAAGCGCGCTATGCGTCCATACACTGCGCCGCTCGGAGGGGTACCGCAGACATAAAACCTGATGGCGCAGAGCTATAGCGAACATTATAAGCACTGATGGCTGCATGCTACTCTTGAAATAAACTAGTCGTGCTTCCATTCAGCACTCCGTTGGGACAAGAACAACAGGTCTAGCCTGCAAGTGCTAAGCACGAGAGAGCATATTAAGTTGGCAGTAGTATGATCCTGTTAAAATAAGCGCGCTATGCGTCCATACACTGCGCCGTTCGGAGGGGTACCGCAGACATAAAACCTGATGGCGCAGAGCTATAGCGAACAATATAAGCACTGATTGCTGCATGCTACTCTTGAAATAAACTAGTCGTGATTCCATTCAGCACTCCGTTGGGACAAGCACTACAGGTCTAGCCTGCAAGTGCTAAGCATGAGAGAGCATATTAAGTTGACAGCAGTGTGATCCTGTTAAAATAAGCGCGCTATGCGTCCATACACTGCGCCGTTCGGAGGGGTACCGCAGACATAAAACCTGATGGCGCAGAGCTATAGCGAACATTATAAGCACTGATGGCTGCATGCTACTCTTGAAATAAACTAGTCGTGCTTCCATTCAGCACTCCGTTGGGACAAGCACAACAGGTCTAGCCTGCAAGTGCTAAGCACGAGAGAGCATATTAAGTTGGCAGTAGTGTGATCCTGTTAAAATAAGCGCGCTATGCGTCCATACACTGCGCCGTTCGGAGGGGTACCACAGACATAAAACCTGATGGCGCAGAGCTATAGCGAACATTATAAGCACTGATGGCTGCATGCTACTCTTGAAATAAACTAGTCGTGCTTCCATTCAGCACTCCGTTGGGACAAGCACAACAGGTCTAGCCTGCAAATGCTAAGCACGAGAGAGCATATTAAGTTGGCAGTAGTATGATCCTGTTAAAATAAGCGCGCTATGCGTCCATACACTGCGCCGTTCGGAGGGGTACCGCAGACATAAAACCTGATGGCGCAGAGCTATAGCGAACATTATAAGCACTGATGGCTGCATGCTACTCTTGAAATAAACTAGTCGTGCTTCCATTCAGCACTCCGTTGGGACAAGTACAACAGGTCTAGCCTGCAAGTGCTAAGCATGAGAGAGCATATTAAGTTGTCAGTAGTGTGATCCTGTTAAAATAAGCGCGCTATGCGTCCATACACTGCGCCGTTCGGAGGGGTACCGCAGTCATAAAACCTGATGGCGCAGAGCTATAGCGAACATTATAAGCACTGATGGCTGCATGCTACTCTTGAAATAAACTAGTTGTGCTTCCATTCAGCACTCCGTTGGGACAAGTACAACAGGTCTAGCCTGCAAGTGCTAAGAATGAGAGAGCATATTAAGTTGTCAGTAGTGTGATCCTGTTAAAATAAGCGCGCTATGCGTCCATACACTGCGCCGTTCGGAGGGGTACCGCAGACATAAAACCTGATGGTGCAGAGCTATATTGAACATTATAAGCTCTGATGGCTGCATGCTACTCTTGAAATAAACTAGTCGTGATTCCATTCAGCACTCCGTTGGGACAAGCACTACAGGTCTAGCCTGCAAGTGCTAAGCATGAGAGAGCATATTAAGTTGACAGTAGTGTGATCCTTTTAAAATAAGCGCTCTATGCATCCATACACTGCGCCGTTCGGAGGGGTACCGCAGACATAAAACCTGATGGCGCAGAGCTATAGCGAACATTATAAGCACTGATGGCTGCATGCTACTCTTGAAATAAACTAGTCGTGCTTCCATTCAGCACTCCGTTGGGCAAGCACAACAGGTCTAGCCTGCAAGTGCAAAGCACGACAGAGCATATTAAGTTGGCAGTAGTGTGATCCTGTTAAAATAAGCGCGCTATGCGTCCATACACTGCGCTGTTCGGAGGGGTACCGCAGACATAAAACCTGATGGCGCAGAGCTATAGCGAACAATATAAGCACTGATTGCTGCATGCTACTCTTGAAATAAACTAGTCGTGATTCCATTCAGCACTCCGTTGGGACAAGCACTACAGGTCTAGCCTGCAAGTGCTAAGCATGAGAGAGCATATTAAGTTGACAGCAGTGTGATCCTGTTAAAATAAGCGCGCTATGCGTCCATACACTGCGCCGTTCGGAGGGGTACCGCAGACATAAAACCTGATGGCGCAGAGCTATAGCGAACATTATAAGCACTGATGGCTGCATGCTACTCTTGAAATAAACTAGTCGTGCTTCCATTCAGCACTCCGTTGGGACAAGCACAACAGGTCTAGCCTGCAAGTGCTAAGCACGAGAGAGCATATTAAGTTGGCAGTAGTGTGATCCTGTTAAAATAAGCGCGCTATGCGTCCATACACTGCGCCGTTCGGAGGGGTACCACAGACATAAAACCTGATGGCGCAGAGCTATAGCGAACATTATAAGCACTGATGGCTGCATGCTACTCTTGAAATAAACTAGTCGTGCTTCCATTCAGCACTCCGTTGGGACAAGCACAACAGGTCTAGCCTGCAAATGCTAAGCACGAGAGAGCATATTAAGTTGGCAGTAGTATGATCCTGTTAAAATAAGCGCGCTATGCGTCCATACACTGCGCCGTTCGGAGGGGTACCGCAGACATAAAACCTGATGGCGCAGAGCTATAGCGAACATTATAAGCACTGATGGCTGCATGCTACTCTTGAAATAAACTAGTCGTGCTTCCATTCAGCACTCCGTTGGGACAAGCACAACAGGTCTAGCCTGCAAGTGCAAAGCTCGAGAGAGCATATTAAGTTGGCAGTAGTGTGATCCTGTTAAAATAAGCGCGCTATGCGTCCATACACTGCGCCGTTCGGAGGGGTACCGCAGACATAAAACCTGATGGCGCAGAGTTATAGCGAACATTATAAGCACTGATGGCTGCATGCTACTCTTGAAATAAACTAGTCGTGCTTCCATTCAGCACTCCGTTGGGACAAGCACAACAGGTCTAGCCTGCAAGTGCTAAGCATGAGAGAGCATATTAAGTTGGCAGTAGTGTGATCCTGTTAAAATAAGCGCGCTATGCGTCCATACACTGCGCCGTTCGGAGGGGTACCGCAGACATAAAACCTGATGGCGCAGAGCTATAGCGAACATTATAAGCAGTGATGGCTGCATGCTACTCTTGAAATAAACTAGTCGTGCTTCCATTCAGCACTCCGTTGGGACAAGTACAACAGGTCTAGCCTGCAAGTGCTAAGCATGAGAGAGCATATTAAGTTGACAGTAGTGTGATCCTGTTAAAATAAGCGCGCTATGCGTCCATACACTGCGCCGTTCGGAGGGGTACCGCAGACATAAAACCTGATGGCGCAGAGCTATAGCGAACATTATAAGCACTGATGGCTGCATGCTACTCTTGAAATAAACTAGTCGTGCTTCCATTCAGCACTCCGTTGGGACAAGTACAACAGGTCTAGCCTGCAAGTGCTAAGCATGAGAGAGCATATTGAGTTGTCAGTAGTGTGATCCTGTTAAAATAAGCGCGCTATGCGTCCATACACTGCGCCGTTCGGAGGGGTACCGCAGTCATAAAGCCTGATGGCGCAGAGCTATAGCGAACATTATAAGCACTGATGGCTGCATGCTACTCTTGAAATAAACTAGTTGTGCTTCCATTCAGCACTCCGTTGGGACAAGTACAACAGGTCTAGCCTGCAAGTGCTAAGAATGAGAGAGCATATTAAGTTGTCAGTAGTGTGATCCTGTTAAAATAAGCGCGCTATGCGTCCATACACTGCGCCGTTCGGAGGGGTACCGCAGACATAAAACCTGATGGTGCAGAGCTATATTGAACATTATACGCACTGATGGCTGCATGCTACTCTTGAAATAAACTAGTCGTGATTCCATTCAGCACTCCGTTGGGACAAGCACTACAGGTCTAGCCTGCAAGTGCTAAGCATGAGAGAGCATATTAAGTTGACAGTAGTGTGATCCTTTTAAAATAAGCGCTCTATGCATCCATACACTGCGCCGTTCGGAGGGGTACCGCAGACATAAAACCTGATGGCGCAGAGCTATAGCGAACATTATAAGCACTGATGGCTGCATGCTACTCTTGAAATAAACTAGTCGTGCTTCCATTCAGCACTCCGTTGGGACAAGCACAACAGGTCTAGCCTGCAAGTGCAAAGCACGACAGAGCATATTAAGTTGGCAGTAGTGCGATCCTGTTAAAATAAGCGCGCTATGCGTCCATACACTGCGCCGTTCGGAGGGGTACCGCAGACATAAAACCTGATGGCGCAGAGCTATAGCGAACATTATAAGCACTGATGGCTGCATGCTACTCTTGAAATAAACTAGTCGTGCTTCCATTCAGCACTCCGTTGGGACAAGCACAACAGGTCTAGCCTGCAAGTGCTAAGCACGAGAGAGCATATTAAGTTGGCAGTAGTGTGATCCTGTTAAAATAAGCGCGCTATGCGTCCATACACTGCGCCGTTCGGAGGGGTACCGCAGACATAAAACCTGATGGCGCAGAGCTATAGCGAACATTATAAGCACTGATGGCTGCATGCTACTCTTGAAATAAACTAGTCGTGCTTCCATTCAGCACTCCGTTGGGACAAGCACAACAGGTCTAGCGTGCAAGTGCTAAGCATGAGAGTGCAAATTAAGTTGTCAGTAGTGTGATCCTGTTAAAATAAGCGCGCTATGCGTCCATACACTGCGCCGTTCGGAGGGGTACCGCAGACATAAAACCTGATGGCGCAGAGCTATAGCGAACAATATAAGCACTGATTGCTGCATGCTACTCTTGAAATAAACTAGTCGTGATTCCATTCAGCACTCCGTTGGGACAAGCACTACAGGTCTAGCCTGCAAGTGCTAAGCATGAGAGAGCATATTAAGTTGACAGCAGTGTGATCCTGTTAAAATAAGCGCGCTATGCGTCCATACACTGCGCCGCTCGGAGGGGTACCGCAGACATAAAACCTGATGGCGCAGAGCTATAGCGAACATTATAAGCACTGATGGCTGCATGCTACTCTTGAAATAAACTAGTCGTGCTTCCATTCAGCACTCCGTTGGGACAAGAACAACAGGTCTAGCCTGCAAGTGCTAAGCACGAGAGAGCATATTAAGTTGGCAGTAGTATGATCCTGTTAAAATAAGCGCGCTATGCGTCCATACACTGCGCCGTTCGGAGGGGTACCGCAGACATAAAACCTGATGGCGCAGAGCTATAGCGAACAATATAAGCACTGATTGCTGCATGCTACTCTTGAAATAAACTAGTCGTGATTCCATTCAGCACTCCGTTGGGACAAGCACTACAGGTCTAGCCTGCAAGTGCTAAGCATGAGAGAGCATATTAAGTTGACAGCAGTGTGATCCTGTTAAAATAAGCGCGCTATGCGTCCATACACTGCGCCGTTCGGAGGGGTACCGCAGACATAAAACCTGATGGCGCAGAGCTATAGCGAACATTATAAGCACTGATGGCTGCATGCTACTCTTGAAATAAACTAGTCGTGCTTCCATTCAGCACTCCGTTGGGACAAGCACAACAGGTCTAGCCTGCAAGTGCTAAGCACGAGAGAGCATATTAAGTTGGCAGTAGTGTGATCCTGTTAAAATAAGCGCGCTATGCGTCCATACACTGCGCCGTTCGGAGGGGTACCACAGACATAAAACCTGATGGCGCAGAGCTATAGCGAACATTATAAGCACTGATGGCTGCATGCTACTCTTGAAATAAACTAGTCGTGCTTCCATTCAGCACTCCGTTGGGACAAGCACAACAGGTCTAGCCTGCAAATGCTAAGCACGAGAGAGCATATTAAGTTGGCAGTAGTATGATCCTGTTAAAATAAGCGCGCTATGCGTCCATACACTGCGCCGTTCGGAGGGGTACCGCAGACATAAAACCTGATGGCGCAGAGCTATAGCGAACATTATAAGCACTGATGGCTGCATGCTACTCTTGAAATAAACTAGTCGTGCTTCCATTCAGCACTCCGTTGGGACAAGTACAACAGGTCTAGCCTGCAAGTGCTAAGCATGAGAGAGCATATTAAGTTGTCAGTAGTGTGATCCTGTTAAAATAAGCGCGCTATGCGTCCATACACTGCGCCGTTCGGAGGGGTACCGCAGTCATAAAACCTGATGGCGCAGAGCTATAGCGAACATTATAAGCACTGATGGCTGCATGCTACTCTTGAAATAAACTAGTTGTGCTTCCATTCAGCACTCCGTTGGGACAAGTACAACAGGTCTAGCCTGCAAGTGCTAAGAATGAGAGAGCATATTAAGTTGTCAGTAGTGTGATCCTGTTAAAATAAGCGCGCTATGCGTCCATACACTGCGCCGTTCGGAGGGGTACCGCAGACATAAAACCTGATGGTGCAGAGCTATATTGAACATTATAAGCTCTGATGGCTGCATGCTACTCTTGAAATAAACTAGTCGTGATTCCATTCAGCACTCCGTTCGGACAAGCACTACAGGTCTAGCCTGCAAGTGCTAAGCATGAGAGAGCATATTAAGTTGACAGTAGTGTGATCCTTTTAAAATAAGCGCTCTATGCATCCATACACTGCGCCGTTCGGAGGGGTACCGCAGACATAAAACCTGATGGCGCAGAGCTATAGCGAACATTATAAGCACTGATGGCTGCATGCTACTCTTGAAATAAACTAGTCGTGCTTCCATTCAGCACTCCGTTGGGACAAGCACAACAGGTCTAGCCTGCAAGTGCAAAGCACGACAGAGCATATTAAGTTGGCAGTAGTGTGATCCTGTTAAAATAAGCGCGCTATGCGTCCATACACTGCGCTGTTCGGAGGGGTACCGCAGACATAAAACCTGATGGCGCAGAGCTATAGCGAACAATATAAGCACTGATTGCTGCATGCTACTCTTGAAATAAACTAGTCGTGATTCCATTCAGCACTCCGTTGGGACAAGCACTACAGGTCTAGCCTGCAAGTGCTAAGCATGAGAGAGCATATTAAGTTGACAGCAGTGTGATCCTGTTAAAATAAGCGCGCTATGCGTCCATACACTGCGCCGTTCGGAGGGGTACCGCAGACATAAAACCTGATGGCGCAGAGCTATAGCGAACATTATAAGCACTGATGGCTGCATGCTACTCTTGAAATAAACTAGTCGTGCTTCCATTCAGCACTCCGTTGGGACAAGCACAACAGGTCTAGCCTGCAAGTGCTAAGCACGAGAGAGCATATTAAGTTGGCAGTAGTGTGATGCTGTTAAAATAAGCGCGCTATGCGTCCATACACTGCGCCGTTCGGAGGGGTACCACAGACATAAAACCTGATGGCGCAGAGCTATAGCGAACATTATAAGCACTGATGGCTGCATGCTACTCTTGAAATAAACTAGTCGTGCTTCCATTCAGCACTCCGTTGGGACAAGCACAACAGGTCTAGCCTGCAAATGCTAAGCACGAGAGAGCATATTAAGTTGGCAGTAGTATGATCCTGTTAAAATAAGCGCGCTATGCGTCCATACACTGCGCCGTTCGGAGGGGTACCGCAGACATAAAACCTGATGGCGCAGAGCTATAGCGAACATTATAAGCACTGATGGCTGCATGCTACTCTTGAAATAAACTAGTCGTGCTTCCATTCAGCACTCCGTTGGGACAAGCACAACAGGTCTAGCCTGCAAGTGCAAAGCTCGAGAGAGCATATTAAGTTGGCAGTAGTGTGATCCTGTTAAAATAAGCGCGCTATGCGTCCATACACTGCGCCGTTCGGAGGGGTACCGCAGACATAAAACCTGATGGCGCAGAGTTATAGCGAACATTATAAGCACTGATGGCTGCATGCTACTCTTGAAATAAACTAGTCGTGCTTCCATTCAGCACTCCGTTGGGACAAGCACAACAGGTCTAGCCTGCAAGTGCTAAGCATGAGAGAGCATATTAAGTTGGCAGTAGTGTGATCCTGTTAAAATAAGCGCGCTATGCGTCCATACACTGCGCCGTTCGGAGGGGTACCGCAGACATAAAACCTGATGGCGCAGAGCTATAGCGAACATTATAAGCAGTGATGGCTGCATGCTACTCTTGAAATAAACTAGTCGTGCTTCCATTCAGCACTCCGTTGGGACAAGTACAACAGGTCTAGCCTGCAAGTGCTAAGCATGAGAGAGCATATTAAGTTGACAGTAGTGTGATCCTGTTAAAATAAGCGCGCTATGCGTCCATACACTGCGCCGTTCGGAGGGGTACCGCAGACATAAAACCTGATGGCGCAGAGCTATAGCGAACATTATAAGCACTGATGGCTGCATGCTACTCTTGAAATAAACTAGTCGTGCTTCCATTCAGCACTCCGTTGGGACAAGTACAACAGGTCTAGCCTGCAAGTGCTAAGCATGAGAGAGCATATTGAGTTGTCAGTAGTGTGATCCTGTTAAAATAAGCGCGCTATGCGTCCATACACTGCGCCGTTCGGAGGGGTACCGCAGTCATAAAGCCTGATGGCGCAGAGCTATAGCGAACATTATAAGCACTGATGGCTGCATGCTACTCTTGAAATAAACTAGTTGTGCTTCCATTCAGCACTCCGTTGGGACAAGTACAACAGGTCTAGCCTGCAAGTGCTAAGAATGAGAGAGCATATTAAGTTGTCAGTAGTGTGATCCTGTTAAAATAAGCGCGCTATGCGTCCATACACTGCGCCGTTCGGAGGGGTACCGCAGACATAAAACCTGATGGTGCAGAGCTATATTGAACATTATACGCACTGATGGCTGCATGCTACTCTTGAAATAAACTAGTCGTGATTCCATTCAGCACTCCGTTGGGACAAGCACTACAGGTCTAGCCTGCAAGTGCTAAGCATGAGAGAGCATATTAAGTTGACAGTAGTGTGATCCTTTTAAAATAAGCGCTCTATGCATCCATACACTGCGCCGTTCGGAGGGGTACCGCAGACATAAAACCTGATGGCGCAGAGCTATAGCGAACATTATAAGCACTGATGGCTGCATGCTACTCTTGAAATAAACTAGTCGTGCTTCCATTCAGCACTCCGTTGGGACAAGCACAACAGGTCTAGCCTGCAAGTGCAAAGCACGACAGAGCATATTAAGTTGGCAGTAGTGTGATCCTGTTAAAATAAGCGCGCTATGCGTCCATACACTGCGCCGTTCGGAGGGGTACCGCAGACATAAAACCTGATGGCGCAGAGCTATAGCGAACATTATAAGCACTGATGGCTGCATGCTACTCTTGAAATAAACTAGTCGTGCTTCCATTCAGCACTCCGTTGGGACAAGCACAACAGGTCTAGCCTGCAAGTGCTAAGCACGAGAGAGCATATTAAGTTGGCAGTAGTGTGATCCTGTTAAAATAAGCGCGCTATGCGTCCATACACTGCGCCGTTCGGAGGGGTACCGCAGACATAAAACCTGATGGCGCAGAGCTATAGCGAACATTATAAGCACTGATGGCTGCATGCTACTCTTGAAATAAACTAGTCGTGCTTCCATTCAGCACTCCGTTGGGACAAGCACAACAGGTCTAGCGTGCAAGTGCTAAGCATGAGAGTGCAAATTAAGTTGTCAGTAGTGTGATCCTGTTAAAATAAGCGCGCTATGCGTCCATACACTGCGCCGTTCGGAGGGGTACCGCAGACATAAAACCTGATGGCGCAGAGCTATAGCGAACAATATAAGCACTGATTGCTGCATGCTACTCTTGAAATAAACTAGTCGTGATTCCATTCAGCACTCCGTTGGGACAAGCACTACAGGTCTAGCCTGCAAGTGCTAAGCATGAGAGAGCATATTAAGTTGACAGCAGTGTGATCCTGTTAAAATAAGCGCGCTATGCGTCCATACACTGCGCCGCTCGGAGGGGTACCGCAGACATAAAACCTGATGGCGCAGAGCTATAGCGAACATTATAAGCACTGATGGCTGCATGCTACTCTTGAAATAAACTAGTCGTGCTTCCATTCAGCACTCCGTTGGGACAAGAACAACAGGTCTAGCCTGCAAGTGCTAAGCACGAGAGAGCATATTAAGTTGGCAGTAGTGTGATCCTGTTAAAATAAGCGCGCTATGCGTCCATACACTGCGCCGTTCGGAGGGGTACCACAGACATAAAACCTGATGGCGCAGAGCTATAGCGAACATTATAAGCACTGATGGCTGCATGCTACTCTTGAAATAAACTAGTCGTGCTTCCATTCAGCACTCCGTTGGGACAAGAACAACAGGTCTAGCCTGCAAGTGCTAAGCACGAGAGAGCATATTAAGTTGGCAGTAGTATGATCCTGTTAAAATAAGCGCGCTATGCGTCCATACACTGCGCCGTTCGGAGGGGTACCGCAGACATAAAACCTGATGGCGCAGAGCTATAGCGAACAATATAAGCACTGATTGCTGCATGCTACTCTTGAAATAAACTAGTCGTGATTCCATTCAGCACTCCGTTGGGACAAGCACTACAGGTCTAGCCTGCAAGTGCTAAGCATGAGAGAGCATATTAAGTTGACAGCAGTGTGATCCTGTTAAAATAAGCGCGCTATGCGTCCATACACTGCGCCGTTCGGAGGGGTACCGCAGACATAAAACCTGATGGCGCAGAGCTATAGCGAACATTATAAGCACTGATGGCTGCATGCTACTCTTGAAATAAACTAGTCGTGCTTCCATTCAGCACTCCGTTGGGACAAGCACAACAGGTCTAGCCTGCAAGTGCTAAGCACGAGAGAGCATATTAAGTTGGCAGTAGTGTGATCCTGTTAAAATAAGCGCGCTATGCGTCCATACACTGCGCCGTTCGGAGGGGTACCACAGACATAAAACCTGATGGCGCAGAGCTATAGCGAACATTATAAGCACTGATGGCTGCATGCTACTCTTGAAATAAACTAGTCGTGCTTCCATTCAGCACTCCGTTGGGACAAGCACAACAGGTCTAGCCTGCAAATGCTAAGCACGAGAGAGCATATTAAGTTGGCAGTAGTATGATCCTGTTAAAATAAGCGCGCTATGCGTCCATACACTGCGCCGTTCGGAGGGGTACCGCAGACATAAAACCTGATGGCGCAGAGCTATAGCGAACATTATAAGCACTGATGGCTGCATGCTACTCTTGAAATAAACTAGTCGTGCTTCCATTCAGCACTCCGTTGGGACAAGTACAACAGGTCTAGCCTGCAAGTGCTAAGCATGAGAGAGCATATTAAGTTGTCAGTAGTGTGATCCTGTTAAAATAAGCGCGCTATGCGTCCATACACTGCGCCGTTCGGAGGGGTACCGCAGTCATAAAACCTGATGGCGCAGAGCTATAGCGAACATTATAAGCACTGATGGCTGCATGCTACTCTTGAAATAAACTAGTTGTGCTTCCATTCAGCACTCCGTTGGGACAAGTACAACAGGTCTAGCCTGCAAGTGCTAAGAATGAGAGAGCATATTAAGTTGTCAGTAGTGTGATCCTGTTAAAATAAGCGCGCTATGCGTCCATACACTGCGCCGTTCGGAGGGGTACCGCAGACATAAAACCTGATGGTTCCAGAAGAGGGCAAATACGGGCTGGTTGGTACATGTTTTACGAATTGGAAAAACAGCGCAATCAAAGACGAGACACAAGAGAAGGACAAAACACCAGCGCTGACTAACAACCAAATGGTTTATTGCTACAGGCAAGGCAGCATATATATGAAATGGCACGAGTAAAAACACAAAATAAGCATGAGAGAAAGATACCGCACAACCACACAACTTGACTAAAAAAAGGCACGTCACTGATTAAGATACGCAAGTTCCTTTGAGAGTAGATTTATGGATGGGCTGCTGATACAGGTGTTACCGAGCTTTCTGATATGGCAAGCCTCCGAAATGAGCCTTGTGGTCTCATCTTTATAACGGGCGATGATAGTGGTCCGATTGAGGTGCGCTTCGCAATCTTCACACTCAGCACAGTGCACAGCAAGGTGGTTTCTGCGAGACTTGTTCTCTATATCTTTTGCATGTTCACGCAGTCTATCGTTGATGCATCGTCCCGTCTCACCGATGTAGAAGCTGCCGCAAGAGGTCGGGATCTTGTAAACGACACCAACACGACACTGAACGAACTTCCGCTTATGCTTCTTCTGGCAGCCTTTTTTGCTTCCATCCTCATTAACACGCTTGCACAATCCGCTAAGTTTATTCCTGGCTGAAAAAACCAGTCTAATGCCTCCTTTGCTCACTATCTTTTTTAGATTGTGCGAAACTTTGTGCACATACGGGATGCACACTGTTCTTTTTCTTTCTGCCAGACCCGCATCGGTGTCCTTGATCTTTCGCAGACTACATTCTGCAAGCAGGGACTCAGCAACATTTGACACCATCTTCGTGGGGTATCCTGCTGCAGATAGCCTGTTCACCTGTGCGTGAAAGCTGCCTTTTGTCTGATGCAGACATGATCTTTGCAGTGCGGCTCTTAGGCATGCCTTAGCGATACCGCGCTTAATAATCTTCGAGTGAGCTGACCGGAAAGGGAGAAGGCTCTTCCTGGACCGCGGCGAGTATGCCCAACAAATATGGTTGCTAGAAATTGTCATTTCCACGTCTAAAAACCTGAGCCTATTATTAGAGGGGAGCTCTGAAGTCAATTGGAGGTCATTAAGTTCATAACAGAACATGTCAAAAATCTCTGCAGCCGTTTGCTGTGCGTCATTAGTGCGATATAAAATATAAACTAAGCTCGATGACGCGCCCATTGTTAAGATAATGCGATATGTTGATGACTTTCTAATTTTATATCGCACTAATGACGCACAGCAAACGGCTGCAGAGATTTTTGACATGTTCTGTTATGAACTTAATGACCTCCAATTGACTTCAGAGCTCCCCTCTAATAATAGGCTCAGGTTTTTAGACGTGGAAATGACAATTTCTAGCAACCATATTTGTTGGGCATACTCGCCGCGGTCCAGGAAGAGCCTTCTCCCTTTCCGGTCAGCTCACTCGAAGATTATTAAGCGCGGTATCGCTAAGGCATGCCTAAGAGCCGCACTGCAAAGATCATGTCTGCATCAGACAAAAGGCAGCTTTCACGCACAGGTGAACAGGCTATCTGCAGCAGGATACCCCACGAAGATGGTGTCAAATGTTGCTGAGTCCCTGCTTGCAGAATGTAGTCTGCGAAAGATCAAGGACACCGATGCGGGTCTGGCAGAAAGAAAAAGAACAGTGTGCATCCCGTATGTGCACAAAGTTTCGCACAATCTAAAAAAGATAGTGAGCAAAGGAGGCATTAGACTGGTTTTTTCAGCCAGGAATAAACTTAGCGGATTGTGCAAGCGTGTTAATGAGGATGGAAGCAAAAAAGGCTGCCAGAAGAAGCATAAGCGGAAGTTCGTTCAGTGTCGTGTTGGTGTCGTTTACAAGATCCCGACCTCTTGCGGCAGCTTCTACATCGGTGAGACGGGACGATGCATCAACGATAGACTGCGTGAACATGCAAAAGATATAGAGAACAAGTCTCGCAGAAACCACCTTGCTGTGCACTGTGCTGAGTGTGAAGATTGCGAAGCGCACCTCAATCGGACCACTATCATCGCCCGTTATAAAGATGAGACCACAAGGCTCATTTCGGAGGCTTGCCATATCAGAAAGCTCGGTAACACCTGTATCAGCAGCCCATCCATAAATCTACTCTCAAAGGAACTTGCGTATCTTAATCAGTGACGTGCCTTTTTTTAGTCAAGTTGTGTGGTTGTGCGGTATCTTTCTCTCATGCTTATTTTGTGTTTTTACTCGTGCCATTTCATATATATGCTGCCTTGCCTGTAGCAATAAACCATTTGGTTGTTAGTCAGCGCTGGTGTTTTGTCCTTCTCTTGTGTCTCGTCTTTGATTGCGCTGTTTTTCCAATTCGTAAAACCTGATGGTGCAGAGCTATATTGAACATTATAAGCTCTGATGGCTGCATGCTACTCTTGAAATAAACTAGTCGTGATTCCATTCAGCACTCCGTTGGGACAAGCACTACAGGTCTAGCCTGCAAGTGCTAAGCATGAGAGAGCATATTAAGTTGACAGTAGTGTGATCCTTTTAAAATAAGCGCTCTATGCATCCATACACTGCGCCGTTCGGAGGGGTACCGCAGACATAAAACCTGATGGCGCAGAGCTATAGCGAACATTATAAGCACTGATGGCTGCATGCTACTCTTGAAATAAACTAGTCGTGCTTCCATTCAGCACTCCGTTGGGACAAGCACAACAGGTCTAGCCTGCAAGTGCAAAGCACGACAGAGCATATTAAGTTGGCAGTAGTGTGATCCTGTTAAAATAAGCGCGCTATGCGTCCATACACTGCGCTGTTCGGAGGGGTACCGCAGACATAAAACCTGATGGCGCAGAGCTATAGCGAACATTATAAGCACTGATGGCTGCATGCTACTCTTGAAATAAACTAGTCGTGCTTCCATTCAGCACTCCGTTGGGACAAGCACAACAGGTCTAGCCTGCAAGTGCTAAGCATGAGAGAGCATATTAAGTTGTCAGTAGTGTGATCCTGTTAAAATAAGCGCGCTATGCGTCCATACACTGCGCCGTTCGGCGGGGTACCGCAGACATAAAACCTGATGGCGCAGAGCTATAGCGAACAATATAAGCACTGATTGCTGCATGCTACTCTTGAAATAAACTAGTCGTGATTCCATTCAGCACTCCGTTGGGACAAGCACTACAGGTCTAGCCTGCAAGTGCTAAGCATGAGAGAGCATATTAAGTTGACAGCAGTGTGATCCTGTTAAAATAAGCGCGCTATGCGTCCATACACTGCGCCGTTCGGAGGGGTACCGCAGACATAAAACCTGATGGCGCAGAGCTATAGCGAACATTATAAGCACTGATGGCTGCATGCTGCTCTTGAAATAAACTAGTCGTGCTTCCATTCAGCACTCCGTTGGGACAAGCACAACAGGTCTAGCCTGCAAGTGCTAAGCATGAGAGAGCATATTAAGTTGGCAGTAGTGTGATCCTGTTAAAATAAGCGCGCTATGCGTCCATACACTGCGCCGTTCGGAGGGGTACCGCAGACATAAAACCTGATGGCGCAGAGCTATAGCGAACATTATAAGCAGTGATGGCTGCATGCTACTCTTGAAATAAACTAGTCGTGCTTCCATTCAGCACTCCGTTGGGACAAGTACAACAGGTCTAGCCTGCAAGTGCTAAGCATGAGAGAGCATATTAAGTTGACAGTAGTGTGATCCTGTTAAAATAAGCGCGCTATGCGTCCATACACTGCGCCGTTCGGAGGGGTACCGCAGACATAAAACCTGATGGCGCAGAGCTATAGCGAACATTATAAGCACTGATGGCTGCATGCTACTCTTGAAATAAACTAGTCGTGCTTCCATTCAGCACTCCGTTGGGACAAGTACAACAGGTCTAGCCTGCAAGTGCTAAGCATGAGAGAGCATATTGAGTTGTCAGTGGTGTGATCCTGTTAAAATAAGCGCGCTATGCGTCCATACACTGCGCCGTTCGGAGGGGTACCGCAGTCATAAAGCCTGATGGCGCAGAGCTATAGCGAACATTATAAGCACTGATGGCTGCATGCTACTCTTGAAATAAACTAGTTGTGCTTCCATTCAGCACTCCGTTGGGACAAGTACAACAGGTCTAGCCTGCAAGTGCTAAGAATGAGAGAGCATATTAAGTTGTCAGTAGTGTGATCCTGTTAAAATAAGCGCGCTATGCGTCCATACACTGCGCCGTTCGGAGGGATACCGCAGACATAAAACCTGATGGTGCAGAGCTATATTGAACATTATACGCACTGATGGCTGCATGCTACTCTTGAAATAAACTAGTCGTGATTCCATTCAGCACTCCGTTGGGACAAGCACTACAGGTCTAGCCTGCAAGTGCTAAGCATGAGAGAGCATATTAAGTTGACAGTAGTGTGATCCTTTTAAAATAAGCGCTCTATGCATCCATACACTGCGCCGTTCGGAGGGGTACCGCAGACATAAAACCTGATGGCGCAGAGCTATAGCGAACATTATAAGCACTGATGGCTGCATGCTACTCTTGAAATAAACTAGTCGTGCTTCCATTCAGCACTCCGTTGGGACAAGCACAACAGGTCTAGCCTGCAAGTGCAAAGCACGACAGAGCATATTAAGTTGGCAGTAGTGTGATCCTGTTAAAATAAGCGCGCTATGCGTCCATGCACTGCGCCGTTCGGAGGGGTACCGCAGACATAAAACCTGATGGCGCAGAGCTATAGCGAACATTATAAGCACTGATGGCTGCATGCTACTCTTGAAATAAACTAGTCGTGCTTCCATTCAGCACTCCGTTGGGACAAGCACAACAGGTCTAGCGTGCAAGTGCTAAGCATGAGAGTGCAAATTAAGTGGTCAGTAGTGTGATCCTGTTAAAATAAGCGCGCTATGCGTCCATACACTGCGCCGTTCGGAGGGGTACCGCAGACATAAAACCTGATGGCGCAGAGCTATAGCGAACAATATAAGCACTGATTGCTGCATGCTACTCTTGAAATAAACTAGTCGTGATTCCATTCAGCACTCCGTTGGGACAAGCACTACAGGTCTAGCCTGCAAGTGCTAAGCATGAGAGAGCATATTAAGTTGACAGCAGTGTGATCCTGTTAAAATAAGCGCGCTATGCGTCCATACACTGCGCCGCTCGGAGGGGTACCGCAGACATAAAACCTGATGGCGCAGAGCTATAGCGAACATTATAAGCACTGATGGCTGCATGCTACTCTTGAAATAAACTAGTCGTGCTTCCATTCAGCACTCCGTTGGGACAAGAACAACAGGTCTAGCCTGCAAGTGCTAAGCACGAGAGAGCATATTAAGTTGGCAGTAGTGTGATCCTGTTAAAATAAGCGCGCTATGCGTCCATACACTGCGCCGTTCGGAGGGGTACCACAGACATAAAACCTGATGGCGCAGAGCTATAGCGAACATTATAAGCACTGATGGCTGCATGCTACTCTTGAAATAAACTAGTCGTGCTTCCATTCAGCACTCTGTTGGGACAAGCACAACAGGTCTAGCCTGCAAATGCTAAGCACGAGAGAGCATATTAAGTTGGCAGTAGTATGATCCTGTTAAAATAAGCGCGCTATGCGTCCATACACTGCGCCGTTCGGAGGGGTACCGCAGACATAAAACCTGATGGCGCAGAGCTATA
Organism: Amblyomma mixtum; assembly: GCF_055824585.1. Lineage (NCBI taxonomy): Eukaryota > Metazoa > Arthropoda > Arachnida > Ixodida > Ixodidae > Amblyomma > Amblyomma mixtum. The sequence goes on from NC_143021.1 coordinate 166,405,081, forward strand.
GCGAACAATATAAGCACTGATTGCTGCATGCTACTCTTGAAATAAACTAGTCGTGATTCCATTCAGCACTCCGTTGGGACAAGCACTACAGGTCTAGCCTGCAAGTGCTAAGCATGAGAGAGCATATTAAGTTGACAGCAGTGTGATCCTGTTAAAATAAGCGCGCTATGCGTCCATACACTGCGCCGTTCGGAGGGGTACCGCAGACATAAAACCTGATGGCGCAGAGCTATAGCGAACATTATAAGCACTGATGGCTGCATGCTACTCTTGAAATAAACTAGTCGTGCTTCCATTCAGCACTCCGTTGGGACAAGCACAACAGGTCTAGCCTGCAAGTGCTAAGCACGAGAGAGCATATTAAGTTGGCAGTAGTGTGATCCTGTTAAAATAAGCGCGCTATGCGTCCATACACTGCGCCGTTCGGAGGGGTACCACAGACATAAAACCTGATGGCGCAGAGCTATAGCGAACATTATAAGCACTGATGGCTGCATGCTACTCTTGAAATAAACTAGTCGTGCTTCCATTCAGCACTCCGTTGGGACAAGCACAACAGGTCTAGCCTGCAAATGCTAAGCACGAGAGAGCATATTAAGTTGGCAGTAGTATGATCCTGTTAAAATAAGCGCGCTATGCGTCCATACACTGCGCCGTTCGGAGGGGTACCGCAGACATAAAACCTGATGGCGCAGAGCTATAGCGAACATTATAAGCCCTGATGGCTGCATGCTACTCTTGAAATAAACTAGTCGTGCTTCCATTCAGCACTCCGTTGGGACAAGTACAACAGGTCTAGCCTGCAAGTGCTAAGCATGAGAGAGCATATTAAGTTGTCAGTAGTGTGATCCTGTTAAAATAAGCGCGCTATGCGTCCATACACTGCGCCGTTCGGAGGGGTACCGCAGTCATAAAACCTGATGGCGCAGAGCTATAGCGAACATTATAAGCACTGATGGCTGCATGCTACTCTTGAAATAAACTAGTTGTGCTTCCATTCAGCACTCCGTTGGGACAAGTACAACAGGTCTAGCCTGCAAGTGCTAAGAATGAGAGAGCATATTAAGTTGTCAGTAGTGTGATCCTGTTAAAATAAGCGCGCTATGCGTCCATACACTGCGCCGTTCGGAGGGGTACCGCAGACATAAAACCTGATGGTGCAGAGCTATATTGAACATTATAAGCTCTGATGGCTGCATGCTACTCTTGAAATAAACTAGTCGTGATTCCATTCAGCACTCCGTTGGGACAAGCACTACAGGTCTAGCCTGCAAGTGCTAAGCATGAGAGAGCATATTAAGTTGACAGTAGTGTGATCCTTTTAAAATAAGCGCTCTATGCATCCATACACTGCGCCGTTCGGAGGGGTACCGCAGACATAAAACCTGATGGCGCAGAGCTATAGCGAACATTATAAGCACTGATGGCTGCATGCTACTCTTGAAATAAACTAGTCGTGCTTCCATTCAGCACTCCGTTGGGACAAGCACAACAGGTCTAGCCTGCAAGTGCAAAGCACGACAGAGCATATTAAGTTGGCAGTAGTGTGATCCTGTTAAAATAAGCGCGCTATGCGTCCATACACTGCGCTGTTCGGAGGGGTACCGCAGACATAAAACCTGATGGCGCAGAGCTATAGCGAACATTATAAGCACTGATGGCTGCATGCTACTCTTGAAATAAACTAGTCGTGCTTCCATTCAGCACTCCGTTGGGACAAGCACAACAGGTCTAGCCTGCAAGTGCTAAGCATGAGAGAGCATATTAAGTTGTCAGTAGTGTGATCCTGTTAAAATAAGCGCGCTATGCGTCCATACACTGCGCCGTTCGGCGGGGTACCGCAGACATAAAACCTGATGGCGCAGAGCTATAGCGAACAATATAAGCACTGATTGCTGCATGCTACTCTTGAAATAAACTAGTCGTGATTCCATTCAGCACTCCGTTGGGACAAGCACTACAGGTCTAGCCTGCAAGTGCTAAGCATGAGAGAGCATATTAAGTTGACAGCAGTGTGATCCTGTTAAAATAAGCGCGCTATGCGTCCATACACTGCGCCGTTCGGAGGGGTACCGCAGACATAAAACCTGATGGCGCAGAGCTATAGCGAACATTATAAGCACTGATGGCTGCATGCTACTCTTGAAATAAACTAGTCGTGCTTCCATTCAGCACTCCGTTGCGACAAGCACAACAGGTCTAGCCTGCAAGTGCTAAGCACGAGAGAGCATATTAAGTTGGCAGTAGTGTGATCCTGTTAAAATAAGCGCGCTATGCGTCCATACACTGCGCCGTTCGGAGGGGTACCGCAGACATAAAACCTGATGGCGCAGAGCTATAGCGAACATTATAAGCACTGATGGCTTCATGCTACTCTTGAAATGAACTAGTCGTGCTTCCATTCAGCACTCCGTTGGGAGAAGTACAACAGGTCTAGCCTGCAAGTGCTAAGCATGAGAGAGCATATTAAGTTGACAGTAGTGTGATCCTGTTAAAATAAGCGCGCTATGCGTCCATACACTGCGCCGTTCGGAGGGGTACCGCAGACATAAAACCTGATGGCGCAGAGCTATAGCGAACATTATAAGCACTGATGGCTGCATGCTACTCTTGAAATAAACTAGTCGTGCTTCCATTCAGCACTCCGTTGGGACAAGCACAACAGGTCTAGCCTGCAAGTGCTAAGCACGAGAGAGCATATTAAGTTGGCAGTAGTGTGATCCTGTTAAAATAAGCGCGCTATGCGTCCATACACTGCGCCGTTCGGAGGGGTACCGCAGACATAAAACCTGATGGCGCAGAGCTATAGCGAACATTATAAGCACTGATGGCTGCATGCTACTCTTGAAATAAACTAGTCGTGCTTCCATTCAGCACTCCGTTGGGACAAGCACAATAGGTCTAGCCTGCAAATGCTAAGCACGAGAGAGCATATTAAGTTGGCAGTAGTGTGATCCTGTTAAAATAAGGGCGCTATGCGTCCATACACTGCGCCGTTCGGAGGGGTACCGCAGACATAAAACCTGATGGCGCAGAGCTATAGCGAACATTATAAGCACTGATGGCTGCATGCTACTCTTGAAATAAACTAGTCGTGCTTCCATTCAGCACTCCGTTGGGACAAGCACAACAGGTCTAGCCTGCAAGTGCAAAGCTCGAGAGAGCATATTAAGTTGGCAGTAGTGTGATCCTGTTAAAATAAGCGCGCTATGCGTCCATACACTGCGCCGTTCGGAGGGGTACCGCAGACATAAAACCTGATGGCGCAGAGCTATAGCGAACATTATAAGCACTGATGGCTGCATGCTACTCTTGAAATAAACTAGTCGTGCTTCCATTCAGAACTCCGTTGGGACAAGCACAACAGGTCTAGCCTGCAAGTGCAAAGCACGAGAGAGCATATTAAGTTGGCAGTAGTGTGATCCTGTTAAAATAAGCGCGCTATACGTCCATACACTGCGCCGTTCGGAGGGGTACCGCAGACATAAAACCTGATGGCGCAGAGCTATAGCGAACATTATAAGCACTGATGGCTGCATGCTACTCTTGAAATAAACTAGTCGTGCTTCCATTCAGCACTCCGTTGGGACAAGCACAACAGGTCTAGCCTGCAAGTGCAAAGCTCGAGAGAGCATATTAAGTTGGCAGTAGTGTGATCCTGTTAAAATAAGCGCGCTATGCGTCCATACACTGCGCCGTTCGGAGGGGTACCGCAGACATAAAACCTGATGGCGCAGAGCTATAGCGAACATTATAAGCACTGATGGCTGCATGCTACTCTTGAAATAAACTAGTCGTGCTTCCATTCAGAACTCCGTTGGGACAAGCACAACAGGTCTAGCCTGCAAGTGCAAAGCACGAGAGAGCATATTAAGTTGTCTAAGGAAGTTGCGCAGGCGATCAGAGAGCTGAAAGAGGAACTCAAATTAGAACTTAAAGCCTTCAAAGAGGGAATAGAACGAAGCCTACGAACAGAAGAGCGTGGCTTTCGCACAGAACTAGAAGACATGAAACAGAGCGTAGAGTTCGTTAGCAAAAGCTTAGACGAGGCAAATAAACGCCTCGAAACCACTCTGAACGAAAAAAGCTTGCTACAAAAAGAAAACGAGAAATTGAAGCAGCAAGTCTACACACTTGAAAAAGATCTTGCAGATTGCCAGAACAACCTTGTGAAGTCTGAGCAATATACACGAAATAGAAATATTGAAATCAAAGGTATCACCGAAGAACCGAATGAAAACCTTCTTGGTATCTTGGACAAGATTGGAAATGCTATCGGTGAGCCTATATCATCGAGTGATGTGGACGTATGTCACCGTGTGCCAACGAAGGAAAAAAATCAGAAAAACATAGTAGTCCAGTTCCAACGACGAGAGAAACGCGATAAGGTCCTTGATAAGTCGCGGAAGAAAAGGCTCACGACGTCTATCATAGCGACAGAATCAGACGAAAATTCCGAAGAAGACCACAAACCAATTTATATAAATGAACATCTTTGTCCGTTCGTGAAACAGCTCCTAGGAAAGGCAGTTGTGCGCAAGCGCGACTTCGGCTGGCGGTTCGTATGGATTAGGAATGGCAGCATTTTCGCGCGCCAGACAGAGTCATCCTCGGTTGTAGCGATTAAATACGAAAGTGATCTGCAAAAGATTTGCGACAGCAGTTGAAATGATCGCATACGTGAATTTGGGATACTACCTTTTCCTTTTGTATAAATGATGGGTACTGATAGCATTTGCCCTGAGGCTATTTCTGGTCTTTTAAGTGCGACAGAGACAAAGAAATGGATAATGCTGATTCATTTGAACGCGAGATCTGTTAACCAAAAGCATGATGATTTGTTGTTGCTACTAGAGGCATGTGCTATACCATTCGATGTATTGATGCTGACCGAGACGTGGTACACTGACGACAGCGACTATTTTGTGCTGGAAGGCTACAATCATTATTTCTTAAATCAAAAAAATACTAGAGGAGGTGGTGTGTCTATTCAAACTTGTCTAACCGGTTTTGAAATCGTACCGGAATACAGCTGTATTACCGGCGACTATGAAACTCTTTGTATTAGGAAAGGCACAAATATGTTCTCTGTTATTTACAGACCTCCAAATGGAAGTATTTCCGCGTTCGTGCAATTTTTTGATGGGTTACTCTCTCATGCAAACTGTAATGGTTGCTTACTAACGATAGGCGGTGATTTAAATATTGACATTCTGAAGAACACAGAACCCACTACAGACTTTTTACTTGTTTTACAGTGCAATGCCTTTCAGAATGTCATTGCCACTCCAACAAGAGTCACTCCTTTATCATCATCACTGTTAGACTTGTTCGTGACTAATTCATCGTGTAATATTCGGTCAGGTGTCATAAGCTCTGACATCAGTGATCATATGCCAATTTTTTTATTGATAAAGCGACACAATAACTTGAGCCAAAAATGCCATACAGTCACGTACCGCGAAATAACACCGCATACTTTGGAAGAGTTCCGGCATGCAATTATTCAGACGAACTGGAGTGAAATTTTTGCAATTGAAGATTCTAATGCGTCATACAACAAGTTTATAGAAATTTTCAAGCAAAAATATTTCGCTTGCTTCAAACTAAAAACACATCGAAGTTTCAAGCGCTCCCGTAAGCCTTGGATTACCCGCAGCATAGTCAAACTTATAGCTGAAAAACACAAGCTCTATCAATCTTTTGTAGACTCTCGTGACGTCAACAAACTGAGGGAATTCAAGCGTTTTCGAAATAAATTAAATAAAGCTATCAAAAAATCTAAGCGCGAGTATTACGCTCGCCTTTTTGATAGTGATTGTCTGCAAAATAGCGACCTAGTTTGGAAAAATCTAAATAGACTACTAAAGAGGAACGTACAGGGAAGTTCAATACCAGACCTCGTAATTGATAATCAAGAAGTAAGCGGAACAGTGCTTGCGGACCGCTTCAACAAATTTTTCGTAGAAATAGGAAGCACGGCCTACTGTTCCGAGGCCTCCTCTTCTGTGCGTTCAGTATCGCAAAGCTTATTTTTTCACCCTACTTGTCAGTCAGAAGTAATATATGTTTTTCAAGGACTCAAGAACAGCCACAGCGTTGATGCGAACGATATGGAAATAAGACCGATAAAATATGTTCTGGATATAATTGCGCCCACGTTAACACACGTATTTAATTCTTCCCTATCTACTGGCGTTTTTCCCACCAATATGCAAGTCGCCCGTGTCAAGGTCTTACACAAAGGGGGTGACAAAAATAATTTAAGCAATTACCGACCAGTATCCATCCTTCCGATTTTTTCTAAAGGACTCGAAAAAGTTGTTAATATACGCATTGAAAGCTTTTCAAGAAAACATAACCTCATAACGGACCACCAGTTCGGTTTCAGAAAACACCGCTCCACAGAAGACGCTCTTTTAAGACAAAAAGAGGTAATTTTGGAAAATTTCGAGAAAAAACTTACAACTTTAGGTATTTACTTAGATTTCAGCAAGGCATTTGACCGTGTAAATCATCCAATATTACTAGAAAAATTAGAGCACTATGGATTTCGGGGTATTTCACTTAAGCTCATTCGGTCATACTTGACTGGCCGGCATCAATATGTTGAGATAAACCGAAATAAATCGCACTTACAAGAAATTCCATCGGGTGTCCCACAGGGAAGCATTTTAGGACCCATTCTTTTTCTTTTCTACATAAACGATATTGTAGAAATTTACAGAGATTGCACAATTGTCATATATGCAGACGATTGCACAGTATTGATATCTAGACAAAACTTAGAAGAAATAAAAACAGATGCCAGTTTATTCTGTAACAATCTACAGGAATGGTGCCGAAAAAATAGCCTGATACTAAATGAATCCAAAACAAAATGTATTCTTTTTCGTGCACCCGGAGTCCTACCTGGAATATCTCCCACCATTACCTTCGGTCCGTATACATTTGGGCTGGAAACGTGTGTGAAAACGCTTGGCATGTTCTTTTCCGAGAACATGTCCTGGAACGAGCATGTTCAACATCTGTCGACAAAGCTAAGTAGGATTGTAGGTACAATAAACAAACACCGTCACACCCTCCCACTAGCTACAAGAAAGCTCTTATATAATGCCCTTTTCTATTCACAACTCCGCTACTGTATACTGCTTTGGGGAAATACCACCAAGTCAAACATCAATAAACTTGCCTTAATACAAAAACGGGTCATCCGCATTATTGAAAACACATCATTTTTAGAACACACAGCACCCCTTTTTCTCAAACATCGCATTCTAAAAGTGGAAGATATGTACTCTTATAACCTGTTAAGTAAGTACAAGAATGCAATACAAGGAAAATCTGAGACATTTTTGACCTTAGCTAGACTACAAAAACCAACAAATACCTATTCATTTCGCTATCAGTCACCATGGCTCATTCCATTTTCCCGTACAATGTACGGAAAACAACGACTAAAACACGCCATACCGCATGCGCTCAATGAACTGGACGAAAAACAAATAGACATTCTGCAAATGTCGCACAAGGGAATTTATAAAATTTTTGTTTAACCTGTACCACGGATTCCTTTTTTTCTTTTAATCTTGTTTCAAGTGTCTATTTTGTTTATTGTTCTGCATGTGACAATTCACAATTGACTGCTCTTTTCAGAGGACTGTTTTATCAATTTTGTAAAACTATGTGCTGTGCAAGTGCTTGCTGTCTGGGTGGCGGGAGCTTTGTCAAGCTGCAACTAAGCAGCTTTTTCTTCCGTCACCTTTTTTGCTCAAGCAAAATAAAGAAATTTCTTCTTCTTCTTCTTCAAGTTGGCAGTAGTGTGATCCTGTTAAAATAAGCGCGCTATGCGTCCATACACTGCGCCGTTCGGAGGGGTACCGCAGACATAAAACCTGATGGCGCAGAGCTATAGCGAACATTATAAGCACTGATGGCGGCATGCTACTCTTGAAATAAACTAGTCGTGCTTCCATTCAGCACTCCGTTGGGACAAGTACAACAGGTCTAGCCTGCAAGTGCTAAGCATGAGAGAGCATATTAAGTTGTCAGTAGTGTGATCCTGTTAAAATAAGCGCGCTATGCGTCCATACACTGCGCCGTTCGGAGGGGTACCGCAGACATAAAACCTGATGGCGCAGAGCTATAGCGAACATTATAAGCACTGATGGCTGCATGCTACTCTTGAAATAAACTAGTCGTGCTTCCATTCAGCACTCCGTTGGGACAAGTACAACAGGTCTAGCCTGCAAGTGCTAAGCATGAGAGAGCATATTAAGTTGACAGTAGTGTGATCCTGTTAAAATAAGCGCGCTATGCGTCCATACACTGCGCCGTTCGGAGGGGTACCGCAGACATAAAACCTGATGGCGCAGAGCTATAGCGAACATTATAAGCACTGATGGCTGCATGCTACTCTTGAAATAAACTAGTCGTGCTTCCATTCAGCACTCCGTTGGGACAAGTACAACAGGTCTAGCCTGCAAGTGCTAAGCATGAGAGAGCATATTAAGTTGTCAGTAGTGTGATCCTGTTAAAATAAGCGCGCTATGCGTCCATACACTGCGCCGTTCGGAGGGGTACCGCAGTCATAAAACCTGATGGCGCAGAGCTATAGCGAACATTATAAGCACTGATGGCTGCATGCTACTCTTGAAATAAACTAGTTGTGCTTCCATTCAGCACTCCGTTGGGACAAGTACAACAGGTCTAGCCTGCAAGTGCTAAGCATGAGAGCGCATATTAAGTTGTCAGTAGTGTGATCCTGTTAAAATAAGCGCGCTATGCGTCCATACACTGCGCCGTTCGGAGGGGTACCGCAGACATAAAACCTGATGGCGCAGAGCTATATTGAACATTATAAGCACTGATGGCTGCATGCTACTCTTGAAATAAACTAGTCGTGCTTCCATTCAGCACTCCGTTGGGACAAGTACAACAGGTCTAGCCTGCAAGTGCTAAGCATGAGAGAGCATATTAAGTTGTCAGTAGTGTGATCCTGTTAAAATAAGCGCGCTATGCGTCCATACACTGCGCCGTTCGGAGGGGTACCGCAGTCATAAAACCTGATGGCGCAGAGCTATAGCGAACATTATAAGCACTGATGGCTGCATGCTACTCTTGAAATAAACTAGTTGTGCTTCCATTCAGCTCTCCGTTGGGACAAGTACAACAGGTCTAGCCTGCAAGTGCTAAGCATGAGAGCGCATATTAAGTTGTCAGTAGTGTGATCCTGTTAAAATAAGCGCGCTATGCGTCCATACACTGCGCCGTTCGGAGGGGTACCGCAGACATAAAACCTGATGGCGCAGAGCTATATTGAACATTATAAGCACTGATGGCTGCATGCTACTCATGAAATAAACTAGTCGTGATTCCATTCAGCACTCCGTTGGGACAAGCACTACAGGTCTAGCCTGCAAGTGCTAAGCATGAGAGAGCATATTAAGTTGACAGTAGTGTGATCCTTTTAAAATAAGCGCTCTATGCATCCATACACTGCGCCGTTCGGAGCGGTACCGCAGACATAAAACCTGATGGCGCAGAGCTATAGCGAACATTATAAGCACTGATGGCTGCATGCTACTCTTGAAATAAACTAGTCGTGCTTCCATTCAGCACTCCGTTGGGACAAGCACAACAGGTCTAGCCTGCAAGTGCAAAGCACGACAGAGCATATTAAGTTGGCAGTAGTGTGATCCTGTTAAAATAAGCGCGCTATGCGTCCATACACTGCGCCGTTCGGAGGGGTACCGCAGACATAAAACCTGATGGCGCAGAGCTATAGCGAACATTATAAGCACTGATGGCTGCATGCTACTCTTGAAATAAACTAGTCGTGCTTCCATTCAGCACTCCGTTGGGACAAGCACAACAGGTCTAGCCTGCAAGTGCAAAGCACGAGAGAGCATATTAAGTTGGCAGTAGTGTGATCCTGTTAAAATAAGCGCGCTATGCGTCCATACACTGCGCCGTTCGGAGGGGTACCACAGACATAAAACCTGATGGCGCAGAGCTATAGCGAACATTATAAGCACTGATGGCTGCATGCTACTCTTGAAATAAACTAGTCGTGCTTCCATTCAGCACTTCGTTGGGACAAGCACAATAGGTCTAGCCTGCAAGTGCAAAGCACGAGAGAGCATATTAAGTTGGCAGTAGTGTGATCCTGTTAAAATAAGCGCGCTATGCGTCCATACACTGCGCCGTTCGGAGAGGTACCGCAGACATAAAACCTGATGGCGCAGAGCTATAGCGAACATTATAAGCAGTGATGGCTGCATGCTACTCTTGAAATAAACTAGTCGTGCTTCCATTCAGCACTCCGTTGGGACAAGTACAACAGGTCTAGCCTGCAAGTGCTAAGCATGAGAGAGCATATTAAGTTGACAGTAGTGTGATCCTGTTAAAATAAGCGCGCTATGCGTCCATACACTGCGCCGTTCGGAGGGGTACCGCAGACATAAAACCTGATGGCGCAGAGCTATAGCGAACATTATAAGCACTGATGGCTGCATGCTACTCTTGAAATAAACTAGTCGTGCTTCCATTCAGCACTCCGTTGGGACAAGTACAACAGGTCTAGCCTGCAAGTGCTAAGCATGAGAGAGCATATTAAGTTGTCAGTAGTGTGATCCTGTTAAAATAAGCGCGCTATGCGTCCATACACTGCGCCGTTCGGAGGGGTACCGCAGTCATAAAACCTGATGGCGCAGAGCTATAGCGAACATTATAAGCACTGATGGCTGCATGCTACTCTTGAAATAAACTAGTTGTGCTTCCATTCAGCACTCCGTTGGGACAAGTACAACAGGTCTAGCCTGCAAGTGCTAAGCATGAGAGAGCATATTAAGTTGTCAGTAGTGTGATCCTGTTAAAATAAGCGCGCTATGCGTCCATACACTGCGCCGTTCGGAGGGGTACCGCAGACATAAAACCTGATGGCGCAGAGCTATATTGAACATTATAAGCACTGATGGCTGCATGCTACTCATGAAATAAACTAGTCGTGATTCCATTCAGCACTCCGTTGGGACAAGCACTACAGGTCTAGCCTGCAAGTGCTAAGCATGAGAGAGCATATTAAGTTGACAGTAGTGTGATCCTTTTAAAATAAGCGCTCTATGCATCCATACACTGCGCCGTTCGGAGGGGTACCGCAGACATAAAACCTGATGGCGCAGAGCTATAGCGAACATTATAAGCACTGATGGCTGCATGCTACTCTTGAAATAAACTAGTCGTGCTTCCATTCAGCACTCCGTTGGGACAAGCACAACAGGTCTAGCCTGCAAGTGCAAAGCACGACAGAGCATATAAAAGTTGGCAGTAGTGTGATCCTGTTAAAATAAGCGCGCTATGCGTCCATACACTGCGCCGTTCGGAGGGGTACCGCAGACATAAAACCTGATGGCGCAGAGCTATAGCGAACATTATAAGCACTGATGGCTGCATGCTACTCTTGAGATAAACTAGTCGTGCTTCCATTCAGCACTCCGTTGGGACAAGCACAACAGGTCTAGCCTGCAAGTGCTAAGCACGAGAGAGCATATTAAGTTGGCAGTAGTGTGATCCTGTTAAAATAAGTGCGCTATGCGTGCATACACTGCGCCGTTCGGAGGGGTACCGCAGACATAAAACCTGATGGCGCAGAGCTATAGCGAACATTATAAGCACTGATGGCTGCATGCTACTCTTGAAATAAACTAGTCGTGCTTCCATTCAGCACTCCGTTGGGACAAGCACAACAGGTCTAGCCTGCAAGTGCTAAGCATGAGAGAGCATATTAAGTTGTCAGTAGTGTGATCCTGTTAAAATAAGCGCGCTATGCGTCCATACACTGCGCCGTTCGGAGGGGTACCGCAGACATAAAACCTGATGGCGGAGAGCTATAGCGAACAATATAAGCACTGATTGCTGCATGCTACTCTTGAAATAAACTAGTCGTGATTCCATTCAGCACTCCGTTGGGACAAGCACAACAGGTCGAGCCTGCAAGTGCTAAGCATGAGAGAGCATATTAAGTTGACAGCAGTGTGATCCTGTTAAAATAAGCGCGCTATGCGTCCATACACTGCGCCGTTCGGAGGGGTACCGCAGACATAAAACCTGATGGCGCAGAGCTATAGCGAACATTATAAGCACTGATGGCTGCATGCTACTCTTGAAATAAACTAGTCGTGCTTCCATTCAGCACTCCGTTGGGACAAGCACTACAGGTCTAGCCTGCAAGTGCTAAGCATGAGAGAGCATATTAAGTTGACAGTAGTGTGATCCTGTTAAAATAAGCGCGCTATGCGTCGATACACTGCGCCGTTCGGAGGGGTACCGCAGACATAAAACCTGATGGCGCAGAGCTATAGCGAACATTATAAGCACTGATGGCTGCATGCTACTCTTGAAATAAACTAGTCGTGCTTCCATTCAGCACTCCGTTGGGACAAGCACAACAGGTCTAGCCTGCAAGTGCTAAGCACGAGAGAGCATATTAAGTTGGCAGTAGTGTGATCCTGTTAAAATAAGCGCGCTATGCGTCCATACACTGCGCCGTTCGGAGGGGTACCGCAGACATAAAACCTGATGGCGCAGAGCTATAGCGAACATTATAAGCACTGATGGCTGCATGCCACTCTTGAAATAAACTAGTCGTGCTTCCATTCAGCACTCCGTTGGGACAAGTACAACAGGTCTAGCCTGCAAGTGCTAAGCACGAGAGAGCATATTAAGTTGGCAGTAGTGTGATCCTGTTAAAATAAGCGCGCTATGCGTCCATACACTGCGCCGTTCGGAGAGGTACCGCAGACATAAAACCTGATGGCGCAGAGCTATAGCGAACATTATAAGCACTGATGGCTGCATGCTACTCTTGAAATAAACTAGTCGTGCTTCCATTCAGCACTCCGTTGGGACAAGCACAACAGGTCTAGCCTGCAAGTGCTAAGCATGAGAGAGCATATTAAGTTGGCAGTAGTGTGATCCTGTTAAAATAAGCGCGCTATGCGTCCATACACTGCGCCGTTCGGAGGGGTACCGCAGACATAAAACCTGATGGCGCAGAGCTATAGCGAACATTATAAGCACTGATGGCTGCATGCTACTCTTGAAATAAACTAGTCGTGCTTCCATTCAGCACTCCGTTGGGACAAGCACAACAGGTCTAGCCTGCAAATGCTAAGCACGAGAGAGCATATTAAGTTGGCAGTAGTGTGATCCTGTTAAAATAAGCGCGCTATTCGTCCATACACTGCGCCGTTCGGAGGGGTACCGCAGACATAAAACCTGATGGCGCAGAGCTATAGCGAACATTAAAAGCACTGATGGCTGCATGCTACTCTTGAAATAAACTAGTGCTTCCATTCAGCACTCCGTTGGGACAAGCACAACAGGTCTAGCCTGCAAGTGCAAAGCTCGAGAGAGCATATTAAGTTGGCAGTAGTGTGATCCTGTTAAAATAAGCGCGCTACGCGTCCATACACTGCGCCGTTCGGAGGGGTACCGCAGACATAAAACCTGATGGCGCAGAGCTATAGCGAACATTATAAGCACTGATGGCTGCATGCTACTCTTGAAATAAACTAGTGCTTCCATTCAGCACTCCGTTGGGACAAGCAGAACAGGTCTAGCCTGCAAGTGCAAAGCACGAGAGAGCATATTAAGTTGGCAGTAGTGTGATCCTGTTAAAATAAGCGCGCTATGCGTCCATACACTGCGCCGTTCGGAGGGGTACCGCAGACATAAAACCTGATGGCGCAGAGGTATAGCGAACATTATAAGCACTGATGGCTGCATGCTACTCTTGAAATAAACTAGTGCTTCCATTCAGCACTCCGTTGGGACAAGCACAACAGGTCTAGCCTGCAAGTGCTAAGCACGAGAGAGCATATTAAGTTGGCAGTAGTGTGATCCTGTTAAAATAAGCGCGCTATGCGTCCATACACTGCGCCGTTCGGAGGGGTACCGCAGACATAAAACCTGATGGCGCAGAGCTATAGCGAAGATTATAAGCACTGATGGCTGCATGCTACTCTTGAAATAAACTAGTCGTGCTTCCATTCAGCACTCCGTTGGGACAAGCACAACAGGTCTAGCCTGCAAGTGCTAAGCACGAGAGAGCATATTAAGTTGGCAGTAGTGTGATCCTGTTAAAATAAGCGCGCTATGCGTCCATACACTGCGCCGTTCGGAGGGGTACCGCAGACATAAAACCTGATGGCGCAGAGCTATAGCGAACATTATAAGAACTGATGGCTTCATGCTACTCTTGAAATAAACTAGTCGTGCTTCCATTCAGCACTCCGTTGGGACGAGTACAACAGGTCTAGCCTGCAAGTGCTAAGCATGAGAGAGCATATTAAGTTGACAGTAGTGTGATCCTGTTAAAATAAGCGCGCTATGCGTCCATACACTGCGCCGTTCGGAGGGGTACCGCAGACATAAAACCTGATGGCGCAGAGCTATAGCGACATTATAAGCACTGATGGCTTCATGCTACTCTTGAAATAAACTAGTCGTGCTTCCATTCAGCACTCCGTTGGGACAAGCACAAGAGGTCTAGCCTGCAAGTGCTAAGCACGAGAGAGCATATTAAGTTGGCAGTAGTGTGATCCTGTTAAAATAAGCGCGCTATGCGTCCATACACTGCGCCGTTCGGAGGGGTACCGCAGACATAAAACCTGATGGCGCAGAGCTATAGCGAACATTATAAGCACTGATGGCTGCATGCTACTCTTGAAATAAACTAGTCGTGCTTCCATTCAGCACTCCGTTGGGACAAGTACAACAGGTCTAGCCTGCAAGTGCTAAGCATGAGAGAGCATATTATTTATTTATTTATTTATTTAATATAACCTCAGGGCCATTACGGCATTACAGAGGGGAGTGGTTACAAAAAAATGAAATTTAACAAACAGGAGTTAAACAGGCAAAGTACAAACATGACTACTACACATACATTGTTAGCTAAGGCGTTCAGGGAAAGAAAAAAAAACAATAACAGTATAAAATACATATAAGCACTGATGTCGTGGGCTCGGTGGCTGTGCAACCGCACAGTCTAACCCTTTCGCCTTCATCATGCAGATTTTTCTGTTCATCGTTCGCGTGGCCATCCCCGCCCTGCTGTCTGCGCGCCCTGGAACCGCAGTGTTTTCCGCGCATGCCGATGCCAGCAACAACAGCCCCTGCTGCAACACCGCAGCCATCATCTCTCCATTTCCCGGACCGCCCCTCGGGCAGCACTGGACACTGCCTTAACCCTGGCAAGCGGAACTGCGAGCGACATCAACAGCGGAAGCTATAAAGGAGCAACGCCCGTCCGCGCCACTCTGTGGGCTCGGTGGCTGTGCAACCGCACAGTCTAACCCTTTCGCCTTCATCATGCAGGTTGGTAACTTCTACAGTCTATTTGCTAAGAAAACTAGCAATTATCTCTTGCTACAGCTACCGAGCGCACAGAGCTTTGTCTGTATTGGTGTTGAATGCGTTCAGGTTGTTCGATCCTTGTTACTTTTGGCTGGGGATATTGAAACAAACCCGGGACCTGATTTTGAAACCGTGCTTGCTGAGCTAAAGAAACTGTCTTCCGGGCAATCTACACTTCTCTCAGAGATACAAGACATGAAAAAACAACTTACGGCTACTGACACGGCAATCGCAGACTTAACAGCACGCATGTGTATCCTTGAGGCACAAAACCAACTTATCACTGAGCTGCAGTCGCGACTAGACTCGATGGAGACAGCGACAACAGAAATGTGTGCTCATATAAAAACCTTGAGGCTCGTGTTGACGACGCTGAGAACCGGTCACGTCGAAACAATGTAATATTTTATGGTATTCCTGATAATGACCCCGCAGAAACTTACACACAATCTGAGGAAGCTGTAATCCATCTTTGTTCCACTACCTTAGATATAACAGTTGCTTCAAACGATATCGAGCGCGCCCATCGCCTCGGCCGTCACACAGCTGGAAAAACCAGACCAATAATCGCAAAATTTCACTCCCACAAAACTAAGCTGGAAATTCTGTCTAATGGAAAAAAATTCAGATACTGTATATAGCGCCGGTGAAGACTTCTCGCCTGCCGTTAGGAAGGCCCGAAAACAGCTTATCACCTTTGCAAAAACCAAATCTACAGCTTATAAACTGAGCTATAAAACCTTGTTTATCGGTCGCGCACGGTACGTTTATGACGAATCCTCGGAAACTGTTAAAGAAATATCATAGCAGCCATCTAGAAAAAGCACCCCACAGCCTCACCCCGCGCCCGCGTCCCGGCAGTCACCTCAGTCTACTCTTTCTTTTTCCGTACTTTTCACTAATGTCCGCAGTTTCATTTCTAAGCGGGAAGAAATCTCGAGTCTTGTTCGTTCGTCCAATAGCAACATCTTCGTACTAACTGAAACGTGGCTGACTAGCGAAATTAACGACAATGAGGTCCTGGCAGACTTATCTAACTTTAAGCTTTTTCGTAAGGACCGTCAGGGGTCTCGTGGCGGAGGAGTGCTCATTGGTTTTTCTAATGATTTACCATTTTCAATCATTCCCATTTCGTCTGATCTAGAAATAATGTGGCTTTTCTGCCGTTGTCCTCCTCAGTCGGTTCTTCTCGGTGTTTGTTACAGGCCCCCGCATTGTACTCCGGACTTTTCAGAGAAACTTACTAACTTGCTGTGTGAACTTACTGCTAAATATCAAAAGTCGCATATACTTCTCTTTGGTGATTTTAATTTCCCGGATATTGACTGGAGTACTAACACTGCTTCAGCATCAGGCACGGTGGAAGCCAAAAATTTCATAGAAGTGTGCCTGAACTTTGGCCTTACACAAGTTATCTTGGCGCCAACAAGAATAACACAAACGAGCGCTAACATATTAGACCTACTACTCGTCAGTCATCCCGAAAGTGTTAAATCAGTCACGATTCTTCCTGGAATAAGCGATCACGAAGTAATTCATACCGATATAGCCTTAACTCCGCTTCGGAACCAAACTTTTAAAAAGACGATCCGTTTGTACGATAAGGGTGACTATGCAGAGATTAATCGTGAACTAGACGCTTTCTTTCAATCTTTCCGAACTAATTTTCATATTCGGTCTATCGAAGAAAATTGGACTATATTTAAGAAGAAAATTACTGAACTAACTGATCAGTTCATTCCTAAGTTCACCTTCCGAGAGAGTTCACAGAAACCATGGTTCACTAAAACGCTAAAACGTTTGGAGAATAGAAAGAAGCGTCTATTTCGTGCAGCCAAAGCAAAAACTAACCAGGCGGCCTGGGACAAGTATTACGCAGCCGAAAAGGCATATAATTCATCTGCTCGGAACGCCAAACGTTCCTTTTTTAACAAAGACTTGCTCCGAATACTACACACTAATCCTCGAAAATTCTGGGACACCATCAACCCAAAACACAAAGGCGATATCAGTGTCACAAATGAAGCAGGAGACGTGCTTAGTCATGCAGAGTGTGCTCACATGTTCAATGTTGCATTTCAATCAGTGTTCACTAATGAATATGATGCCCCCTTTTCTGTGCCAAACACTTTTATTTATAATGTTATGTCACCTGTTGAATTTAACGCATCGGGAATTCTGTCACTAATCGATAAAATGAAACTTTCATCTTCGGCCGGTTTCGATAATGTCAATGCCAAATTTCTTAAGAATACGAAACTCACCAGTGCCAGTTACTTATGTTTGCTATTCCAGCAGTCACTCTCTTCTGGCCAACTTCCTCGTGACTGGAAAAATGGGAAGGTCATTCCAGTCTTCAAATCCGGTAACACAAATTCTCCATTAAATTATCGCCCCATTTCTTTAACAAGCGTGCCTTGCAAGCTAATGGAACACGTCATATTCTCCCATGTCATTGCCTTCTTGGATTCGAACAATTTTTTTCATCCTGCGCAGCACGGGTTCCGGAAAGGATTTTCCTGCGACACTCAACTAGCCCTTTTTATTCATGACTTGCATGCCAACCTAGATCTTAACCTGCAAACTGACGCTATATTTCTTGATTTTAAAAAAGCCTTCGATAAAGTTCCCCACAAACGCCTTTTGTACAAGTTATCTAACCTTAATATCGATCCTAATGTTGTTGCATGGATTAAAGAATTCCTAACTAACCGCACTCAGTCAGTCTTTGTAAATGAACACACTTCCAGCTTCCTTCCTGTAACATCTGGCGTCCCTCAAGGTTCCGTACTAGGTCCCCTTTTGTTTTTAATATACATAAATGATTTGCCCTCGCATGTGTCTTGTAAAATTCGCATGTTTGCTGACGATTGTGTTATTTATGAAGCAGTTAATAACAATTCTGATCAATTATCTCTCCAAAACAACCTTAACAAGATTCGGGATTGGTGTAAAATTTGGCTAATGGAGCTTAACCCTCACAAATGCAACGTACTCTCTTTTCATCGCCGCCGTAACCCGCTCGTGCCCTTCTATCACATAGACTCCGTTCCCGTGCTGCCAGTAGAATCATACAAATATTTAGGCGTAACCTTGTGCGCTGACCTCTCCTGGAAAGCGCATATAACTAACATCATTTCTTCAGCTAACAAATCCCTTGGTTTTCTAAAACGTCATCTACACGATGCGCCCATGCATGTTAGGTTATTAGCTTACGAAACACTTGTGAAATCGAAATTAGAATACGCATCACCCATTTGGCATCCACATCAAGCTTATCTAACCAACGCATTAGAAATTTTGCAAAACCGCGCAGTCAGATTTATTCATTCATCATATCATTACAGCACGAGTGTTACATATCTGAAATCGCTTTCAGGCATACAGCCACTCGAGCTGCGCCGCCGCACAGCCAGTCTTTTATTATTTCACAAGTTCTTTTACAGCCATCTACGAACTGCACCCTACATGGTCCCTCCGGCACGCATATCTCACCGCACTCTCCATCAACTCCAGATCAGCCGTCCACGTGCACGCACAGTCACCTTCGCAGCTTCATTTTTTTCACGCACCGCCGCGGACTGGAATGGCCTTCCCGCTGACATTGCAACAATAACCTGTCCCGCGAACTTCGCACGCAGAGCTAACACCTTGTTGTCATCATCATAACGCATGATTAATTGTCGCACCAAACGTTGTACCCACCCCTTATGTAATGCCCCTGAATAGGGGTCTTTAAGGAAATAAAATTGATTGATTGATTGAACATTATAAGCACTGATGGCTGCATGCTACTCTTGAAATAAACTAGTCGTGCTTCCATTCAGCACTCCGTTGGGACAAGCACAACAGGTCTAGCCTGCAAGTGCTAAGCACGAGAGAGCATATTAAGTTGGCAGTAGTGTGATCCTGTTAAAATAAGCGCGGTATGCGTTCATACACTGCGCCGTTCGGAGGGGTACCGCAGACATAAAACCTGATGGCGCAGAGCTATAGCGAACATTATAAGCACTGATGGCTGCATGCTACTCTTGAAATAAACTAGTCGTGCTTCATTCAGCACTCCGTTGGGACAAGCACAACAGGTCTAGCCTGCAAGTGCAAAGCACGACAGAGCATATTAAGTTGGCAGTAGTGTGATCCTGTTAAAATAAGCGCGCTATGCGTCCATACACTGCGCCGTTCGGAGGGGTACCGCAGACATAAAACCTGATGGCGCAGAGCTATAGCGAACATTATAAGCACTGATGGCTGCATGCTACTCTTGAAATAAACTAGTCGTGCTTCCATTCAGCACTCCGTTGGGACAAGCACAACAGGTCTAGCCTGCAAGTGCAAAGCACGAGAGAGCATATTAAGTTGGCAGTAGTGTGATCCTGTTAAAATAAGCGCGCTATGCGTCCATACACTGCGCCGTTCGGAGGGGTACCGCAGACATAAAACCTGATGGCGCAGAGCTATAGCGAACATTATAAGCACTGATGGCTGCATGCTACTCTTGAAATAAACTAGTCGTGCTTCCATTCAGCACTTCGTTGGGACAAGCACAATAGGTCTAGCCTGCAAGTGCAAAGCACGAGAGAGCATATTAAGTTGGCAGTAGTGTGATCCTATTAAAATAAGCGCGCTATGCGTCCATACACTGCGCCGTTCGGAGAGGTACCGCAGACATAAAACTTGATGGCGCAGAGCTATAGCGAACATTATAAGCAGTGATGGCTGCATGCTACTCTTGAAATAAACTAGTCGTGCTTCCATTCAGCACTCCGTTGGGACAAGTACAACAGGTCTAGCCTGCAAGTGCTAAGCATGAGAGAGCATATTAAGTTGACAGTAGTGTGATCCTGTTAAAATAAGCGCGCTATGCGTCCATACACTGCGCCGTTCGGAGGGGTACCGCAGACATAAAACCTGATGGCGCAGAGCTATAGCGAACATTATAAGCACTGATGGCTGCATGCTACTCTTGAAACAAACTAGTCGTGCTTCTATTCAGCACTCCGTTGGGACAAATACAACAGGTCTAGCCTGCAAGTGCTAAGCATGAGAGAGCATATTAAGTTGTCAGTAGTGTGATCCTGTTAAAATAAGCGCGCTATGCGTCCATACACTGCGCCGTTCGGAGGGGTACCGCAGTCATAAAACCTGATGGCGCAGAGCTATAGCGAACATTATAAGCACTGATGGCTGCATGCTACTCTTGAAATAAACTAGTTGTGCTTCCATTCAGCACTCCTTTGGGACACAGGTCTAGCCTGCAAGTGCTAAGCATGAGAGAGCATATTAAGTTGTCAGTAGTGTGATCTTGTTAAAATAAGCGCGCTATGCGTCCATACACTGCGCCGTTCGGAGGGGTACCGCAGACATAAAACCTGATGGCGCAGAGCTATATTGAACATTATAAGCACTGATGGCTGCATGCTACTCATGAAATAAACTAGTCGTGATTCCATTCAGCACTCCGTTGGGACAAGCACTACAGGTCTAGCCTGCAAGTGCTAAGCATGAGAGAGCATATTAAGTTGACAGTAGTGTGATCCTTTTAAAATAAGCGCTCTATGCATCCATACACTGCGCCGTTCGGAGGGGTACCGCAGACATAAAACCTGATGGCGCAGAGCTATAGCGAACATTATAAGCACTGATGGCTGCATGCTACTCTTGAAATAAACTAGTCGTGCTTCCATTCAGCACTCCGTTGGGACAAGCACAACAGGTCTAGCCTGCAAGTGCAAAGCACGACAGAGCATTTTAAGTTGGCAGTAGTGTGATCCTGTTAAAATAAGCGCGCTATGCGTCCATACACTGCGCCGTTCGGAGGGGTACCGCAGACATAAAACCTGATGGCGCAGAGCTATAGCGAACATTATAAGCACTGATGGCTGCATGCTACTCTTGAAATAAACTAGTCGTGCTTCCATTCAGCACTCCGTTGGGACAAGCACAACAGGTCTAGCCTGCAAGTGCTAAGCACGAGAGAGCATATTAAGTTGGCAGTAGTGTGATCCTGTTAAAATAAGCGCGCTATGCGTCCATACACTGCGCCGTTCGGAGGGGTACCGCAGACATAAAACCTGATGGCGCAGAGCTATAGCGAACATTATAAGCACTGATGGCTGCATGCTACTCTTGAAATAAACTAGTCGTGCTTCCATTCAGCACTCCGTTGGGACAAGCACAACAGGTCTAGCCTGCAAGTGCTAAGCATGAGAGAGCATATTAAGTTGTCAGTAGTGTGATCCTGTTAAAATAAGCGCGCTATGCGTCCATACACTGCGCCGTTCGGAGGGGTACCGCAGACATAAAACCTGATGGCGCAGAGCTATAGCGAACAATATAAGCACTGATTGCTGCATGCTACTCTTGAAATAAACTAGTCGTGATTCCATTCAGCACTCCGTTGGGACAAGCACTACAGGTCTAGCCTGCAAGTGCTAAGCATGAGAGAGCATATTAAGTTGACAGCAGTGTGATCCTGTTAAAATAAGCGCGCTATGCGTCCATACACTGCGCCGTTCGGAGGGGTACCGCAGACATAAAACCTGATGGCGCAGAGCTATAGCGAACATTATAAGCACTGATGGCTGCATGCTACTCTTGAAATAAACTAGTCGTGCTTCCATTCAGCACTCCGTTGGGACAAGCACTACAGGTCTAGCCTGCAAGTGCTAAGCATGAGAGAGCATATTAAGTTGACAGTAGTGTGATCCTGTTAAAATAAGCGCGCTATGCGTCCATACACTGCGCCGTTCGGAGGGGTACCGCAGACATAAAACCTGATGGCGCAGAGCTATAGCGAACATTATAAGCACTGATGGCTGCATGCTACTCTTGAAATAAACTAGTCGTGCTTCCATTCAGCACTCCGTTGGGACAAGCACAACAGGTCTAGCCTGCAAGTGCTAAACACGAGAGAGCATATTAAGTTGGCAGTAGTGTGATCCTGTTAAAATAAGCGCGCTATGCGTCCATACACTGCGCCGTTCGGAGGGGTACCGCAGACATAAAACCTGATGGCGCAGAGCTATAGCGAACATTATAAGCACTGATGGCTGCATGCTACTCTTGAAATAAACTAGTCGTGCTTCCATTCAGCACTCCGTTGGGACAAGTACAACAGGTCTAGCCTGCAAGTGCTAAGCACGAGAGAGCATATTAAGTTGGCAGTAGTGTGATCCTGTTAAAATAAGCGCGCTATGCGTCCATACACTGCGCCGTTCGGAGAGGTACCGCAGACATAAAACCTGATGGCGCAGAGCTATAGCGAACATTATAAGCACTGATGGCTGCATGCTACTCTTGAAATAAACTAGTCGTGCTTCCATTCAGCACTCCGTTGGGACAAGCACAACAGGTCTAGCCTGCAAGTGCTAAGCATGAGAGAGCATATTAAGTTGGCAGTAGTGTGATCCTGTTAAAATAAGCGCGCTATGCGTCCATACACTGCGCCGTTCGGAGGGGTACCGCAGACATAAAACCTGATGGCGCAGAGCTATAGCGAACATTATAAGCACTGATGGCTGCATGCTACTCTTGAAATAAACTAGTCGTGCTTCCATTCAGCACTCCGTTGGGACAAGCACAACAGGTCTAGCCTGCAAGTTCTAAGCACGAGAGAGCATATTAAGTTGGCAGTAGTGTGATCCTGTTAAAATAAGCGCGCTATTCGTCCATACACTGCGCCGTTCGGAGGGGTACCGCAGACATAAAACCTGATGGCGCAGAGCTATAGCGAACATTATAAGCACTGATGGCTGCATGCTACTCTTGAAATAAACTAGTCGTGCTTCCATTCAGCACTCCGTTGGGACAAGCACAACAGGTCTAGCCTGCAAGTGCAAAGCTCGAGAGAGCATATTAAGTTGGCAGTAGTGTGATCCTGTTAAAATAAGCGCGCTACGCGTCCATACACTGCGCCGTTCGGAGGGGTACCGCAGACATAAAACCTGATGGCGCAGAGCTATAGCGAACATTATAAGCACTGATGGCTGCATGCTACTCTTGAAATAAACTAGTGCTTCCATTCAGCACTCCGTTGGGACAAGCAGAACAGGTCTAGCCTGCAAGTGCAAAGCACGAGAGAGCATATTAAGTTGGCAGTAGTGTGATCCTGTTAAAATAAGCGCGCTATGCGTCCATACACTGCGCCGTTCGGAGGGGTACCGCAGACATAAAACCTGATGGCGCAGAGGTATAGCGAACATTATAAGCACTGATGGCTGCATGCTACTCTTGAAATAAACTAGTCGTGCTTCCATTCAGCACTCCGTTGGGACAAGCACAACAGGTCTAGCCTGCAAGTGCAAAGCACGAGAGAGCATATTAAGTTGGCAGTAGTGTGATCCTGTTAAAATAAGCGCGCTATGCGTCCATACACTGCGCCGTTCGGAGGGGTACCGCAGAAATAAAACCTGATGGCGCAGAGCTATAGCGAACATTATAAGCACTGATGGCTGCATGCTACTCTTGAAATAAACTAGTCGTGCTTCCATTCAGCACTCCGTTGGGACAAGCACAACAGGTCTAGCCTGCAAGTGCAAAGCACGACAGAGCATTTTAAGTTGGCAGTAGTGTGATCCTGTTAAAATAAGCGCGCTTTGCGTCCATACACTGCGCCGTTCGGAGGGGTACCGCAGACATAAAACCTGATGGCGCAGAGCTATAGCGAACATTATAAGCACTGATGGCTGCATGCTACTCTTGAAATAAACTAGTCGTGCTTCCATTCAGCACTCCGTTGGGACAAGCACAACAGGTCTAGCCTGCAAGTGCTAAGCACGAGAGAGCATATTAAGTTGGCAGTAGTGTGATCCTGTTAAAATAAGCGCGCTATGCGTCCATACACTGCGCCGTTCGGAGGGGTACCGCAGACATAAAACCTGATGGCGCAGAGCTATAGCGAACATTATAAGCACTGATGGCTGCATGCTACTCTTGAAATAAACTAGTCGTGCTTCCATTCAGCACTCCGTTGGGACAAGCACAACAGGTCTAGCCTGCAAGTGCTAAGCATGAGAGAGCATATTAAGTTGTCAGTAGTGTGATCCTGTTAAAATAAGCGCGCTATGCGTCCATACACTGCGCCGTTCGGAGGGGTACCGCAGTCATAAAACCTGATGGCGCAGAGCTATAGCGAACAATATAAGCACTGATTGCTGCATGCTACTCTTGAAATAAACTAGTCGTGATTCCATTCAGCACTCCGTTGGGACAAGCACTACAGGTCTAGCCTGCAAGTGCTAAGCATGAGAGAGCATATTAAGTTGACAGCAGTGTGATCCTGTTAAAATAAGCGCGCTATGCGTCCATACACTGCGCCGTTCGGAGGGGTACCGCAGACATAAAACCTGATGGCGCAGAGCTATAGCGAACATTATAAGCACTGATGGCTGCATGCTACTCTTGAAATAAACTAGTCGTGCTTCCATTCAGCACTCCGTTGGGACAAGCACTACAGGTCTAGCCTGCAAGTGCTAAGCATGAGAGAGCATATTAAGTTGACAGTAGTGTGATCCTGTTAAAATAAGCGCGCTATGCGTCCATACACTGCGCCGTTCGGAGGGGTACCGCAGACATAAAACCTGATGGCGCAGAGCTATAGCGAACATTATAAGCACTGATGGCTGCATGCTACTCTTGAAATAAACTAGTCGTGCTTCCATTCAGCACTCCGTTGGGACAAGCACAACAGGTCTAGCCTGCAAGTGCTAAACACGAGAGAGCATATTAAGTTGGCAGTAGTGTGATCCTGTTAAAATAAGCGCGCTATGCGTCCATACACTGCGCCGTTCGGAGGGGTACCGCAGACATAAAACCTGATGGCGCAGAGCTATAGCGAACATTATAAGCACTGATGGCTGCATGCTACTCTTGAAATAAACTAGTCGTGCTTCCATTCAGCACTCCGTTGGGACAAGTACAACAGGTCTAGCCTGCAAGTGCTAAGCACGAGAGAGCATATTAAGTTGGCAGTAGTGTGATCCTGTTAAAATAAGCGCGCTATGCGTCCATACACTGCGCCGTTCGGAGAGGTACCGCAGACATAAAACCTGATGGCGCAGAGCTATAGCGAACATTATAAGCACTGATGGCTGCATGCTACTCTTGAAATAAACTAGTCGTGCTTCCATTCAGCACTCCGTTGGGACAAGCACAACAGGTCTAGCCTGCAAGTGCTAAGCATGAGAGAGCATATTAAGTTGGCAGTAGTGTGATCCTGTTAAAATAAGCGCGCTATGCGTCCATACACTGCGCCGTTCGGAGGGGTACCGCAGACATAAAACCTGATGGCGCAGAGCTATAGCGAACATTATAAGCACTGATGGCTGCATGCTACTCTTGAAATAAACTAGTCGTGCTTCCATTCAGCACTCCGTTGGGACAAGCACAACAGGTCTAGCCTGCAAGTTCTAAGCACGAGAGAGCATATTAAGTTGGCAGTAGTGTGATCCTGTTAAAATAAGCGCGCTATTCGTCCATACACTGCGCCGTTCGGAGGGGTACCGCAGACATAAAACCTGATGGCGCAGAGCTATAGCGAACATTATAAGCACTGATGGCTGCATGCTACTCTTGAAATAAACTAGTCGTGCTTCCATTCAGCACTCCGTTGGGACAAGCACAACAGGTCTAGCCTGCAAGTGCAAAGCTCGAGAGAGCATATTAAGTTGGCAGTAGTGTGATCCTGTTAAAATAAGCGCGCTACGCGTCCATACACTGCGCCGTTCGGAGGGGTACCGCAGACATAAAACCTGATGGCGCAGAGCTATAGCGAACATTATAAGCACTGATGGCTGCATGCTACTCTTGAAATAAACTAGTGCTTCCATTCAGCACTCCCTTGGGACAAGCAGAACAGGTCTAGCCTGCAAGTGCAAAGCACGAGAGAGCATATTAAGTTGGCAGTAGTGTGATCCTGTTAAAATAAGCGCGCTATGCGTCCATACACTGCGCCGTTCGGAGGGGTACCGCAGACATAAAACCTGATGGCGCAGAGGTATAGCGAACATTATAAGCACTGATGGCTGCATGCTACTCTTGAAATAAACTAGTCGTGCTTCCATTCAGCACTCCGTTGGGACAAGCACAACAGGTCTAGCCTGCAAGTGCAAAGCACGAGAGAGCATATTAAGTTGGCAGTAGTGTGATCCTGTTAAAATAAGCGCGCTATGCGTCCATACACTGCGCCGTTCGGAGGGGTACCGCAGAAATAAAACCTGATGGCGCAGAGCTATAGCGAACATTATAAGCACTGATGGCTGCATGCTACTCTTGAAATAAACTAGTGCTTCCATTCAGCACTCCGTTGGGACAAGCACAACAGGTCTAGCCTGCAAGTGCTAAGCACGAGAGAGCATATTAAGTTGGCAGTAGTGTGATCCTGTTAAAGTAAGCGGGCTATGCGTCCATACACTGCGCCGTTCGGAGGGGTACCGCAGACATAAAACCTGATGGCGCAGAGCTATAGCGAACATTATAAGCACTGATGGCTTCATGCTACTCTTGAAATAAACTAGGCGTGCTTCCATTCAGCACTCCGTTGGGACGAGTACAACAGGTCTAGCCTGCAAGTGCTAAGCATGAGAGAGCATATTAAGTTGGCAGTAGTGTGATCCTGTTAAAATAAGCGCGCTATGCGTCCATACACTGCGCCGTTCGGAGGGGTACCGCAGGCATAAAACCTGATGGCGCAGAGCTATAGCGAACATTATAAGCACTGATGGCTGCATGCTACTCTTGAAATAAACCAGTCGTGCTTCCATTCAGCACTCCGTTGGGACAAGCACAACAGGTCTAGCCTGCAAGTGCTAAGCACGAGAGAGCATATTAAGTTGGCAGTAGTGTGATCCTGTTAAAATAAGCGCGCTATGCGTCCATACACTGCGCCGTTCGGAGGGGTACCGCAGACATAAAACCTGATGGCGCAGAGCTATAGCGAACATTATAAGCGCGCCCATTCGTCTTCCTGTGTATTGCCCATTCGTCTTCCTGTGTATTTGCTCATGTTCTTTTTTTCCCGTTACTATTATGTCGTATTTATATTCTATTTTTTATTTAATGCATGTATTTTGTACTGTCGTGATAATTTGATAATTTGCAATCAGCTTTTAGAATGTAACAGTGTTTGTTTCTACGCATTTTTGGTTTCTTCTAGCTACTGTTGCACATATATATTGCTCCCCCCTTACTCAATGCCTCCCTGGAGGCCTGTAAGGTACCTGTAAATAAATAAATAAGCACTGATGGCTGCATGCTACTCTTGAAATAAACTAGTCGTGCTTCCATTCAGCACTCCGTTGGGACAAGCACAAGAGGTCTAGCCTGCAAGTGCTAAGCACGAGAGAGCATATTAAGTTGGCAGTAGTGTGATCCTGTTAAAATAAGCGCGCTATGCGTCCATACACTGCGCCGTTCGGAGGGGTACCGCAGACATAAAACCTGATGGCGCAGAGCTATAGCGAACATTATAAGCACTGATGGCTGCATGCTACTCTTGAAATAAACTAGTCGTGCTTCCATTCAGCACTCCGTTGGGACAAGCACAACAGGTCTAGCCTGCAAGTGCTAAGCACGAGAGAGCATATTAAGTTGGCAGTAGTGTGATCCTGTTAAAATAAGCGCGCTATGCGTCTATACACTGCGCCGTTCGGAGGGGTACGGCAGACATAAAACCTGATGGCGCAGAGCTATAGCGAACATTATAAGCACTGATGGCTGCATGCTACTCTTGAAATAAACTAGTCGTGCTTCCATTCAGCACTCCGTTGGGACAAGTACAACAGGTCTAGCCTGCAAGTGCTAAGCATGAGAGAGCATATTATTTATTTATTTATTTATTTAATATACCCTCAGGGCCATTACGGCATTACAGAGGGGAGTGGTTACAAAAAAAAATGAAATTTAACAAACAGGAGTTAATTAAACAGGCAAAGTACAAACATGACTACTACACATGCATTGTTAGCTAAGGCGTTCAGGGAAAGAAAAAAAAACAATAACAGTATAAAATACATATAAGCACTGATGTCGTGGGCTCGGTGGCTGTGCAACCGCACAGTCTAACCCTTTCGCCTTCATCATGCAGATTTTTCTGTTCATCGTTCGCGTGGCCATCCCCGCCCTGCTGTCTGCGCGCCCTGGAACCGCAGTGTTTTCCGCGCATGCCGATGCCAGCAACAACAGCCCCTGCTGCAACACCGCAGCCATCATCTCTCCATTTCCCGGACCGCCCCTCGGGCAGCACTGGACACTGCCTTAACCCTGGCAAGCGGAACTGCGAGCGACATCAACAGCGGAAGCTATAAAGGAGCAACGCCCGTCCGCGCCACTCTGTGGGCTCGGTGGCTGTGCAACCGCACAGTCTAACCCTTTCGCCTTCATCATGCAGATTTTTCTGTTCATCGTTCGCCTGGCCATCCCCGCCCTGCTGTCTGCGCGCCCTGGAACCGCAGTGTTTTCCGCGCATGCCGATGCCAGCAACAACAGCCCCTGCTGCAACACCGCAGCCATCATCTCTCCATTTCCCGGACCGCCCCTCGGGCAGCACTGGACACTGCCTTAACCCTGGCAAGCGGAACTGCGAGCGACATCAACAGCGGAAGCTATAAAGGAGCAACGCCCGTCCGCGCCACTCTGTGGGCTCGGTGGCTGTGCAACCGCACAGTCTAACCCTTTCGCCTTCATCATGCAGATTTTTCTGTTCATCGTTCGCGTGGCCATCCCCGCCCTGCTGTCTGCGCGCCCTGGAACCGCAGTGTTTTCCGCGCATGCCGATGCCAGCAACAACAGCCCCTGCTGCAACACCGCAGCCATCATCTCTCCATTTCCCGGACCGCCCCTCGGGCAGCACTGGACACTACCTTACCCCTGGCAAGCGGAACTGCGAGCGAAATCAACAGCGGAAGCTATAAAGGAGCAACGCCCGTCCGCGCCACTCTGTGGGCTCGGTGGCTGTGCAACCGCACAGTCTAACCCTTTCGCCTTCATCATGCAGGTTGGTAACTTCTACAGTCTATTTGCTAAGAAAACTAGCAATTATCTCTTGCTACAGCTACCGAGCCCACAGAGCTGTGTCTGTATTGGTGTTGAGTGCGTTCAGGTTGTTCGATCCTTGTTACTTTTGGCTGGGGATATTGAAACAAACCCGGGACCTGATTTTGAAACCGTGCTTGCTGAGCTAAAGAAACTGTCTTCCGGGCAATCTACACTTCTCTCAGAGATACAAGACATGAAAAAACAACTTACGGCTACTGACACGGCAATCGCAGACTTAACAGCACGCATGTGTATCCTTGAGGCACAAAACCAACTTATCACTGAGCTGCAGTCGCGACTAGACTCGATGGAGACAGCGACAACAGAAATGTGTGCTCATATAAAAACCTTGAGGCTCGTGTTGACGACGCTGAGAACCGGTCACGTCGAAACAATGTAATATTTTATGGTATCCCTGATAATGACCCCGCAGAAACTTACACACAATCTGAGGAAGCTGTAATCCATCTTTGTTCCACTACCTTAGATATAACAGTTGCTTCAAACGATATCGAGCGCGCCCGTCGCCTCGGCCGTCACACAGCTGGAAAAACCAGACCAATAATCGCAAAATTTCACTCCCACAAAACTAAGCTGGAAATTCTGTCTAATGGAAAAAAATTCAGATACTGTATATAGCGCCGGTGAAGACTTCTCGCCTGCCGTTAGGAAGGCCCGAAAACAGCTTATCACCTTTGCAAAAACCAAATCTACAGCTTATAAACTGAGCTATAAAACCTTGTTTATCGGTCGCGCACGGTACGTTTATGACGAATCCTCGGAAACTGTTAAAGAAATATCATAGCAGCCATCTAGAAAAAGCACCCCACAGCCTCACCCCGCGCCCGCGTCCCGGCAGTCACCTCAGTCTACTCTTTCTTTTTCCGTACTTTTCACTAATGTCCGCAGTTTCATTTCTAAGCGGGAAGAAATCTCGAGTCTTGTTCGTTCGTCCAATAGCAACATCTTCGTACTAACTGAAACGTGGCTGACTAGCGAAATTAACGACAATGAGGTCCTGGCAGACTTATCTAACTTTAAGCTTTTTCGTAAGGACCGTCAGGGGTCTCGTGGCGGAGGAGTGCTCATTGGTTTTTCTAATGATTTACCATTTTCAATCATTCCCATTTCGTCTGATCTAGAAATAATGTGGCTTTTCTGCCGTTGTCCTCCTCAGTCGGTTCTTCTCGGTGTTTGTTACAGGCCCCCGCATTGTACTCCGGACTTTTCAGAGAAACTTACTAACTTGCTGTGTGAACTTACTGCTAAATATCAAAAGTCGCATATACTTCTCTTTGGTGATTTTAATTTCCCGGATATTGACTGGAGTACTAACACTGCTTCAGCATCAGGCACGGTGGAAGCCAAAAATTTCATAGAAGTGTGCCTGAACTTTGGCCTTACACAAGTTATCTTGGCGCCAACAAGAATAACACAAACGAGCGCTAACATATTAGACCTACTACTCGTCAGTCATCCCGAAAGTGTTAAATCAGTCACGATTCTTCCTGGAATAAGCGATCACGAAGTAATTCATACCGATATAGCCTTAACTCCGCTTCGGAACCAAACTTTTAAAAAGACGATCCGTTTGTACGATAAGGGTGACTATGCAGAGATTAATCGTGAACTAGACGCTTTCTTTCAATCTTTCCGAACTAATTTTCATATTCGGTCTATCGAAGAAAATTGGACTATATTTAAGAAGAAAATTACTGAACTAACTGATCAGTTCATTCCTAAGTTCACCTTCCGAGAGAGTTCACAGAAACCATGGTTCACTAAAACGCTAAAACGTTTGGAGAATAGAAAGAAGCGTCTATTTCGTGCAGCCAAAGCAAAAACTAACCAGGCGGCCTGGGACAAGTATTACGCAGCCGAAAAGGCATATAATTCATCTGCTCGGAACGCCAAACGTTCCTTTTTTAACAAAGACTTGCTCCGAATACTACACACTAATCCTCGAAAATTCTGGGACACCATCAACCCAAAACACAAAGGCGATATCAGTGTCACAAATGAAGCAGGAGACGTGCTTAGTCATGCAGAGTGTGCTCACATGTTCAATGTTGCATTTCAATCAGTGTTCACTAATGAATATGATGCCCCCTTTTCTGTGCCAAACACTTTTATTTATAATGTTATGTCACCTGTTGAATTTAACGCATCGGGAATTCTGTCACTAATCGATAAAATGAAACTTTCATCTTCGGCCGGTTTCGATAATGTCAATGCCAAATTTCTTAAGAATACGAAACTCACCAGTGCCAGTTACTTATGTTTGCTATTCCAGCAGTCACTCTCTTCTGGCCAACTTCCTCGTGACTGGAAAAATGGGAAGGTCATTCCAGTCTTCAAATCCGGTAACACAAATTCTCCATTAAATTATCGCCCCATTTCTTTAACAAGCGTGCCTTGCAAGCTAATGGAACACGTCATATTCTCCCATGTCATTGCCTTCTTGGATTCGAACAATTTTTTTCATCCTGCGCAGCACGGGTTCCGGAAAGGATTTTCCTGCGACACTCAACTAGCCCTTTTTATTCATGACTTGCATGCCAACCTAGATCTTAACCTGCAAACTGACGCTATATTTCTTGATTTTAAAAAAGCCTTCGATAAAGTTCCCCACAAACGCCTTTTGTACAAGTTATCTAACCTTAATATCGATCCTAATGTTGTTGCATGGATTAAAGAATTCCTAACTAACCGCACTCAGTCAGTCTTTGTAAATGAACACACTTCCAGCTTCCTTCCTGTAACATCTGGCGTCCCTCAAGGTTCCGTACTAGGTCCCCTTTTGTTTTTAATATACATAAATGATTTGCCCTCGCATGTGTCTTGTAAAATTCGCATGTTTGCTGACGATTGTGTTATTTATGAAGCAGTTAATAACAATTCTGATCAATTAACTCTCCAAAACAACCTTAACAAGATTCGGGATTGGTGTAAAATTTGGCTAATGGAGCTTAACCCTCACAAATGCAACGTACTCTCTTTTCATCGCCGCCGTAACCCGCTCGTGCCCTTCTATCACATAGACTCCGTTCCCGTGCTGCCAGTAGAATCATACAAATATTTAGGCGTAACCTTGTGCGCTGACCTCTCCTGGAAAGCGCATATAACTAACATCATTTCTTCAGCTAACAAATCCCTTGGTTTTCTAAAACGTCATCTACACGATGCGCCCATGCATGTTAGGTTATTCGCTTACGAAACACTTGTGAAATCGAAATTAGAATACGCATCACCCATTTGGCATCCACATCAAGCTTATCTAACCAACGCATTAGAAATTTTGCAAAACCGCGCAGTCAGATTTATTCATTCTTCATATCATTACAGCACGAGTGTTACATATCTGAAATCGCTTTCAGGCATACAGCCACTCGAGCTGCGCCGCCGCACAGCCAGTCTTTTATTATTTCACAAGTTCTTTTACAGCCATCTACGAACTGCACCCTACATGGTCCCTCCGGCACGCATATCTCACCGCACTCTCCATCAACTCCAGATCAGCCGTCCACGTGCACGCACAGTCACCTTCGCAGCTTCATTTTTTTCACGCACCGCCGCGGACTGGAATGGCCTTCCCGCTGACATTGCAACAATAACCTGTCCCGCGAACTTCGCACGCAGAGCTAACACCTTTTTGTCATCATCATAACGCATGATTAATTGTCGCACCAAACGTTGTACCCACCCCTTATGTAATGCCCCTGAAAAGGGGTCTTTAAGGAAATAAAATTGATTGATTGATCGAACATTATAAGCACTGATGGCTGCATGCTACTCTTGAAATAAACTAGTCGTGCTTCCATTCAGCACTCCGTTGGGACAAGCACAACAGGTCTAGCCTGCAAGTTCTTAGCACGAGAGAGCATATTAAGTTGGCAGTAGTGTGATCCTGTTAAAATAAGCGCGCTATGCGTCCATACACTGCGCCGTTCGGAGGGGTACCGCAGACATAAAACCTGATGGCGCAGAGCTATAGCGAACATTATAAGCACTGATGGCTGCATGCTACTCTTGAAATAAACTAGTCGTGCTTCCATTCAGCACTCCGTTGGGACAAGTACAACAGATATAGCCTGCAAGTGCTAAGCATGAGAGAGCATATTAAGTTGGCAGTAGTGTGATCCTGTTAAAATAAGCGCGCTATCCGTCCATACACTGCGCCGTTCGGAGGGGTACCGCAGACATAAAACCTGATGGCGCAGAGCTATAGCGAACATTATAAGCACTGAGGGCTGCATGCTACTCTTGAAATAAACTAGTCGTGCTTCCATTCAGCACTCCGTTCGGACAAGCACAACAGGTCTAGCCTGCAAGTGCTAAGCACGAGAGAGCATATTAAGTTGGCAGCAGTGTGATGCTGTTAAAATAAGCGCGCTATGCGTCCATACACTGCGCCGTTCGGAGGGGTACCGCAGACATAAAACCTGATGGCGCAGAGCTATAGCGAACATTATAAGCACTGATGGCTGCATGCTACTCTTGAAATAAACTAGTCGTGCTTCCATTCAGCACTCCGTTGGGACAAGTACAACAGGACTAGCCTGCAAGTGCTAAGCATGAGAGAGCATATTATTTATTTATTTATTTATTTATTCATTTAATATACCCTCAGGGCCATTACGGCATTACAGAGGGGAGTGGTTACAAAAAAAATGAAATTTAACAAACAGGAGTTAATTAAACAGGCAAAGTACAAACATGACTACTACACATACATTGTTAGCTAAGGCGTTCAGGGAAAGAAAAAAACAATAACAGTATAAAATACATGTAAGCACTGATGAACATTATAAGCACTGATGGCTGCATGCTACTCTTGAAATAAACTAGTCGTGCTTCCATTCAGCACTCCGTTGGGACAAGCACAACAGGTCTAGCCTGCAAGTTCTAAGCACGAGAGAGCATATTAAGTTGGCAGTAGTGTGATCCTGTTAAAATAAGCGCGCTATGCGTCCATACACTGCGCCGTTCGGAGGGGTACCGCAGACATAAAACCTGATGGCGCAGAGCTATAGCGAACATTATAAGCACTGATGGCTGCATGCTACTCTTGAAATAAACTAGTCGTGCTTCCATTCAGCACTCCGTTGGGACAAGTACAACAGATATAGCCTGCAAGTGCTAAGCATGAGAGAGCATATTAAGTTGGCAGTAGTGTGATCCTGTTAAAATAAGCGCGCTATCCGTCCATACACTGCGCCGTTCGGAGGGGTACCGCAGACATAAAACCTGATGGCGCAGAGCTATAGCGAACATTATAAGCACTGAGGGCTGCATGCTACTCTTGAAATAAACTAGTCGTGCTTCCATTCAGCACTCCGTTCGGACAAGCACAACAGGTCTAGCCTGCAAGTGCTAAGCACGAGAGAGCATATTAAGTTGGCAGCAGTGTGATGCTGTTAAAATAAGCGCGCTATGCGTCCATACACTGCGCCGTTCGGAGGGGTACCGCAGACATAAAACCTGATGGCGCAGAGCTATAGCGAACATTATAAGCACTGATGGCTGCATGCTACTCTTGAAATAAACTAGTCGTGCTTCCATTCAGCACTCCGTTGGGACAAGTACAACAGGACTAGCCTGCAAGTGCTAAGCATGAGAGAGCATATTATTTATTTATTTATTTATTTATTTATTCATTTAATGTACCCTCAGGGCCATTACGGCATTACAGAGGGGAGTGGTTACAAAAAAAATGAAATTTAACAAACAGGAGTTAATTAAACAGGCAAAGTACAAACATGACTACTACACATACATTGTTAGCTAAGGCGTTCAGGGAAAGAAAAAAACAATAACAGTATAAAATACATGTAAGCACTGATGAACATTATAAGCACTGATGGCTGCATGCTACTCTTGAAATAAACTAGTCGTGCTTCCATTCAGCACTCCGTTGGGACAAGCACAACAGGTCTAGCCTGCAAGTGCTAAGCACGAGAGAGCATATTAAGTTGGCAGTAGTGTGATCCTGTTAAAATAAGCGCGCTATGCGTTCATACACTGCGCCGTTCGGAGGGGTACCGCAGACATAAAACCTGATGGCGCAGAGCTATAGCGAACATTATAAGCACTGATGGCTGCATGCTACTCTTGAAATAAACTAGTCGTGCTTCCATTCAGCACTCCGTTGGGACAAGCACAACAGGTCTAGCCTGCAAGTGCTAAGCACGAGAGAGCATATTAAGTTGGCAGTAGTGTGATCCTGTTAAAATAAGCGCGCTATGCGTCCATACACTGCGCCGTTCGGAGGGGTACCGCAGACATAAAACCTGATGGCGCAGAGCTATAGCGAAGATTATAAGCACTGATGGCTGCATGCTACTCTTGAAATAAACTAGTCGTGCTTCCATTCAGCACTCCGTTGGGACAAGCACAACAGGTCTAGCCTGCAAGTGCTAAGCACGAGAGAGCATATTAAGTTGGCAGTAGTGCGATCCTGTTAAAATAAGCGCGCTATGCGTCCATACACTGCGCCGTTCGGAGGGGTACCGCAGACATAAAACCTGATGGCGGAGAGCTATAGCGAACATTATAAGCACTGATGGCTGCATGCTACTCTTGAAATAAACCAGTCGTGCTTCCATTCAGCACTCCGTTGGGACAAGCACAACAGGCCTAGCCTGCAAGTGCTAAGCACGAGAGAGCATATTAAGTTGGCAGTAGTGTGATCCTGTTAAAATAAGCGCGCTATGCGTCCATACACTGCGCCGTTCGGAGGAGTACCGCAGACATAAAACCTGATGGCGCAGAGCTATAGCGAACATTATAAGCACTGATGGCTGCATGCTACTCTTGAAATAAACTAGTCGTGCTTCCATTCAGCACTCCGTTGGGACAAGCACAACAGGTCTAGCCTGCAAGTGCTAAGCACGAGAGAGCATATTAAGTTGGCAGTAGTGTGATCCGGTTAAAATAAGCGCGCTATGCGTCCATACACTGCGCCGTTCGGAGGGGTACCGCAGAAAAAAAACCTGATGGCGCAGAGCTATAGCGAACATTATAAGCACTGATGGCTGCATGCTACTCTTGAAATAAACTAGTCGTGCTTCCATTCAGCACTCCGTTGGGAGAAGCACAACAGGTCTAGCCTGCAAGTGCTAAGCACGAGAGAGCATATTAAGTTGGCAGTAGTGCGATCCTGTTAAAATAAGCGCGCTATGCGTCCATACACTGCGCCGTTCGGAGGAGTACCGCAGACATAAAACCTGATGGCGCAGAGCTATAGCGAACATTATAAGCACTGATGACTGCATGCTACTCTTGAAATAAACTAGTCGTGCTTCCATTCAGCACTCCGTTGCGACAAGCACAACAGGTCTAGCCTGCAAGTGCTAAGCACGAGAGAGCATATTAAGTTGGCAGTAGTGCGATCCTGTTAAAATAAGCGCGCTATGCGTCCATACACTGCGCCGTTCGGAGGAGTACCGCAGACATAAAACCTGATGGCGCAGAGCTATAGCGAACATTATAAGCACTGATGGCTGCATGCTACTCTTGAAATAAACTAGTCGTGCTTCCATTCAGCACTCCGTTGGGACAAGCACAACAGGTCTAGCCTGCAAGTGCTAAGCACGAGAGAGCATATTAAGTTGGCAGTAGTGCGATCCTGTTAAAATAAGCGCGCTATGCGTCCATACACTGCGCCGTTCGGAGGAGTACCGCAGACATAAAACCTGATGGCGCAGAGCTATAGCGAACATTATAAGCACTGATGGCTGCATGCTACTCTTGAAATAAACTAGTCGTGCTTCCATTCAGCACTCCGTTGGGACAAGCACAACAGGTCTAGCCTGCAAGTGCTAAGCACGAGAGAGCATATTAAGTTGGCAGTAGTGCGATCCTGTTAAAATAAGCGCGCTATGCGTCCATACACTGCGCCGTTCGGAGGAGTACCGCAGACATAAAACCTGATGGCGCAGAGCTATAGCGAACATTATAAGCACTAATGGCTGCATGCTACTCTTGAAATAAACTAGTCGTGCTTCCATTCAGCACTCCGTTGGGACAAGCACAACAGGTCTAGCCTGCAAGTGCTAAGCACGAGAGAGCATATTAAGTTGGCAGTAGTGTGATCCGGTTAAAATAAGCGCGCTATGCGTCCATACACTGCGCCGTTCGGAGGAGTACCGCAGACATAAAACCTGATGGCGCAGAGCTATAGCGAACATTATAAGCACTGATGGCTGCATGCTACTCTTGAAATAAACTAGTCGTGCTTCCATTCAGCACTCCGTTCGCACAAGCACAACAGGTCTAGCCTGCAAGTGCTAAGCACGAGAGAGCATATTAAGTTGGCAGTAGTGTGATCCTGTTAAAATAAGCGCGCTATGCGTCCATACACTGCGCCGTTCGGAGGGGTACCGCAGACATAAAACCTGATGGCGCAGAGCTATAGCGAACATTATAAGCACTGATGGCTGCATGCTACTCTTGAAATAAACCAGTCGTGCTTCCATTTAGCACTCCGTTGGGACAAGCACAACAGGTCTAGCCTGCAAGTGTTAAGCACGAGAGAGCATATTAAGTTGGCAGTAGTGTGATCCTGTTAAAATAAGCGCGCTATGCGTCCATACACTGCGCCGTTCGGAGGGGTACCGCAGACATAAAACTTGATGGCGCAGAGCTATAGCGAACATTATAAGCACTGATGGCTGCATGCTACTCTTGAAATAAACTAGTCGTGCTTCCATTCAGCACTCCGTTGGGACAAGCACAACAGGTCTAGCCTGCAAGTGCTAAGCACGAGAGAGCATATTAAGTTGGCAGTAGTGTGATCCTGTTAAAATAAGCGCGCTATGCGTCCATACACTGCGCCGTTCGGAGGGGTACCGCAGACATAAAACCTGATGGCGCAGAGCTATAGCGAACATTATAAGCACTGATGGCTGCATGCCACTCTTGAAATAAACTAGTCGTGCTTCCATTCAGCACTCCGTTGGGACAAGTACAACAGGTCTAGCCTGCAAGTGCTAAGCACGAGAGAGCATATTATTTATTTATTTATTTATTTAATATACCCTCAGGGCCATTACGGCATTACAGAGGGGAGTGGTTACAAAAAAAAATGAAATTTAACAAACAGGAGTTAATTAAACAGGCAAAGTACAAACATGACTACTACACATACATTGTTAGCTAAGGCGTTCAGGGAAAGAAAAAAAAACAATAACAGTATAAAATACATATAAGCACTGATGAACATTATAAGCACTGATGGCTCCATGCTACTCTTGAAATAAACTAGTCGTGCTTCCATTCAGCACTCCGTTGGGACAAGCACAACAGGTCTAGCCTGCAAGTGCTAAGCACGAGAGAGCATATTAAGTTGGCAGTAGTGTGATCCTGTTAAAATAAGCGCGGTATGCGTTCATACACTGCGCCGTTCGGAGGGGTACCGCAGACATAAAACCTGATGGCGCAGAGCTATAGCGAACATTATAAGCACTGGTGGCTGCATGCTACTCTTGAAATAAATTAGTCGTGCTTCCATTCAGCACTCTGTTGGGACAAGTACAACAGGTCTAGCCTGCACTTGCTAAGCATGAGAGAGCATATTAAGTTGGCAGTAGTGTGATCCTGTTAAAATAAGCACGCTATGCGTCCATACACTGCGCCGTTCGGAGGGGTACCGCAGACATAAAACCTGATGGCGCAGAGCTATAGCGAACATTATAAGCACTGATGGCTGCATGCTACTCTTGAAATAAACTAGTCGTGCTTCCATTCAGCACTCCGTTCGCACAAGCACAACAGGTCTAGCCTGCAAGTGCTAAGCACGAGAGAGCATATTAAGTTGGCAGTAGTGTGATCCTGTTAAAATAAGCGCGCTATGCGTCCATACACTGCGCCGTTCGGAGGGGTACCGCAGACATAAAACCTGATGGCGGAGAGCTATAGCGAACATTATAAGCACTGATGGCTGCATGCTACTCTTGAAATAAACCAGTCGTGCTTCCATTCAGCACTCCGTTGGGACAAGCACAACAGGTCTAGCCTGCAAGTGCTAAGCACGAGAGAGCATATTAAGTTGGCAGTAGTGTGATCCTGTTAAAATAAGCGCGCTATGCGTCCATACACTGCGCCGTTCGGAGGAGTACCGCAGACATAAAACCTGATGGCGCAGAGCTATAGCGAACATTATAAGCACTGATGGCTGCATGCTACTCTTGAAATAAACTAGTCGTGCTTCCATTCAGCACTCCGTTGGGACAAGCACAACAGGTCTAGCCTGCAAGTGCTAAGCACGAGAGAGCATATTAAGTTGGCAGTACTGTGATCCGGTTAAAATAAGCGCGCTATGCGTCCATACACTGCGCCGTTCGGAGGGGTACCGCAGAAAAAAAACCTGATGGCGCAGAGCTTTAGCGAACATTATAAGCACTGATGGCTGCATGCTACTCTTGAAATAAACTAGTCGTGCTTCCATTCAGCACTCCGTTCGCACAAGCACAACAGGTCTAGCCTGCAAGTGCTAAGCACGAGAGAGCATATTAAGTTGGCAGTAGTGTGATCCTGTTAAAATAAGCGCGCTATGCGTCCATACACTGCGCCGTTCGGAGGGGTACCGCAGACATAAAACCTGATGGCGCAGAGCTGTAGCGAACATTATAAGCACTGATGGCTGCATGCTACTCTTGAAATAAACCAGTCGTGCTTCCATTCAGCACTCCGTTGGGACAAGCACAACAGGTCTAGCCTGCAAGTGTTAAGCACGAGAGAGCATATTAAGTTGGCAGTAGTGTGATCCTGTTAAAATAAGCGCGCTATGCGTCCATACACTGCGCCGTTCGGAGGGGTACCGCAGACATAAAACTTGATGGCGCAGAGCTATAGCGAACATTATAAGCACTGATGGCTGCATGCTACTCTTGAAATAAACTAGTCGTGCTTCCATTCAGCACTCCGTTGGGACAAGCACAACAGGTCTAGCCTGCAAGTGCTAAGCACGAGAGAGCATATTAAGTTGGCAGTAGTGTGATCCTGTTAAAATAAGCGCGCTATGCGTCCATACACTGCGCCGTTCGGAGGGGTACCGCAGACCTAAAACCTGATGGCGCAGAGCTATAGCGAACATTATAAGCACTGATGGCTGCATGCTACTCTTGAAATAAACTAGTCGTGCTTCCATTCAGCACTCCGTTGGGACAAGCACAACAGGTCTAGCCTGCAAGTGCTAAGCACGAGAGAGCATATTAAGTTGGCAGTAGTGTGATCCTGTTAAAATAAGCGCGCTATGCGTCCATACACTGCGCCGTTCGGAGGGGTACCGCAGAAAAAAAACCTGATGGCGCAGAGCTATAGCGAACATTATAAGCACTGATGGCTGCATGCTACTCTTGAAATAAACTAGTCGTGCTTCCATTCAGCACTCCGTTCGCACAAGCACAACAGGTCTAGCCTGCAAGTGCTAAGCACGAGAGAGCATATTAAGTTGGCAGTAGTGTGATCCTGTTAAAATAAGCGCGCTATGCGTCCATACACTGCGCCGTTCGGAGGGGTACCGCAGACATAAAACCTGATGGCGCAGAGCTATAGCGAACATTATAAGCACTGATGGCTGCATGCTACTCTTGAAATAAACCAGTCGTGCTTCCATTCAGCACTCCGTTGGGACAAGCACAACAGGTCTAGCCTGCAAGTGTTAAGCACGAGAGAGCATATTAAGTTGGCAGTAGTGTGATCCTGTTAAAATAAGCGCGGTATGCGTCCATACACTGCGCCGTTCGGAGGGGTACCGCAGACATAAAACTTGATGGCGCAGAGCTATAGCGAACATTATAAGCACTGATGGCTGCATGCTACTCTTGAAATAAACTAGTCGTGCTTCCATTCAGCACTCCGTTGGGACAAGTACAACAGGTCTAGCCTGCAAGTGCTAAGCATGAGAGAGCATAATTTTTATTTATTTATTTATTTAATATACCCTCAGGGCCGGCATTACAGAGGGGAGTGGTTACAAAAAAAAATGAAATTTAACAAACAGGAGTTAATTAAACAGGCAAAGTACAAACATGACTACTACACATACATTGTTAGCTAAGGCGTTCAGGGAAAGAAAAAAAAACAATAACAGTATAAAATACATATAAGCACTGATGGCTGCATGCTACTCTTGAAATAAACTAGTCGTGCTTCCATTCAGCCCTCCGTTGGGACAAGCACAACAGGTCTAGCCTGCAAGTGCTAAGCACGAGAGAGCATATTAAGTTGGCAGTAGTGTGATCCTGTTAAAATAAGCGCGGTATGCGTTCATACACTGCGCCGTTCGGA
Organism: Amblyomma mixtum; assembly: GCF_055824585.1. Classification (NCBI taxonomy): domain Eukaryota; kingdom Metazoa; phylum Arthropoda; class Arachnida; order Ixodida; family Ixodidae; genus Amblyomma; species Amblyomma mixtum. The sequence goes on from NC_143021.1 coordinate 166,446,826, forward strand.
GGGGTACCGCAGACATAAAACCTGATGGCGCAGAGCTATAGCGAACATTATAAGCACTGATGGCTGCATGCTACTCTTGAAATAAACCAGTCGTGCTTCCATTCAGCACTCCGTTGGGTCTAGCCTGCAAGTGCTAAGCACGAGAGAGCATATTAAGTTGGCAGTAGTGTGATCCTGTTAAAATAAGCGCGCTATGCGTCCATACACTGCGCCGTTCGGAGGGGTACCGCAGACATAAAACCTGATGGCGCAGAGCTATAGCGAACATTATAAGCACTGATGGCTGCATGCTACTCTTGAAACAAACTAGTCGTGCTTCCATTCAGCACTCCGTTGGGACAAGTACAACAGGTCTAGCCTGCAAGTGCTAAGCATGAGAGAGCATATTATTTATTTATTTAGTTATTTAATATACCCTCAGGGCCATTACGGCATTGCAGAGGGGAGTGGTTAAAAAAAATGAAATTTAACAAACAGGAGTTAATTAAACAGGCAAAGTACAAACATGACTACTACACATTGTTGCGTCTCGAGGTAGCGTGGCTGGGATGAGGAACGTCTGAATCTTCGCAGTTGGAGATTACAAAAACAAGCAGAATTAATGGCAAGAAACCAAGACACTTATTTACAAAAAGAGAACAAGGAATCAAAAGTTGAGAGTTCATAGCGTCGAGCGTCTGGATGAGCCTGATACTCAAGGCTCAGAGCCACTGGATGAACCTATTACCGTAGGTCCAGAGCGTTCGTGCCCACTTTGGTCGCAGGTTATATAGCCCAAGACTCCGCCCCTGCACCAGGCGACATTCCATCGCGACACAAAAGATCGGCACCAGCACCGCCATCGAAGACCTGTTGAGCCTCCTCACTAGGCGGTAACTCATCGTGGCACAAAAGATCGGCACCACACGTCACTGCCAACTAAGACACCTGCTTAGAGCCCGCACGTGGGAACTGGCGAGTCCGCATTCCTAAGTCCGCAGTCCGCATTCCTATAGCATTGTGTCGTGTTGACGTCACAGCCGCAGCTGCGCAGGCTTCCTCGGATTCGTTCCGGGTTTTTTTTTCAAGACGAGGGACGCCCTTTCTTCTCCTGTCGTCGGTTGCTTCTCGAAGGGAGGTCGTTTTCGCCGAGCCGAGTGTGGGAAGAGCCTTTTCGGCCACTTCCCAGAAAGCCACCCTTTTTCGTGAGGTCATCGTGGGGTCAAGTTGAAGTCAAACGACCCGTCAAAATTGCCGCTACGTTGAATCTCCCTCCGTTTCATCTCGGGTCTCAAGATGGGTCGTAACAGCTACCTCCCCCGCCAGACGAGTCTCGGCGAGTAGCAGTCATCGCTGCTGCACGAAGAGACGACTTGCAGAAGCATGCCTGAAGTATGCCAGAAGCCCTCTGCCGCTCGCAACGTGGTCTTCTATTACGCCGGCCAAATTCTTTGAGGCGTCTCTGAAACTTCAACCACATGCGCAAGCAAGCACTCAACCTCCCTCCGAGCAAACCAGTTCCAAAAGAGGGTGCTATAATCCGGTTAGTATAGCCGTTGTGAATAGCCCACACTGAAAACTCCCAGGACCCACGCAAGCTGAGAAAAACCGAACCTGCTACTGTACACCCTCATTTTCAAAAACGCACGAAAAAAACTATTAGTATCAATTTTGGTTCATGGAGAGCATTCCGGACTGCTTAAAAAGAACAGCTAAGAAGTCCGCGTCCCTTACTGTATTTACTTAAACAAAAGTAAACAGCTCCAAAAGCTGCATAACTGAGTGAAAATCACAAACTTTACAAAGACCACTTAGCATTACCACTAAAAACTGGAAACTCGTTTGCCTTCACCCCTGTCGAATTTTTTTTTTTCAGTAAGTCAATGCACAAAAAAAAAAGCAAACACTTATTCCCCGAATTGGGCATTCTTTAGCCGCGCCCTGCGCGGTCGTGGTCGGATGGCCGGTCTACAAGCAGGTGCTTCAAGAAAACTGCGAAGTTGATTGGTTCCGCCTCCGCTCGACCTACTGCGGAAAGGGTGCCTCCTCCATTTCCTTGTCCCTGCTTGCCGCGACTCCCTCCGACTCACGCGCTGTCTGCGGCGACCCTTTGTGTGGCTGTCGAGCCCTATTCTTCGTAACGCAAAGCATGCGTCTCGTGTCCAATGACCACGCCGTCTGTCGCTCTTTCGGCCCGCAAGGGCAGTCCCCTGGGCTTTGATCGGGCCCATCCGCCTTCGGGAAAATTTCACTGATTTTCCTTTTCGGTCATTAGCTTTCGTGGTGCCGTCCCTTGTTGATCTGCCGGCCCTTGCATCAGCATGAACACCTGTCCTGGCATTTCTCAATCGCTTGTCGCGTTTGCGATGTTTCTTCAATGGACAATGGTGCTTTCGGCCTGCAAGGGCAGTCACCTTGGCTTTCATCGGGCCCAGCCGCCTTCGGGAAAATGCCACTGTTGGTTTTCCCTTTTCTTTCACAGTTCTCGCGGTGCTGTCCCGAGTTAATTTGCCGGCCCTCGCACTAGCATCTACACCTGCCCTAGCATTTTTCAAACGCTTGTCGCGTTCGCGATGTTTCTTGTGTAGCGACGCTACTTGCGCTTTATTCTGAGTGCCAGGCGACGGACTAACTGACGAATCGTCCACTCCTGTGGTTTCGTCTGAGCACCCAAGCTCATTTTCCTGCTGTCTTGCTATCGGGGCAGCCTCCTCCTCATTCCGGGCAACAGAAACAATCTCGTCTGTACGGCACTTTTCAGCGAACGTTGCGCTCTTGCCTGGCGCTTCACTGCTACCGTCAGGCGATTCCCTTTCACTCTTTGTGCCGCTTGATACCGCCTCGACTTCCTGAATGCTAGTGCTCGCCAGCTGCACCAGCGGTGTCCCTTCTCTGGCTCTTTCATTGCGTTTACACCGAAACTCACTGCATTCTTTCTGGCGCGGGACTTCAGTCTTATCTGCCAACGCGCTTTCTGTCTCAGGGTTAACAGTAAGCGCGTCACACCTTTAGTTTTCCTCGCGAAGCTTTCGCCTTTCTTGTTCTTTCTCCACACGGAGGCTTTTCTGCGGAATAGTCTCACACCTCTCGCCTGCCTCCTTGTTGAGAAGAGGTACCACCTGCTGGGGACAACCGCCCGACCTCTTGCTCAACTCCATTTCTAACTTACTGAGCTCAGCCTTTAGCTTCAGTAGTTTTGCTTCTCTCTCACGTTCGCGTTGACGCCACTTTTCCTCTCTTTCTCGCTCTTCCTTTTTTGTTTGATGAGACTCCACTCTTCAATGAGCTCCTCATCATCTGCCCCCAAATCAGTAATGGCCTGAATTATCATGGGTTTTCGTGCCAAACCCCTTGTCTCAATTCCCAATTCCTCACACAACAGCAACAGGTCCGACTCCTGCAGTTTCTGTAGGTCCATGATAGTTCTGAGTCTGAGCTATTTCCAAAACAACTATGCAAAAATACCAAACCTGTAAGATTTAAGCACAGGTGTCTACCAGTTCTAAATTTTAACCCTCTCTTAGAACCTGGTCCACATCAAAGGAAAAGCCAAGCACTCACCCACTCACGTGATCATGACCCAAGACAGCTGCACTCTCGCTGGCCGACCGTTGTTGTCGCTTGTGGCTTCAGATTCCCATCGCTGATCCACAGTCGTTGGGTCTTCGTATCTCACCAGTCGTTGTTCCACAGATGTCGGGACTTCCAGGCCTCGAATCCCAAGGCTTCGGATCCCAGGCTTCGGATCCCAGGCTTCGGATCCCAGGCTTCGGATCCCACCGCTGCCACCAAGTTGTCGAGACGCAAGGTAGCAGATCCCACCGCTGCCACCAGTTGTTGTGACGCAAGGTAGCAGATCCCACCGCTGCCACCAGTTGTCGAGACGCAAGGTAGCAGATCCCACCGCTGCCACCAGTTGTTGCGTCTCGAGGTAGCGTGGCTGGGATGAGGAACGTCTGAATCTTCGCAGTTGGAGATTACAAAAACAAGCAGAATTAATGGCAAGAAACCAAGACACTTATTTACAAAAAGAGAACAAGGAATCAAAAGTTAAGAGTTCATAGCGTCGAGCGTCTGGATGAGCCTGATACTCAAGGCTCAGAGCCACTGGATGAACCTATTACCGTAGGTCCAGAGCGTTCGTGCCCACTTTGGTCGCAGGTTATATAGCCCAAGACTCCGCCCCTGCACCAGGCGACATTCCATCGCGACACAAAAGATCGGCACCAGCACCGCCATCGAAGACCTGTTGAGCCTCCTCACTAGGCGGTAACTCATCGTGGCACAAAAGATCGGCACCACACGTCACTGCCAACTAAGACACCTGCTTAGAGCCCGCACGTGGGAACTGGCGAGTCCGCATTCCTAAGTCCGCAGTCCGCATTCCTATAGCATTGTGTCGTGTTGACGTCACAGCCGCAGCTGCGCAGGCTTCCTCGGATTCGTTCCGGGTTTTTTTTTCAAGACGAGGGACACCCTTTCTTCTCCTGTCGTCGGTTGCTTCTCGAAGGGAGGTCGTTTTCGCCGAGCCGAGTGTGGGAAGAGCCTCGTCGGCCACTTCCCAGAAAGCCACCCTTTTTCGTGAGGTCATCGTGGGGTCAAGTTGAAGTCAAACGACCCGTCAAAATTGCCGCTACGTTGAATCTCCCTCCGTTTCATCTCGGGTCTCAAGATGGGTCGTAACAACATACATTGTTAGCTAAGGCGTTCAGGGAAAGAAAAAAAAACAATAACAGTATAAAATACATATAAGCACTGATGAACATTATAAGCACTGATGGCTGCATGCTACTCTTGAAATAAACTAGTCGTGCTTCCATTCAGCACTCCGTTGGGACAAGCACAACAGATCTAGCCTGCAAGTGCTAAGCACGAGAGAGCATATTAAGTTGGCAGTAGTGTGATCCTGTTAAAATAAGCGCGCTATGCGTCCATACACTGCGCCGTTCGGAGGGGTACCGCAGACATAAAACCTGATGGCGCAGAGCTATAGCGAACATTATAAGCACTGATGGCTGCATGCTACTCTTGAAATAAATTAGTCGTGCTTCCATTCAGCACTCTGTTGGGACAAGCACAACAGGTCTAGCCTGCACTTGCTAAGCATGAGAGAGCATATTAAGTTGGCAGTAGTGTGATCCTGTTAAAATAAGCGCGCTATGCGTCCATACACTGCGCCGTTCGGAAGGGTACCGCAGACATAAAACCTGATGGCGCAGAGCTATAGCGAACATTATAAGCACTGATGGCTGCATGCTACTCTTGAAATAAATTAGTCGTGCTTCCATTCAGCACTCTGTTGTACAACAGGTCTAGCCTGCACTTGCTAAGCATGAGAGAGCATATTAAGTTGGCAGTAGTGTGATCCTGTTAAAATAAGCACGCTATGCGTCCATACACTGCGCCGTTCGGAGGGGTACCGCAGACATAAAACCTGATGGCGCAGAGCTATAGCGAACATTATAAGCAATGATGGCTGCATGCTACTCTTGAAATAAACTAGTCGTGCTTCCATTCAGCACTCCGTTGGGACAAGCACAACAGGTCTAGCCTGCAAGTGCTAAGCACGAGAGAGCATATTAAGTTGGCCGTAGTGTGATCCTGTTAAAATAAGCGCGCTATGCGTCCATACACTGCGCCGTTCGGAGGGGTACCGCAGACATAAAACCTGATGGCGCAGAGCTATAGCGAACATTATAAGCACTGATGGCTGCATGCTACTCTTGAAATAAACTAGTCGTGCTTCCATTCAGCACTCCGTTGGGACAAGCACAACAGGTCTAGCCTGCAAGTGCTAAGCACGAGAGAGCATATTAATTTGGCAGTAGTGTGATCCTGTTAAAATAAGCGCGCTATGCGTCCATACACTGCGCCGTTCGGAAGGGTACCGCAGACATAAAACCTGATGGCGCAGAGCTATAGCGAACATTATAAGCACTTATGGCTGCATGCTACTCTTGAAATAAACTAGTCGTGCTTCCATTCAGCACTCCGTTGGGACAAGTACAACAGGTATAGCCTTCAAGTGCTAAGCATGAGAGAGCATATTAAGTTGGCAGTAGTGTGATCCTGTTAAAATAAGCGCGCTATGCGTCCATACACTGCGCCGTTCGGAGGGGTACCGCAGACATAAAACCTGATGGCGCAGAGCTCTAGCGAACATTATAAGCACTGATGGCTGCATGCTACTCTTGAAATAAACTAGTCGTGCTTCCATTCAGCACTCCGTTCGCACAAGCACAACAGGTCTAGCCTGCAAGTGCTAAGCACGAGAGAGCATATTAAGTTGGCAGTAGTGTGATCCTGTTAAAATAAGCGCGCTATGCGTCCATACACTGCGCCGTTCGGAGGGGTACCGCAGACATAAAACCTGATGGCGCAGAGCTATAGCGAACATTATAAGCGCGCCCATTCGTCTTCCTGTGTATTGCCCATTCGTCTTCCTGTGTATTTGCTCATGTTCTTTTTTTCCCGTTACTATTATGTCGTATTTATATTCTATTTTTTATTTAATGCATGTATTTTGTACTGTCGTGATAATTTGATAATTTGCAATCAGCTTTTAGAATGTAACAGTGTTTGTTTCTACGCATTTTTGGTTTCTTCTAGCTACTGTTGCACATATATATTGCTCCCCCCTTACTCAATGCCTCCCTGGAGGCCTGTAAGGTACCTGTAAATAAATAAATAAGCACTGATGGCTGCATGCTACTCTTGAAATAAACTAGTCGTGCTTCCATTCAGCACTCCGTTGGGACAAGCACAAGAGGTCTAGCCTGCAAGTGCTAAGCACGAGAGAGCATATTAAGTTGGCAGTAGTGTGATCCTGTTAAAATAAGCGCGCTATGCGTCCATACACTGCGCCGTTCGGAGGGGTACCGCAGACATAAAACTTGATGGCGCAGAGCTATAGCGAACATTATAAGCACTGATGGCTGCATGCTACTCTTGAAATAAACTAGTCGTGCTTCCATTCAGCACTCCGTTGGGACAAGCACAACAGGTCTAGCCTGCAAGTGCTAAGCACGAGAGAGCATATTAAGTTGGCAGTAGTGTGATCCTGTTAAAATAAGCGCGCTATGCGTCCATACACTGCGCCGTTCGGAGGGGTACCGCAGACCTAAAACCTGATGGCGCAGAGCTATAGCGAACATTATAAGCACTGATGGCTGCATGCCACTCTTGAAATAAACTAGTCGTGCTTCCATTCAGCACTCCGTTGGGACAAGTAACACAGGTCTAGCCTGCAAGTGCTAAGCACGAGAGAGCATATTATTTATTTATTTATTTATTTAATATACCCTCAGGGCCATTACGGCATTACAGAGGGGAGTGGTTACAAAAAAAAAATGAAATTTAACAAACAGGAGTTAATTAAACAGGCAAAGTACAAACATGACTACTACACATACATTGTTAGCTAAGGCGTTCAGGGAAAGAAAAAAAAACAATAACAGTATAAAATACATATAAGCACTGATGAACATTATAAGCACTGATGGCTCCATGCTACTCTTGAAATAAACTAGTCGTGCTTCCATTCAGCACTCCGTTGGGACAAGCACAACAGGTCTAGCCTGCAAGTGCTAAGCACGAGAGAGCATATTAAGTTGGCAGTAGTGTGATCCTGTTAAAATAAGCGCGGTATGCGTTCATACACTGCGCCGTTCGGAGGGGTACCGCAGACATAAAACCTGATGGCGCAGAGCTATAGCGAACATTATAAGCACTGGTGGCTGCATGCCACTCTTGAAATAAACTAGTCGTGCTTCCATTCAGCACTCCGTTGGGACAAGTACAACAGGTCTAGCCTGCAAGTGCTAAGCACGAGAGAGCATATTATTTATTTATTTATTTATTTAATATACCCTCAGGGCCATTACGGCATTACAGAGGGGAGTGGTTACAAAAAAAAATGAAATTTAACAAACAGGAGTTAATTAAACAGGCAAAGTACAAACATGACTACTACACATACATTGTTAGCTAAGGCGTTCAGGGAAAGAAAAAAAAACAATAACAGTATAAAATACATATAAGCACTGATGAACATTATAAGCACTGATGGCTCCATGCTACTCTTGAAATAAACTAGTCGTGCTTCCATTCAGCACTCCGTTGGGACAAGCACAACAGGTCTAGCCTGCAAGTGCTAAGCACGAGAGAGCATATTAAGTTGGCAGTAGTGTGATCCTGTTAAAATAAGCGCGCTATGCGTTCATACACTGCGCCGTTCGGAGGGGTACCGCAGACATAAAACCTGATGGCGCAGAGCTATAGCGAACATTATAAGCACTGATGGCTGCATGCTACTCTTGAAATAAACTAGTCGTGCTTCCATTCAGCACTCCGTTCGCACAAGCACAACAGGTCTAGCCTGCAAGCGCTAAGCACGAGAGAGCATATTAAGTTGGCAGTAGTGTGATCCTGTTAAAATAAGCGCGCTATGCGTCCATACACTGCGCCGTTCGGAGGGGTACCGCAGACATAAAACCTGATGGCGGAGAGCTATAGCGAACATTATAAGCACTGATGGCTGCATGCTACTCTTGAAATAAACCAGTCGTGCTTCCATTCAGCACTCCGTTGGGACAAGCACAACAGGTCTAGCCTGCAAGTGCTAAGCACGAGAGAGCATATTAAGTTGGCAGTAGTGTGATCCTGTTAAAATAAGCGCGCTATGCGTCCATACACTGCGCCGTTCGGAGGAGTACCGCAGACATAAAACCTGATGGCGCAGAGCTATAGCGAACATTATAAGCACTGATGGCTGCATGCTACTCTTGAAATAAACTAGTCGTGCTTCCATTCAGCACTCCGTTGGGACAAGCACAACAGGTCTAGCCTGCAAGTGCTAAGCACGAGAGAGCATATTAAATTGGCAGTAGTGTGATCCGGTTAAAATAAGCGCGCTATGCGTCCATACACTGCGCCGTTCGGAGGGGTACCGCAGAAAAAAAACCTGATGGCGCAGAGCTTTAGCGAACATTATAAGCACTGATGGCTGCATGCTACTCTTGAAATAAACTAGTCGTGCTTCCATTCAGCACTCCGTTCGCACAAGCACAACAGGTCTAGCCTGCAAGTGCTAAGCACGAGAGAGCATATTAAGTTGGCAGTAGTGTGATCCTGTTAAAATAAGCGCGCTATGCGTCCATACACTGCGCCGTTCGGAGGGGTACCGCAGACATAAAACCTGATGGCGCAGAGCTATAGCGAACATTATAAGCACTGATGGCTGCATGCTACTCTTGAAATAAACCAGTCGTGCTTCCATTCAGCACTCCGTTGGGACAAGCACAACAGGTCTAGCCTGCAAGTGTTAAGCACGAGAGAGCATATTAAGTTGGCAGTAGTGTGATCCTGTTAAAATAAGCGCGCTATGAGTCCATACACTGCGCCGTTCGGAGGGGTACCGCAGACATAAAACTTGATGGCGCAGAGCTATAGCGAACATTATAAGCACTGATGGCTGCATGCTACTCTTGAAATAAACTAGTCGTGCTTCCATTCAGCACTCCGTTGGGACAAGCACAACAGGTCTAGCCTGCAAGTGCTAAGCACGAGAGAGCATATTAAGTTGGCAGTAGTGTGATCCTGTTAAAATAAGCGCGCTATGCGTCCATACACTGCGCCGTTCGGAGGGGTACCGCAGACCTAAAACCTGATGGCGCAGAGCTATAGCGAACATTATAAGCACTGATGGCTGCATGCCACTCTTGAAATAAACTAGTCGTGCTTCCATTCAGCACTCCGTTGGGACAAGTACAACAGGTCTAGCCTGCAAGTGCTAAGCACGAGAGAGCATATTATTTATTTATTTATTTATTTAATATACCCTCAGGGCCATTACGGCATTACAGAGGGGAGTGGTTACAAAAAAAAATGAAATTTAACAAACAGGAGTTAATTAAACAGGCAAAGTACAAACATGACTACTACACATACATTGTTAGCTAAGGCGTTCAGGGAAAGAAAAAAAAACAATAACAGTATAAAATACATATAAGCACTGATGAACATTATAAGCACTGATGGCTCCATGCTACTCTTGAAATAAACTAGTCGTGCTTCCATTCAGCACTCCGTTGGGACAAGCACAACAGGTCTAGCCTGCAAGTGCTAAGCACGAGAGAGCATATTAAGTTGGCAGTAGTGTGATCCTGTTAAAATAAGCGCGGTATGCGTTCATACACTGCGCCGTTCGGAGGGGTACCGCAGACATAAAACCTGATGGCGCAGAGCTATAGCGAACATTATAAGCACTGGTGGCTGCATGCTACTCTTGAAATAAATTAGTCGTGCTTCCATTCAGCACTCTGTTGGGACAAGTACAACAGGTCTAGCCTGCACTTGCTAAGCATGAGAGAGCATATTAAGTTGGCAGTAGTGTGATCCTGTTAAAATAAGCACGCTATGCGTCCATACACTGCGCCGTTCGGAGGGGTACCGCAGACATAAAACCTGATGGCGCAGAGCTATAGCGAACATTATAAGCACTGATGGCTGCATGCTACTCTTGAAATAAACTAGTCGTGCTTCCATTCAGCACTCCGTTGGGACAAGCACAACAGGTCTAGCCTGCAAGTGCTAAGCACGAGAGAGCATATTAAGTTGGCAGTAGTGTGATCCTGTTAAAATAAGCGCGCTATGCGTCCATACACTGCGCCGTTCGGAGGGGTACCGCAGACATAAAACGTGATGGCGCAGAGCTATAGCGAACATTATAAGCACTGATGGCTGCATGCTACTCTTGAAATAAACTAGTCGTGCTTCCATTCAGCACTCCGTTGGGACAAGCACAACAGGTCTAGCCTGCAAGTGCTAAGCACGAGAGAGCATATTAAGTTGGCCGTAGTGTGATCCTGTTAAAATAAGCGCGCTATGCGTCCATACACTGCGCCGTTCGGAGGGGTACCGCAGAAATAAAACCTGATGGCGCAGAGCTATAGCGAACATTATAAGCACTGATGGCTGCATGCTACTCTTGAAATAAACTAGTCGTGCTTCCATTCAGCACTCCGTTGGGACAAGCACAACAGGTCTAGCCTGCAAGTGCTAAGCACGAGAGAGCATATTAAGTTGGCAGTAGTGTGATCCTGTTAAAATAAGCGCGCTATGCGTCCATACACTGCGCCGTTCGGAGGGGTACCGCAGACATAAAACGTGATGGCGCAGAGCTATAGCGAACATTATAAGCACTGATGGCTGCATGCTACTCTTGAAATAAACTAGTCGTGCTTCCATTCAGCACTCCGTTGGGACAAGTACTACAGGTATAGCCTTCAAGTGCTAAGCATGAGAGAGCATATTAAGTTGGCAGTAGTGTGATCCTGTTAAAATAAGCGCGCTATGCGTCCATACACTGCGCCGTTCGGAGGGGTACCGCAGACATAAAACCTGATGGCGCAGAGCTATAGCGAACATTATAAGCACTGATGGCTGCATGCTACTCTTGAAATAAACTAGTCTTGCTTCCATTCAGCACTCCGTTCGCACAAGCACAACAGGTCTAGCCTGCAAGTGCTAAGCACGAGAGAGCATATTAAGTTGGCAGTAGTGTGATCCTGTTAAAATAAGCGCGCTATGCGTCCATACACTGCGCCGTTCGGAGGGGTACCGCAGACATAAAACCTGATGGCGCAGAGCTATAGCGAACATTATAAGCACTGATGGCTGCATGCTACTCTTGAAATAAACCAGTCGTGCTTCCATTCAGCACTCCGTTGGGACAAGCACAACAGGTCTAGCCTGCAAGTGCTAAGCACGAGAGAGCATATTAAGTTGGCAGTAGTGTGATCCTGTTAAAATAAGCGCGCTATGCGTCCATACACTGCGCCGTTCGGAGGAGTACCGCAGACATAAAACCTGATGGCGCAGAGCTATAGCGAACATTATAAGCACTGATGGCTGCATGCTACTCTTGAAATAAACTAGTCGTGCTTCCATTCAGCACTCCGTTGGGACAAGCACAACAGGTCTAGCCTGCAAGTGCTAAGCACGAGAGAGCATATTAAGTTGGCAGTAGTGTGATCCTGTTAAAATAAGCGCGCTATGCGTCCATACACTGCGCCGTTCGGAGGGGTACCGCAGAAAAAAAACCTGATGGCGCAGAGCTATAGCGAACATTATAAGCACTGATGGCTGCATGCTACTCTTGAAATAAACTAGTCGTGCTTCCATTCAGCACTCCGTTCGCACAAGCACAACAGGTCTAGCCTGCAAGTGCTAAGCACGAGAGAGCATATTAAGTTGGCAGTAGTGTGATCCTGTTAAAATAAGCGCGCTATGCGTCCATACACTGCGCCGTTCGGAGGGGTACCGCAGACATAAAACCTGATGGCGCAGAGCTATAGCGAACATTATAAGCACTGATGGCTGCATGCTACTCTTGAAATAAACTAGTCGTGCTTCCATTCAGCACTCCGTTGGGACAAGCACAACAGGTCTAGCCTGCAAGTGCTAAGCACGAGAGAGCATATTAAGTTGGCAGTAGTGTGATCCTGTTAAAATAAGCGCGCTATGCGTCCATACACTGCGCCGTTCGGAGGGGTACCGCAGACATAAAACCTGATGGCGCAGAGCTATAGCGAACATTATAAGCACTGATGGCTGCATGCTACTCTTGAAATAAACTAGTCGTGCTTCCATTCAGCACTCCGTTGGGACAAGTACAACAGGTCTAGCCTGCAAGTGCTAAGCATGAGAGAGCATATTATTTATTTATTTATTTATTTAATATACCCTCAGGGCCATTACGGCATTACAGAGGGGAGTGGTTACAAAAAAAAAATGAAATTTAACAAACAGGAGTTAATTAAACAGGCAAAGTACAAACATGACTACTACACATACATTGTTAGCTAAGGCGTTCAGGGAAAGAAAAAAAAACAATAACAGTATAAAATACATATAAGCACTGATGTCGTGGGCTCGGTGGCTGTGCAACCGCACAGTCTAACCCTTTCGCCTTCATCATGCAGATTTTTCTGTTCATCGTTCGCGTGGCCATCCCCGCCCTGCTGTCTGCGCGCCCTGGAACCGCAGTGTTTTCCGCGCATGCCGATGCCAGCAACAACAGCCCCTGCTGCAACACCGCAGCCATCATCTCTCCATTTCCCGGACCGCCCCTCGGGCAGCACTGGACACTGCCTTAACACTGGCAAGCGGAACTGCGAGCGACATCAACAGCGGAAGCTATAAAGGAGCAACGCCCGTCCGCGCCACTCTGTGGGCTCGGTGGCTGTGCAACCGCACAGTCTAACCCTTTCGCCTTCATCATGCAGATTTTTCTGTTCATCGTTCGCGTGGCCATCCCCGCCCTGCTGTCTGCGCGCGCTGGAACCGCAGTGTTTTTCGCGCATGCCGATGCCAGCAACAACAGCCCCTGCTGCAACACCGCAGCCATCATCTCTCCATTTCCCGGACCGCCCCTCGGGCAGCACTGGACACTACCTTACCCCTGGCAAGCGGAACTGCGAGCGAAATCAACAGCGGAAGCTATAAAGGAGCAACGCCCGTCCGCGCCACTCTGTGGGCTCGGTGGCTGTGCAACCGCACAGTCTAACCCTTTCGCCTTCATCATGCAGGTTGGTAACTTCTACAGTCTATTTGCTAAGAAAACTAGCAATTATCTCTTGCTACAGCTACCGAGCCCACAGAGCTGTGTCTGTATTGGTGTTGAGTGCGTTCAGGTTGTTCGATCCTTGTTACTTTTGGCTGGGGATATTGAAACAAACCCGGGACCTGATTTTGAAACCGTGCTTGCTGAGCTAAAGAAACTGTCTTCCGGGCAATCTACACTTCTCTCAGAGATACAAGACATGAAAAAACAACTTACGGCTACTGACACGGCAATCGCAGACTTAACAGCACGCATGTGTATCCTTGAGGCACAAAACCAACTTATCACTGAGCTGCAGTCGCGACTAGACTCGATGGAGACAGCGACAACAGAAATGTGTGCTCATATAAAAACCTTGAGGCTCGTGTTGACGACGCTGAGAACCGGTCACGTCGAAACAATGTAATATTTTATGGTATCCCTGATAATGACCCCGCAGAAACTTACACACAATCTGAGGAAGCTGTAATCCATCTTTGTTCCACTACCTTAGATATAACAGTTGCTTCAAACGATATCGAGCGCGCCCGTCGCCTCGGCCGTCACACAGCTGGAAAAACCAGACCAATAATCGCAAAATTTCACTCCCACAAAACTAAGCTGGAAATTCTGTCTAATGGAAAAAAATTCAGATACTGTATATAGCGCCGGTGAAGACTTCTCGCCTGCCGTTAGGAAGGCCCGAAAACAGCTTATCACCTTTGCAAAAACCAAATCTACAGCTTATAAACTGAGCTATAAAACCTTGTTTATCGGTCGCGCACGGTACGTTTATGACGAATCCTCGGAAACTGTTAAAGAAATATCATAGCAGCCATCTAGAAAAAGCACCCCACAGCCTCACCCCGCGCCCGCGTCCCGGCAGTCACCTCAGTCTACTCTTTCTTTTTCCGTACTTTTCACTAATGTCCGCAGTTTCATTTCTAAGCGGGAAGAAATCTCGAGTCTTGTTCGTTCGTCCAATAGCAACATCTTCGTACTAACTGAAACGTGGCTGACTAGCGAAATTAACGACAATGAGGTCCTGGCAGACTTATCTAACTTTAAGCTTTTTCGTAAGGACCGTCAGGGGTCTCGTGGCGGAGGAGTGCTCATTGGTTTTTCTAATGATTTACCATTTTCAATCATTCCCATTTCGTCTGATCTAGAAATAATGTGGCTTTTCTGCCGTTGTCCTCCTCAGTCGGTTCTTCTCGGTGTTTGTTACAGGCCCCCGCATTGTACTCCGGACTTTTCAGAGAAACTTACTAACTTGCTGTGTGAACTTACTGCTAAATATCAAAAGTCGCATATACTTCTCTTTGGTGATTTTAATTTCCCGGATATTGACTGGAGTACTAACACTGCTTCAGCATCAGGCACGGTGGAAGCCAAAAATTTCATAGAAGTGTGCCTGAACTTTGGCCTTACACAAGTTATCTTGGCGCCAACAAGAATAACACAAACGAGCGCTAACATATTAGACCTACTACTCGTCAGTCATCCCGAAAGTGTTAAATCAGTCACGATTCTTCCTGGAATAAGCGATCACGAAGTAATTCATACCGATATAGCCTTAACTCCGCTTCGGAACCAAACTTTTAAAAAGACGATCCGTTTGTACGATAAGGGTGACTATGCAGAGATTAATCGTGAACTAGACGCTTTCTTTCAATCTTTCCGAACTAATTTTCATATTCGGTCTATCGAAGAAAATTGGACTATATTTAAGAAGAAAATTACTGAACTAACTGATCAGTTCATTCCTAAGTTCACCTTCCGAGAGAGTTCACAGAAACCATGGTTCACTAAAACGCTAAAACGTTTGGAGAATAGAAAGAAGCGTCTATTTCGTGCAGCCAAAGCAAAAACTAACCAGGCGGCCTGGGACAAGTATTACGCAGCCGAAAAGGCATATAATTCATCTGCTCGGAACGCCAAACGTTCCTTTTTTAACAAAGACTTGCTCCGAATACTACACACTAATCCTCGAAAATTCTGGGACACCATCAACCCAAAACACAAAGGCGATATCAGTGTCACAAATGAAGCAGGAGACGTGCTTAGTCATGCAGAGTGTGCTCACATGTTCAATGTTGCATTTCAATCAGTGTTCACTAATGAATATGATGCCCCCTTTTCTGTGCCAAACACTTTTATTTATAATGTTATGTCACCTGTTGAATTTAACGCATCGGGAATTCTGTCACTAATCGATAAAATGAAACTTTCATCTTCGGCCGGTTTCGATAATGTCAATGCCAAATTTCTTAAGAATACGAAACTCACCAGTGCCAGTTACTTATGTTTGCTATTCCAGCAGTCACTCTCTTCTGGCCAACTTCCTCGTGACTGGAAAAATGGGAAGGTCATTCCAGTCTTCAAATCCGGTAACACAAATTCTCCATTAAATTATCGCCCCATTTCTTTAACAAGCGTGCCTTGCAAGCTAATGGAACACGTCATATTCTCCCATGTCATTGCCTTCTTGGATTCGAACAATTTTTTTCATCCTGCGCAGCACGGGTTCCGGAAAGGATTTTCCTGCGACACTCAACTAGCCCTTTTTATTCATGACTTGCATGCCAACCTAGATCTTAACCTGCAAACTGACGCTATATTTCTTGATTTTAAAAAAGCCTTCGATAAAGTTCCCCACAAACGCCTTTTGTACAAGTTATCTAACCTTAATATCGATCCTAATGTTGTTGCATGGATTAAAGAATTCCTAACTAACCGCACTCAGTCAGTCTTTGTAAATGAACACACTTCCAGCTTCCTTCCTGTAACATCTGGCGTCCCTCAAGGTTCCGTACTAGGTCCCCTTTTGTTTTTAATATACATAAATGATTTGCCCTCGCATGTGTCTTGTAAAATTCGCATGTTTGCTGACGATTGTGTTATTTATGAAGCAGTTAATAACAATTCTGATCAATTATCTCTCCAAAACAACCTTAACAAGATTCGGGATTGGTGTAAAATTTGGCTAATGGAGCTTAACCCTCACAAATGCAACGTACTCTCTTTTCATCGCCGCCGTAACCCGCTCGTGCCCTTCTATCACATAGACTCCGTTCCCGTGCTGCCAGTAGAATCATACAAATATTTAGGCGTAACCTTGTGCGCTGACCTCTCCTGGAAAGCGCATATAACTAACATCATTTCTTCAGCTAACAAATCCCTTGGTTTTCTAAAACGTCATCTACACGATGCGCCCATGCATGTTAGGTTATTAGCTTACGAAACACTTGTGAAATCGAAATTAGAATACGCATCACCCATTTGGCATCCACATCAAGCTTATCTAACCAACGCATTAGAAATTTTGCAAAACCGCGCAGTCAGATTTATTCATTCTTCATATCATTACAGCACGAGTGTTACATATCTGAAATCGCTTTCAGGCATACAGCCACTCGAGCTGCGCCGCCGCACAGCCAGTCTTTTATTATTTCACAAGTTCTTTTACAGCCATCTACGAACTGCACCCTACATGGTCCCTCCGGCACGCATATCTCACCGCACTCTCCATCAACTCCAGATCAGCCGTCCACGTGCACGCACAGTCACCTTCGCAGCTTCATTTTTTTCACGCACCGCCGCGGACTGGAATGGCCTTCCCGCTGACATTGCAACAATAACCTGTCCCGCGAACTTCGCACGCAGAGCTAACACCTTTTTGTCATCATCATAACGCATGATTAATTGTCGCACCAAACGTTGTACCCACCCCTTATGTAATGCCCCTGAAAAGGGGTCTTTAAGGAAATAAAATTGATTGATCGAACATTATAAGCACTGATGGCTGCATGCTACTCTTGAAATAAACTAGTCGTGCTTCCATTCAGCACTCCGTTGGGACAAGCACAACAGGTCTAGCCTGCAAGTTCTAAGCACGAGAGAGCATATTAAGTTGGCAGTAGTGTGATCCTGTTAAAATAAGCGCGCTATGCGTCCATACACTGCGCCGTTCGGAGGGGTACCGCAGACATAAAACCTGATGGCGCAGAGCTATAGCGAACATTATAAGCACTGATGGCTGCATGCTACTCTTGAAATAAACTAGTCGTGCTTCCATTCAGCACTCCGTTGGGACAAGTACAACAGATATAGCCTGCAAGTGCTAAGCATGAGAGAGCATATTAAGTTGGCAGTAGTGTGATCCTGTTAAAATAAGCGCGCTATCCGTCCATACACTGCGCCGTTCGGAGGGGTACCGCAGACATAAAACCTGATGGCGCAGAGCTATAGCGAACATTATAAGCACTGAGGGCTGCATGCTACTCTTGAAATAAACTAGTCGTGCTTCCATTCAGCACTCCGTTGGGACAAGCACAACAGGTCTAGCCTGCAAGTGCTAAGCACGAGAGAGCATATTAAGTTGGCAGCAGTGTGATGCTGTTAAAATAAGCGCGCTATGCGTCCATACACTGCGCCGTTCGGAGGGGTACCGCAGACATAAAACCTGATGGCGCAGAGCTATAGCGAACATTATAAGCACTGATGGCTGCATGCTACTCTTGAAATAAACTAGTCGTGCTTCCATTCAGCACTCCGTTGGGACAAGTACAACAGGACTAGCCTGCAAGTGCTAAGCATGAGAGAGCATATTATTTATTTATTTATTTATTTATTCATTTAATATACCCTCAGGGCCATTACGGCATTACAGAGGGGAGTGGTTACAAAAAAAATGAAATTTAACAAACAGGAGTTAATTAAACAGGCAAAGTACAAACATGACTACTACACATACATTGTTAGCTAAGGCGTTCAGGGAAAGAAAAAAACAATAACAGTATAAAATACATGTAAGCACTGATGAACATTATAAGCACTGATGGCTGCATGCTACTCTTGAAATAAACTAGTCGTGCTTCCATTCAGCACTCCGTTGGGACAAGCACAACAGGTCTAGCCTGCAAGTGCTAAGCACGAGAGAGCATATTAAGTTGGCAGTAGTGTGATCCTGTTAAAATAAGCGCGCTATGCGTTCATACACAGCGCCGTTCGGAGGGGTACCGCAGACATAAAACCTGATGGCGCAGAGCTATAGCGAACATTATAAGCACTGATGGCTGCATGCTACTCTTGAAATAAACTAGTCGTGCTTCCATTCAGCACTCCGTTGGGACAAGCACAACAGGTCTAGCCTGCAAGTGCTAAGCACGAGAGAGCATATTAAGTTGGCAGTAGTGTGATCCTGTTAAAATAAGCGCGCTATGCGTCCATACACTGCGCCGTTCGGAGGGGTACCGCAGACATAAAACCTGATGGCGCAGAGCTATAGCGAAGATTATAAGCACTGATGGCTGCATGCTACTCTTGAAATAAACTAGTCGTGCTTCCATTCAGCACTCCGTTGGGACAAGCACAACAGGTCTAGCCTGCAAGTGCTAAGCACGAGAGAGCATATTAAGTTGGCAGTAGTGCGATCCTGTTAAAATAAGCGCGCTATGCGTCCATACACTGCGCCGTTCGGAGGGGTACCGCAGACATAAAACCTGATGGCGGAGAGCTATAGCGAACATTATAAGCACTGATGGCTGCATGCTACTCTTGAAATAAACCAGTCGTGCTTCCATTCAGCACTCCGTTGGGACAAGCACAACAGGCCTAGCCTGCAAGTGCTAAGCACGAGAGAGCATATTAAGTTGGCAGTAGTGTGATCCTGTTAAAATAAGCGCGCTATGCGTCCATACACTGCGCCGTTCGGAGGAGTACCGCAGACATAAAACCTGATGGCGCAGAGCTATAGCGAACATTATAAGCACTGATGGCTGCATGCTACTCTTGAAATAAACTAGTCGTGCTTCCATTCAGCACTCCGTTGGGACAAGCACAACAGGTCTAGCCTGCAAGTGCTAAGCACGAGAGAGCATATTAAGCTGGCAGTAGTGTGATCCGGTTAAAATAAGCGCGCTATGCGTCCATACACTGCGCCGTTCGGAGGGGTACCGCAGAAAAAAAACCTGATGGCGCAGAGCTTTAGCGAACATTATAAGCACTGATGGCTGCATGCTACTCTTGAAATAAACTAGTCGTGCTTCCATTCAGCACTCCGTTCGCACAAGCACAACAGGTCTAGCCTGCAAGTGCTAAGCACGAGAGAGCATATTAAGTTGGCAGTAGTGTGATCCTGTTAAAATAAGCGCGCTATGCGTCCATACACTGCGCCGTTCGGAGGGGTACCGCAGACATAAAACCTGATGGCGCAGAGCTATAGCGAACATTATAAGCACTGATGGCTGCATGCTACTCTTGAAATAAACCAGTCGTGCTTCCATTCAGCACTCCGTTGGGACAAGCACAACAGGTCTAGCCTGCAAGTGTTAAGCACGAGAGAGCATATTAAGTTGGCAGTAGTGTGATCCTGTTAAAATAAGCGCGCTATGCGTCCATACACTGCGCCGTTCGGAGGGGTACCGCAGACATAAAACTTGATGGCGCAGAGCTATAGCGAACATTATAAGCACTGATGGCTGCATGCTACTCTTGAAATAAACTAGTCGTGCTTCCATTCAGCACTCCGTTGGGACAAGCACAACAGGTCTAGCCTGCAAGTGCTAAGCACGAGAGAGCATATTAAGTTGGCAGTAGTGTGATCCTGTTAAAATAAGCGCGCTATGCGTCCATACACTGCGCCGTTCGGAGGGGTACCGCAGACATAAAACCTGATGGCGCAGAGCTATAGCGAACATTATAAGCACTGATGGCTGCATGCCACTCTTGAAATAAACTAGTCGTGCTTCCATTCAGCACTCCGTTGGGACAAGTACAACAGGTCTAGCCTGCAAGTGCTAAGCACGAGAGAGCATATTATTTATTTATTTATTTATTTAATATACCCTCAGGGCCATTACGGCATTACAGAGGGGAGTGGTTACAAAAAAAATTGAAATTTAACAAACAGGAGTTAATTAAACAGGCAAAGTACAAACATGACTACTACACATACATTGTTAGCTAAGGCGTTCAGGGAAAGAAAAAAAAACAATAACAGTATAAAATACATATAAGCACTGATGAACATTATAAGCACTGATGGCTCCATGCTACTCTTGAAATAAACTAGTCGTGCTTCCATTCAGCACTCCGTTGGGACAAGCACAAGAGGTCTAGCCTGCAAGTGCTAAGCACGAGAGAGCATATTAAGTTGGCAGTAGTGTGATCCTGTTAAAATAAGCGCGGTATGCGTTCATACACTGCGCCGTTCGGAGGGGTACCGCAGACATAAAACCTGATGGCGCAGAGCTATAGCGAACATTATAAGCACTGGTGGCTGCATGCTACTCTTGAAATAAATTAGTCGTGCTTCCATTCAGCACTCTGTTGGGACAAGTACAACAGGTCTAGCCTGCACTTGCTAAGCATGAGAGAGCATATTAAGTTGGCAGTAGTGTGATCCTGTTAAAATAAGCACGCTATGCGTCCATACACTGCGCCGTTCGGAGGGGTACCGCAGACATAAAACCTGATGGCGCAGAGCTATAGCGAACATTATAAGCACTGATGGCTGCATGCTACTCTTGAAATAAACTAGTCGTGCTTCCATTCAGCACTCCGTTCGCACAAGCACAACAGGTCTAGCCTGCAAGCGCTAAGCACGAGAGAGCATATTAAGTTGGCAGTAGTGTGATCCTGTTAAAATAAGCGCGCTATGCGTCCATACACTGCGCCGTTCGGAGGGGTACCGCAGACATAAAACCTGATGGCGGAGAGCTATAGCGAACATTATAAGCACTGATGGCTGCATGCTACTCTTGAAATAAACCAGTCGTGCTTCCATTCAGCACTCCGTTGGGACAAGCACAACAGGTCTAGCCTGCAAGTGCTAAGCACGAGAGAGCATATTAAGTTGGCAGTAGTGTGATCCTGTTAAAATAAGCGCGCTATGCGTCCATACACTGCGCCGTTCGGAGGAGTACCGCAGACATAAAACCTGATGGCGCAGAGCTATAGCGAACATTATAAGCACTGATGGCTGCATGCTACTCTTGAAATAAACTAGTCGTGCTTCCATTCAGCACTCCGTTGGGACAAGCACAACAGGTCTAGCCTGCAAGTGCTAAGCACGAGAGAGCATATTAAGTTGGCAGTAGTGTGATCCGGTTAAAATAAGCGCGCTATGCGTCCATACACTGCGCCGTTCGGAGGGGTACCGCAGAAAAAAAACCTGATGGCGCAGAGCTTTAGCGAACATTATAAGCACTGATGGCTGCATGCTACTCTTGAAATAAACTAGTCGTGCTTCCATTCAGCACTCCGTTCGCACAAGCACAACAGGTCTAGCCTGCAAGTGCTAAGCACGAGAGAGCATATTAAGTTGGCAGTAGTGTGATCCTGTTAAAATAAGCGCGCTATGCGTCCATACACTGCGCCGTTCGGAGGGGTACCGCACACATAAAACCTGATGGCGCAGAGCTATAGCGAACATTATAAGCACTGATGGCTGCATGCTACTCTTGAAATAAACCAGTCGTGCTTCCATTCAGCACTCCGTTGGGACAAGCACAACAGGTCTAGCCTGCAAGTGTTAAGCACGAGAGAGCATATTAAGTTGGCAGTAGTGTGATCCTGTTAAAATAAGCGCGCTATGCGTCCATACACTGCGCCGTTCGGAGGGGTACCGCAGACATAAAACTTGATGGCGCAGAGCTATAGCGAACATTATAAGCACTGATGGCTGCATGCTACTCTTGAAATAAACTAGTCGTGCTTCCATTCAGCACTCCGTTGGGACAAGCACAACAGGTCTAGCCTGCAAGTGCTAAGCACGAGAGAGCATATTAAGTTGGCAGTAGTGTGATCCTGTTAAAATAAGCGCGCTATGCGTCCATACACTGCGCCGTTCGGAGGGGTACCGCAGACCTAAAACCTGATGGCGCAGAGCTATAGCGAACATTATAAGCACTGATGGCTGCATGCCACTCTTGAAATAAACTAGTCGTGCTTCCATTCAGCACTCCGTTGGGACAAGTAACACAGGTCTAGCCTGCAAGTGCTAAGCACGAGAGAGCATATTATTTATTTATTTATTTATTTAATATACCCTCAGGGCCATTACGGCATTACAGAGGGGAGTGGTTACAAAAAAAAAATGAAATTTAACAAACAGGAGTTAATTAAACAGGCAAAGTACAAACATGACTACTACACATACATTGTTAGCTAAGGCGTTCAGGGAAAGAAAAAAAAACAATAACAGTATAAAATACATATAAGCACTGATGAACATTATAAGCACTGATGGCTCCATGCTACTCTTGAAATAAACTAGTCGTGCTTCCATTCAGCACTCCGTTGGGACAAGCACAACAGGTCTAGCCTGCAAGTGCTAAGCACGAGAGAGCATATTAAGTTGGCAGTAGTGTGATCCTGTTAAAATAAGCGCGGTATGCGTTCATACACTGCGCCGTTCGGAGGGGTACCGCAGACATAAAACCTGATGGCGCAGAGCTATAGCGAACATTATAAGCACTGGTGGCTGCATGCCACTCTTGAAATAAACTAGTCGTGCTTCCATTCAGCACTCCGTTGGGACAAGTACAACAGGTCTAGCCTGCAAGTGCTAAGCACGAGAGAGCATATTATTTATTTATTTATTTATTTAATATACCCTCAGGGCCATTACGGCATTACAGAGGGGAGTGGTTACAAAAAAAAATGAAATTTAGCAAACAGGAGTTAATTAAACAGGCAAAGTACAAACATGACTACTACACATACATTGTTAGCTAAGGCGTTCAGGGAAAGAAAAAAAAACAATAACAGTATAAAATACATATAAGCACTGATGAACATTATAAGCACTGATGGCTCCATGCTACTCTTGAAATAAACTAGTCGTGCTTCCATTCAGCACTCCGTTGGGACAAGCACAACAGGTCTAGCCTGCAAGTGCTAAGCACGAGAGAGCATATTAAGTTGGCAGTAGTGTGATCCTGTTAAAATAAGCGCGCTATGCGTTCATACACTGCGCCGTTCGGAGGGGTACCGCAGACATAAAACCTGATGGCGCAGAGCTATAGCGAACATTATAAGCACTGGTGGCTGCATGCTACTCTTGAAATAAATTAGTCGTGCTTCCATTCAGCACTCTGTTGGGACAAGTACAACAGGTCTAGCCTGCACTTGCTAAGCATGAGAGAGCATATTAAGTTGGCAGTAGTGTGATCCTGTTAAAATAAGCACGCTATGCGTCCATACACTGCGCCGTTCGGAGGGGTACCGCAGACATAAAACCTGATGGCGCAGAGCTATAGCGAACATTATAAGCACTGATGGCTGCATGCTACTCTTGAAATAAACTAGTCGTGCTTCCATTCAGCACTCCGTTCGCACAAGCACAACAGGTCTAGCCTGCAAGCGCTAAGCACGAGAGAGCATATTAAGTTGGCAGTAGTGTGATCCTGTTAAAATAAGCGCGCTATGCGTCCATACACTGCGCCGTTCGGAGGGGTACCGCAGACATAAAACCTGATGGCGGAGAGCTATAGCGAACATTATAAGCACTGATGGCTGCATGCTACTCTTGAAATAAACCAGTCGTGCTTCCATTCAGCACTCCGTTGGGACAAGCACAACAGGTCTAGCCTGCAAGTGCTAAGCACGAGAGAGCATATTAAGTTGGCAGTAGTGTGATCCTGTTAAAATAAGCGCGCTATGCGTCCATACACTGCGCCGTTCGGAGGAGTACCGCAGACATAAAACCTGATGGCGCAGAGCTATAGCGAACATTATAAGCACTGATGGCTGCATGCTACTCTTGAAATAAACTAGTCGTGCTTCCATTCAGCACTCCGTTGGGACAAGCACAACAGGTCTAGCCTGCAAGTGCTAAGCACGAGAGAGCATATTAAGTTGGCAGTAGTGTGATCCGGTTAAAATAAGCGCGCTATGCGTCCATACACTGCGCCGTTCGGAGGGGTACCGCAGAAAAAAAACCTGATGGCGCAGAGCTTTAGCGAACATTATAAGCACTGATGGCTGCATGCTACTCTTGAAATAAACTAGTCGTGCTTCCATTCAGCACTCCGTTCGCACAAGCACAACAGGTCTAGCCTGCAAGTGCTAAGCACGAGAGAGCATATTAAGTTGGCAGTAGTGTGATCCTGTTAAAATAAGCGCGCTATGCGTCCATACACTGCGCCGTTCGGAGGGGTACCGCAGACATAAAACCTGATGGCGCAGAGCTATAGCGAACATTATAAGCACTGATGGCTGCATGCTACTCTTGAAATAAACCAGTCGTGCTTCCATTCAGCACTCCGTTGGGACAAGCACAACAGGTCTAGCCTGCAAGTGTTAAGCACGAGAGAGCATATTAAGTTGGCAGTAGTGTGATCCTGTTAAAATAAGCGCGCTATGCGTCCATACACTGCGCCGTTCGGAGGGGTACCGCAGACATAAAACTTGATGGCGCAGAGCTATAGCGAACATTATAAGCACTGATGGCTGCATGCTACTCTTGAAATAAACTAGTCGTGCTTCCATTCAGCACTCCGTTGGGACAAGCACAACAGGTCTAGCCTGCAAGTGCTAAGCACGAGAGAGCATATTAAGTTGGCAGTAGTGTGATCCTGTTAAAATAAGCGCGCTATGCGTCCATACACTGCGCCGTTCGGAGGGGTACCGCAGACCTAAAACCTGATGGCGCAGAGCTATAGCGAACATTATAAGCACTGATGGCTGCATGCCACTCTTGAAATAAACTAGTCGTGCTTCCATTCAGCACTCCGTTGGGACAAGTACAACAGGTCTAGCCTGCAAGTGCTAAGCACGAGAGAGCATATTATTTATTTATTTATTTATTTAATATACCCTCAGGGCCATTACGGCATTACAGAGGGGAGTGGTTACAAAAAAAAATGAAATTTAACAAACAGGAGTTAATTAAACAGGCAAAGTACAAACATGACTACTACACATACATTGTTAGCTAAGGCGTTCAGGGAAAGAAAAAAAAACAATAACAGTATAAAATACATATAAGCACTGATGAACATTATAAGCACTGATGGCTCCATGCTACTCTTGAAATAAACTAGTCGTGCTTCCATTCAGCACTCCGTTGGGACAAGCACAACAGGTCTAGCCTGCAAGTGCTAAGCACGAGAGAGCATATTAAGTTGGCAGTAGTGTGATCCTGTTAAAATAAGCGCGGTATGCGTTCATACACTGCGCCGTTCGGAGGGGTACCGCAGACATAAAACCTGATGGCGCAGAGCTATAGCGAACATTATAAGCACTGGTGGCTGCATGCTACTCTTGAAATAAATTAGTCGTGCTTCCATTCAGCACTCTGTTGGGACAAGTACAACAGGTCTAGCCTGCACTTGCTAAGCATGAGAGAGCATATTAAGTTGGCAGTAGTGTGATCCTGTTAAAATAAGCACGCTATGCGTCCATACACTGCGCCGTTCGGAGGGGTACCGCAGACATAAAACCTGATGGCGCAGAGCTATAGCGAACATTATAAGCACTGATGGCTGCATGCTACTCTTGAAATAAACTAGTCGTGCTTCCATTCAGCACTCCGTTGGGACAAGCACAACAGGTCTAGCCTGCAAGTGCTAAGCACGAGAGAGCATATTAAGTTGGCAGTAGTGTGATCCTGTTAAAATAAGCGCGCTATGCGTCCATACACTGCGCCGTTCGGAGGGGTACCGCAGACATAAAACGTGATGGCGCAGAGCTATAGCGAACATTATAAGCACTGATGGCTGCATGCTACTCTTGAAATAAACTAGTCGTGCTTCCATTCAGCACTCCGTTGGGACAAGCACAACAGGTCTAGCCTGCAAGTGCTAAGCACGAGAGAGCATATTAAGTTGGCCGTAGTGTGATCCTGTTAAAATAAGCGCGCTATGCGTCCATACACTGCGCCGTTCGGAGGGGTACCGCAGAAATAAAACCTGATGGCGCAGAGCTATAGCGAACATTATAAGCACTGATGGCTGCATGCTACTCTTGAAATAAACTAGTCGTGCTTCCATTCAGCACTCCGTTGGGACAAGCACAACAGGTCTAGCCTGCAAGTGCTAAGCACGAGAGAGCATATTAAGTTGGCAGTAGTGTGATCCTGTTAAAATAAGCGCGCTATGCGTCCATACACTGCGCCGTTCGGAGGGGTACCGCAGACATAAAACGTGATGGCGCAGAGCTATAGCGAACATTATAAGCACTGATGGCTGCATGCTACTCTTGAAATAAACTAGTCGTGCTTCCATTCAGCACTCCGTTGGGACAAGTACTACAGGTATAGCCTTCAAGTGCTAAGCATGAGAGAGCATATTAAGTTGGCAGTAGTGTGATCCTGTTAAAATAAGCGCGCTATGCGTCCATACACTGCGCCGTTCGGAGGGGTACCGCAGACATAAAACCTGATGGCGCAGAGCTATAGCGAACATTATAAGCACTGATGGCTGCATGCTACTCTTGAAATAAACTAGTCGTGCTTCCATTCAGCACTCCGTTCGCACAAGCACAACAGGTCTAGCCTGCAAGTGCTAAGCACGAGAGAGCATATTAAGTTGGCAGTAGTGTGATCCTGTTAAAATAAGCGCGCTATGCGTCCATACACTGCGCCGTTCGGAGGGGTACCGCAGACATAAAACCTGATGGCGCAGAGCTATAGCGAACATTATAAGCACTGATGGCTGCATGCTACTCTTGAAATAAACCAGTCGTGCTTCCATTCAGCACTCCGTTGGGACAAGCACAACAGGTCTAGCCTGCAAGTGCTAAGCACGAGAGAGCATATTAAGTTGGCAGTAGTGTGATCCTGTTAAAATAAGCGCGCTATGCGTCCATACACTGCGCCGTTCGGAGGAGTACCGCAGACATAAAACCTGATGGCGCAGAGCTATAGCGAACATTATAAGCACTGATGGCTGCATGCTACTCTTGAAATAAACTAGTCGTGCTTCCATTCAGCACTCCGTTGGGACAAGCACAACAGGTCTAGCCTGCAAGTGCTAAGCACGAGAGAGCATATTAAGTTGGCAGTAGTGTGATCCTGTTAAAATAAGCGCGCTATGCGTCCATACACTGCGCCGTTCGGAGGGGTACCGCAGAAAAAAAACCTGATGGCGCAGAGCTATAGCGAACATTATAAGCACTGATGGCTGCATGCTACTCTTGAAATAAACTAGTCGTGCTTCCATTCAGCACTCCGTTCGCACAAGCACAACAGGTCTAGCCTGCAAGTGCTAAGCACGAGAGAGCATATTAAGTTGGCAGTAGTGTGATCCTGTTAAAATAAGCGCGCTATGCGTCCATACACTGCGCCGTTCGGAGGGGTACCGCAGACATAAAACCTGATGGCGCAGAGCTATAGCGAACATTATAAGCACTGATGGCTGCATGCTACTCTTGAAATAAACCAGTCGTGCTTCCATTCAGCACTCCGTTGGGACAAGCACAACAGGTCTAGCCTGCAAGTGTTAAGCACGAGAGAGCATATTAAGTTGGCAGTAGTGTGATCCTGTTAAAATAAGCGCGCTATGCGTCCATACACTGCGCCGTTCGGAGGGGTACCGCAGACATAAAACTTGATGGCGCAGAGCTATAGCGAACATTATAAGCACTGATGGCTGCATGCTACTCTTGAAATAAACTAGTCGTGCTTCCATTCAGCACTCCGTTGGGACAAGCACAACAGGTCTAGCCTGCAAGTGCTAAGCACGAGAGAGCATATTAAGTTGGCAGTAGTGTGATCCTGTTAAAATAAGCGCGCTATGCGTCCATACACTGCGCCGTTCGGAGGGGTACCGCAGACATAAAACCTGATGGCGCAGAGCTATAGCGAACATTATAAGCACTGATGGCTGCATGCTACTCTTGAAATAAACTAGTCGTGCTTCCATTGAGCACTCCGTTGGGACAAGTACAACAGGTCTAGCCTGCAAGTGCTAAGCATGAGAGAGCATAATTTTTATTTATTTATTTATTTAATATACCCTCAGGGCCATTACGGCATTACAGAGGGGAGTGGTTACAAAAAAAATGAAATTTAACAAACAGGAGTTAATTAAACAGGCAAAGTACAAACATGACTACTACACATACATTGTTAGCTAAGGCGTTCAGGGAAAGAAAAAAAAAAAATAACAGTATAAAATACATATAAGCACTGATGAACATTATAAGCACTGATGGCTGCATGCTACTCTTGAAATAAACTAGTCGTGCTTCCATTCAGCCCTCCGTTGGGACAAGCACAACAGGTCTAGCCTGCAAGTGCTAAGCACAAGAGAGCATATTAAGTTGGCAGTAGTGTGATCCTGTTAAAATAAGCGCGGTATGCGTTCATACACTGCGCCGTTCGGAGGGGTACCGCAGACATAAAACCTGATGGCGCAGAGCTATAGCGAACATTATAAGCACTGATGGCTGCATGCTACTCTTGAAATAAACCAGTCGTGCTTCCATTCAGCACTCCGTTGGGACAAGCACAACAGGTCTAGCCTGCAAGTGCTAAGCACGAGAGAGCATATTAAGTTGGCAGTAGTGTGATCCTGTTAAAATAAGCGCGCTATGCGTCCATACACTGCGCCGTTCGGAGGGGTACCGCAGACATAAAACCTGATGGCGCAGAGCTATAGCGAACATTATAAGCACTGATGGCTGCATGCTACTCTTGAAACAAACTAGTCGTGCTTCCATTCAGCACTCCGTTGGGACAAGTACAACAGGTCTAGCCTGCAAGTGCTAAGCATGAGAGAGCATATTATTTATTTATTTAGTTATTTAATATACCCTCAGGGCCATTACGGCATTGCAGAGGGGAGTGGTTAAAAAAAATGAAATTTAACAAACAGGAGTTAATTAAACTGGCAAAGTACAAACATGACTACTACACATTGTTGCGTCTCGAGGTAGCGTGGCTGGGATGAGGAACGTCTGAATCTTCGCAGTTGGAGATTACAAAAACAAGCAGAATTAATGGCAAGAAACCAAGACACTTATTTACAAAAAGAGAACAAGGAATCAAAAGTTAAGAGTTCATAGCGTCGAGCGTCTGGATGAGCCTGATACTCAAGGCTCAGAGCCACTGGATGAACCTATTACCGTAGGTCCAGAGCGTTCGTGCCCACTTTGGTCGCAGGTTATATAGCCCAAGACTCCGCCCCTGCACCAGGCGACATTCCATCGCGACACAAAAGATCGGCACCAGCACCGCCATCGAAGACCTGTTGAGCCTCCTCACTAGGCGGTAACTCATCGTGGCACAAAAGATCGGCACCACACGTCACTGCCAACTAAGACACCTGCTTAGAGCCCGCACGTGGGAACTGGCGAGTCCGCATTCCTAAGTCCGCAGTCCGCATTCCTATAGCATTGTGTCGTGTTGACGTCACAGCCGCAGCTGCGCAGGCTTCCTCGGATTCGTTCCGGGTTTTTTTTTCAAGACGAGGGACGCCCTTTCTTCTCCTGTCGTCGGTTGCTTCTCGAAGGGAGGTCGTTTTCGCCGAGCCGAGTGTGGGAAGAGCCTTTTCGGCCACTTCCCAGAAAGCCACCCTTTTTCGTGAGGTCATCGTGGGGTCAAGTTGAAGTCAAACGACCCGTCAAAATTGCCGCTACGTTGAATCTCCCTCCGTTTCATCTCGGGTCTCAAGATGGGTCGTAACAGCTACCTCCCCCGCCAGACGAGTCTCGGCGAGTAGCAGTCATCGCTGCTGCACGAAGAGACGACTTGCAGAAGCATGCCTGAAGTATGCCAGAAGCCCTCTGCCGCTCGCAACGTGGTCTTCTATTACGCCGGCCAAATTCTTTGAGGCGTCTCTGAAACTTCAACCACATGCGCAAGCAAGCACTCAACCTCCCTCCGAGCAAACCAGTTCCAAAAGAGGGTGCTATAATCCGGTTAGTATAGCCGTTGTGAATAGCCCACACTGAAAACTCCCAGGACCCACGCAAGCTGAGAAAAACCGAACCTGCTACTGTACACCCTCATTTTCAAAAACGCACGAAAAAAACTATTAGTATCAATTTTGGTTCATGGAGAGCATTCCGGACTGCTTAAAAAGAACAGCTAAGAAGTCCGCGTCCCTTACTGTATTTACTTAAACAAAAGTAAACAGCTCCAAAAGCTGCATAACTGAGTGAAAATCACAAACTTTACAAAGACCACTTAGCATTACCACTAAAAACTGGAAACTCGTTTGCCTTCACCCCTGTCGAATTTTTTTTTTTCAGTAAGTCAATGCACAAAAAAAAAAGCAAACACTTATTCCCCGAATTGGGCATTCTTTAGCCGCGCCCTGCGCGGTCGTGGTCGGATGGCCGGTCTACAAGCAGGTGCTTCAAGAAAACTGCGAAGTTGATTGGTTCCGCCTCCGCTCGACCTACTGCGGAAAGGGTGCCTCCTCCATTTCCTTGTCCCTGCTTGCCGCGACTCCCTCCGACTCACGCGCTGTCTGCGGCGACCCTTTGTGTGGCTGTCGAGCCCTATTCTTCGTAACGCAAAGCATGCGTCTCGTGTCCAATGACCACGCCGTCTGTCGCTCTTTCGGCCCGCAAGGGCAGTCCCCTGGGCTTTGATCGGGCCCATCCGCCTTCGGGAAAATTTCACTGATTTTCCTTTTCGGTCATTAGCTTTCGTGGTGCCGTCCCTTGTTGATCTGCCGGCCCTTGCATCAGCATGAACACCTGTCCTGGCATTTCTCAATCGCTTGTCGCGTTTGCGATGTTTCTTCAATGGACAATGGTGCTTTCGGCCTGCAAGGGCAGTCACCTTGGCTTTCATCGGGCCCAGCCGCCTTCGGGAAAATGCCACTGTTGGTTTTCCCTTTTCTTTCACAGTTCTCGCGGTGCTGTCCCGAGTTAATTTGCCGGCCCTCGCACTAGCATCTACACCTGCCCTAGCATTTTTCAAACGCTTGTCGCGTTCGCGATGTTTCTTGTGTAGCGACGCTACTTGCGCTTTATTCTGAGTGCCAGGCGACGGACTAACTGACGAATCGTCCACTCCTGTGGTTTCGTCTGAGCACCCAAGCTCATTTTCCTGCTGTCTTGCTATCGGGGCAGCCTCCTCCTCATTCCGGGCAACAGAAACAATCTCGTCTGTACGGCACTTTTCAGCGAACGTTGCGCTCTTGCCTGGCGCTTCACTGCTACCGTCAGGCGATTCCCTTTCACTCTTTGTGCCGCTTGATACCGCCTCGACTTCCTGAATGCTAGTGCTCGCCAGCTGCACCAGCGGTGTCCCTTCTCTGGCTCTTTCATTGCGTTTACACCGAAACTCACTGCATTCTTTCTGGCGCGGGACTTCAGTCTTATCTGCCAACGCGCTTTCTGTCTCAGGGTTAACAGTAAGCGCGTCACACCTTTAGTTTTCCTCGCGAAGCTTTCGCCTTTCTTGTTCTTTCTCCACACGGAGGCTTTTCTGCGGAATAGTCTCACACCTCTCGCCTGCCTCCTTGTTGAGAAGAGGTACCACCTGCTGGGGACAACCGCCCGACCTCTTGCTCAACTCCATTTCTAACTTACTGAGCTCAGCCTTTAGCTTCAGTAGTTTTGCTTCTCTCTCACGTTCGCGTTGACGCCACTTTTCCTCTCTTTCTCGCTCTTCCTTTTTTTGTTTGATGAGACTCCACTCTTCAATGAGCTCCTCATCATCTGCCCCCAAATCAGTAATGGCCTGAATTATCATGGGTTTTCGTGCCAAACCCCTTGTCTCAATTCCCAATTCCTCACACAACAGCAACAGGTCCGACTCCTGCAGTTTCTGTAGGTCCATGATAGTTCTGAGTCTGAGCTATTTCCAAAACAACTATGCAAAAATACCAAACCTGTAAGATTTAAGCACAGGTGTCTACCAGTTCTAAATTTTAACCCTCTCTTAGAACCTGGTCCACATCAAAGGAAAAGCCAAGCACTCACCCACTCACGTGATCATGACCCAAGACAGCTGCACTCTCGCTGGCCGACCGTTGTTGTCGCTTGTGGCTTCAGATTCCCATCGCTGATCCACAGTCGTTGGGTCTTCGTATCTCACCAGTCGTTGTTCCACAGATGTCGGGACTTCCAGGCCTCGAATCCCAAGGCTTCGGATCCCAGGCTTCGGATCCCAGGCTTCGGATCCCAGGCTTCGGATCCCACCGCTGCCACCAAGTTGTCGAGACGCAAGGTAGCAGATCCCACCGCTGCCACCAGTTGTTGTGACGCAAGGTAGCAGATCCCACCGCTGCCACCAGTTGTCAAGACGCAAGGTAGCAGATCCCACCGCTGCCACCAGTTGTTGCGTCTCGAGGTAGCGTGGCTGGGATGAGGAACGTCTGAATCTTCGCAGTTGGAGATTACAAAAACAAGCAGAATTAATGGCAAGAAACCAAGACACTTATTTACAAAAAGAGAACAAGGAATCAAAAGTTAAGAGTTCATAGCGTCGAGCGTCTGGATGAGCCTGATACTCAAGGCTCAGAGCCACTGGATGAACCTATTACCGTAGGTCCAGAGCGTTCGTGCCCACTTTGGTCGCAGGTTATATAGCCCAAGACTCCGCCCCTGCACCAGGCGACATTCCATCGCGACACAAAAGATCGGCACCAGCACCGCCATCGAAGACCTGTTGAGCCTCCTCACTAGGCGGTAACTCATCGTGGCACAAAAGATCGGCACCACACGTCACTGCCAACTAAGACACCTGCTTAGAGCCCGCACGTGGGAACTGGCGAGTCCGCATTCCTAAGTCCGCAGTCCGCATTCCTATAGCATTGTGTCGTGTTGACGTCACAGCCGCAGCTGCGCAGGCTTCCTCGGATTCGTTCCGGGTTTTTTTTTCAAGACGAGGGACACCCTTTCTTCTCCTGTCGTCGGTTGCTTCTCGAAGGGAGGTCGTTTTCGCCGAGCCGAGTGTGGGAAGAGCCTCGTCGGCCACTTCCCAGAAAGCCACCCTTTTTCGTGAGGTCATCGTGGGGTCAAGTTGAAGTCAAACGACCCGTCAAAATTGCCGCTACGTTGAATCTCCCTCCGTTTCATCTCGGGTCTCAAGATGGGTCGTAACAACATACATTGTTAGCTAAGGCGTTCAGGGAAAGAAAAAAAAACAATAACAGTATAAAATACATATAAGCACTGATGAACATTATAAGCACTGATGGCTGCATGCTACTCTTGAAATAAACTAGTCGTGCTTCCATTCAGCACTCCGTTGGGACAAGCACAACAGGTCTAGCCTGCAAGTGCTAAGCACGAGAGAGCATATTAAGTTGGCAGTAGTGTGATCCTGTTAAAATAAGCGCGCTATGCGTCCATACACTGCGCCGTTCGGAGGGGTACCGCAGACATAAAACCTGATGGCGCAGAGCTATAGCGAACATTATAAGCACTGATGGCTGCATGCTACTCTTGAAATAAATTAGTCGTGCTTCCATTCAGCACTCTGTTGGGACAAGTACAACAGGTCTAGCCTGCACTTGCTAAGCATGAGAGAGCATATTAAGTTGGCAGTAGTGTGATCCTGTTAAAATAAGCGCGCTATGCGTCCATACACTGCGCCGTTCGGAGGGGTACCGCAGACATAAAACCTGATGGCGCAGAGCTATAGCGAACATTATAAGCACTGATGGCTGCATGCTACTCTTGAAATAAACTAGTCGTGCTTCCATTCAGCACTCCGTTGGGACAAGCACAACAGGTCTAGCCTGCAAGTGCTAAGCACGAGAGAGCATATTAAGTTGGCCGTAGTGTGATCCTGTTAAAATAAGCGCGCTATGCGTCCATACACTGCGCCGTTCGGAGGGGTACCGCAGACATAAAACCTGATGGCGCAGAGCTATAGCGAACATTATAAGCACTGATGGCTGCATGCTACTCTTGAAATAAACTAGTCGTGCTTCCATTCAGCACTCCGTTGGGACAAGCACAACAGGTCTAGCCTGCAAGTGCTATGCACGAGAGAGCATATTAATTTGGCAGTAGTGTGATCCTGTTAAAATAAGCGCGCTATGCGTCCATACACTGCGCCGTTCGGAAGGGTACCGCAGACATAAAACCTGATGGCGCAGAGCTATAGCGAACATTATAAGCACTGATGGCTGCATGCTACTCTTGAAATAAATTAGTCGTGCTTCCATTCAGCACTCTGTTGGGACAAGTACAACAGGTCTAGCCTGCACTTGCTAAGCATGAGAGAGCATATTAAGTTGGCAGTAGTGTGATCCTGTTAAAATAAGCACGCTATGCGTCCATACACTGCGCCGTTCGGAGGGGTACCGCAGACATAAAACCTGATGGCGCAGAGCTATAGCGAACATTATAAGCACTGATGGCTGCATGCTACTCTTGAAATAAACTAGTCGTGCTTCCATTCAGCACTCCGTTGGGACAAGCACAACAGGTCTAGCCTGCAAGTGCTAAGCACGAGAGAGCATATTAATTTGGCAGTAGTGTGATCCTGTTAAAATAAGCGCGCTATGCGTCCATACACTGCGCCGTTCGGAGGGGTACCGCAGACATAAAACCTGATGGCGCAGAGCTATAGCGAACATTATAAGCACTGATGGCTGCATGCTACTCTTGAAATAAACCAGTCGTGCTTCCATTCAGCACTCCGTTGGGACAAGCACAACAGGTCTAGCCTGCAAGTGTTAAGCACGAGAGAGCATATTAAGTTGGCAGTAGTGTGATCCTGTTAAAATAAGCGCGCTATGCGTCCATACACTGCGCCGTTCGGAGGGGTACCGCAGACATAAAACTTGATGGCGCAGAGCTATAGCGAACATTATAAGCACTGATGGCTGCATGCTACTCTTGAAATAAACTAGTCGTGCTTCCATTCAGCACTCCGTTGGGACAAGCACAACAGGTCTAGCCTGCAAGTGCTAAGCACGAGAGAGCATATTAAGTTGGCAGTAGTGTGATCCTGTTAAAATAAGCGCGCTATGCGTCCATACACTGCGCCGTTCGGAGGGGTACCGCAGACATAAAACCTGATGGCGCAGAGCTATAGCGAACATTATAAGCACTGATGGCTGCATGCTACTCTTGAAATAAACTAGTCGTGCTTCCATTCAGCACTCCGTTGGGACAAGTACAACAGGTCTAGCCTGCAAGTGCTAAGCATGAGAGAGCATAATTTTTATTTATTTATTTATTTAATATACCCTCACGGCCATTACGGCATTACAGAGGGGAGTGGTTACAAAAAAAATGAAATTTAACAAACAGGAGTTAATTAAACAGGCAAAGTACAAACATGACTACTACACATACATTGTTAGCTAAGGCGTTCAGGGAAAGAAAAAAAAACAATAACAGTATAAAATACATATAAGCACTGATGAACATTATAAGCACTGATGGCTGCATGCTACTCTTGAAATAAACTAGTCGTGCTTCCATTCAGCCCTCCGTTGGGACAAGCACAACAGGTCTAGCCTGCAAGTGCTAAGCACGAGAGAGCATATTAAGTTGGCAGTAGTGTGATCCTGTTAAAATAAGCGCGGTATGCGTTCATACACTGCGCCGTTCGGAGGGGTACCGCAGACATAAAACCTGATGGCGCAGAGCTATAGCGAACATTATAAGCACTGGTGGCTGCATGCTACTCTTGAAATAAATTAGTCGTGCTTCCATTCAGCACTCTGTTGGGACAAGTACAACAGGTCTAGCCTGCACTTGCTAAGCATGAGAGAGCATATTATGTTGGCAGTAGTGTGATCCTGTTAAAATAAGCGCGCTATGCGTCCATACACTGCGCCGTTCGGAGGGGTACCGCAGACATAAAACCTGATGGCGCAGAGCTATAGCGAAGATTATAAGCACTGATGGCTGCATGCTACTCTTGAAATAAACTAGTCGTGCTTCCATTCAGCACTCCGTTGGGACAAGCACAACAGGTCTAGCCTGCAAGTGCTAAGCACGAGAGAGCATATTAAGTTGGCCGTAGTGTGATCCTGTTAAAATAAGCGCGCTATGCGTCCATACACTGCGCCGTTCGGAGGGGTACCGCAGACATAAAACCTGATGGCGCAGAGCTATAGCGAACATTATAAGCACTGATGGCTGCATGCTACTCTTGAAATAAACTAGTCGTGCTTCCATTCAGCACTCCGTTGGGACAAGCACAACAGGTCTAGCCTGCAAGTGCTAAGCACGAGAGAGCATATTAATTTGGCAGTAGTGTGATCCTGTTAAAATAAGCGCGCTATGCGTCCATACACTGCGCCGTTCGGAAGGGTACCGCAGACATAAAACCTGATGGCGCAGAGCTATAGCGAACATTATAAGCACTGATGGCTGCATGCTACTCTTGAAATAAATTAGTCGTGCTTCCATTCAGCACTCTGTTGGGACAAGTACAACAGGTCTAGCCTGCACTTGCTAAGCATGAGAGAGCATATTAAGTTGGCAGTAGTGTGATCCTGTTAAAATAAGCACGCTATGCGTCCATACACTGCGCCGTTCGGAGGGGTACCGCAGACATAAAACCTGATGGCGCAGAGCTATAGCGAACATTATAAGCACTGATGGCTGCATGCTACTCTTGAAATAAACTAGTCGTGCTTCCATTCAGCACTCCCTTGGGACAAGCACAACAGGTCTAGCCTGCAAGTGCTAAGCACGAGAGAGCATATTAAGTTGGCCGTAGTGTGATCCTGTTAAAATAAGCGCGCTATGCGTCCATACACTGCGCCGTTCGGAGGGGTACCGCAGACATAAAACCTGATGGCGCAGAGCTATAGCGAACATTATAAGCACTGATGGCTGCATGCTACTCTTGAAATAAACTAGTCGTGCTTCCATTCAGCACTCCGTTCGCACAAGCACAACAGGTCTAGCCTGCAAGTGCTAAGCACGAGAGAGCATATTAATTTGGCAGTAGTGTGATCCTGTTAAAATAAGCGCGCTATGCGTCCATACACTGCGCCGTTCGGAAGGGTACCGCAGACATAAAACCTGATGGCGCAGAGCTATAGCGAACATTATAAGCACTGATGGCTGCATGCTACTCTTGAAATAAACCAGTCGTGCTTCCATTCAGCACTCCGTTGGGACAAGCACAACAGGTCTAGCCTGCAAGTGTTAAGCACGAGAGAGCATATTAAGTTGGCAGTAGTGTGATCCTGTTAAAATAAGCGCGCTATGCGTCCATACACTGCGCCGTTCGGAGGGGTACCGCAGACATAAAACTTGATGGCGCAGAGCTATAGCGAACATTATAAGCACTGATGGCTGCATGCTACTCTTGAAATAAACTAGTCGTGCTTCCATTCAGCACTCCGTTGGGACAAGCACAACAGGTCTAGCCTGCAAGTGCTAAGCACGAGAGAGCATATTAAGTTGGCAGTAGTGTGATCCTGTTAAAATAAGCGCGCTATGCGTCCATACACTGCGCCGTTCGGAGGGGTACCGCAGACATAAAACCTGATGGCGCAGAGCTATAGCGAACATTATAAGCACTGATGGCTGCATGCTACTCTTGAAATAAACTAGTCGTGCTTCCATTCAGCACTCCGTTGGGACAAGTACAACAGGTCTAGCCTGCAAGTGCTAAGCATGAGAGAGCATAATTTTTATTTATTTATTTATTTAATATACCCTCACGGCCATTACGGCATTACAGAGGGGAGTGGTTACAAAAAAAATGAAATTTAACAAACAGGAGTTAATTAAACAGGCAAAGTACAAACATGACTACTACACATACATTGTTAGCTAAGGCGTTCAGGGAAAGAAAAAAAACAATAACAGTATAAAATACATATAAGCACTGATGAACATTATAAGCACTGATGGCTGCATGCTACTCTTGAAATAAACTAGTCGTGCTTCCATTCAGCCCTCCGTTGGGACAAGCACAACAGGTCTAGCCTGCAAGTGCTAAGCACGAGAGAGCATATTAAGTTGGCAGTAGTGTGATCCTGTTAAAATAAGCGCGGTATGCGTTCATACACTGCGCCGTTCGGAGGGGTACCGCAGACATAAAACCTGATGGCGCAGAGCTATAGCGAACATTATAAGCACTGGTGGCTGCATGCTACTCTTGAAATAAATTAGTTGTGCTTCCATTCAGCACTCTGTTGGGACAAGTACAACAGGTCTAGCCTGCACTTGCTAAGCATGAGAGAGCATATTATGTTGGCAGTAGTGTGATCCTGTTAAAATAAGCGCGCTATGCGTCCATACACTGCGCCGTTCGGAGGGGTACCGCAGACATAAAACCTGATGGCGCAGAGCTATAGCGAAGATTATAAGCACTGATGGCTGCATGCTACTCTTGAAATAAACTAGTCGTGCTTCCATTCAGCACTCCGTTGGGACAAGCACAACAGGTCTAGCCTGCAAGTGCTAAGCACGAGAGATGAAGGCGCTAGACACCGCAGCGGACACGGGACATAGAAAGAAGACGACACAGGGCGGTAGTGCCCTGTGTCGTCTTCTTTCTATGTCCCGTGTCCGCTGCGGTGTCTAGCGCCTTCATGTCTCACCAACTGGCCTACACAGCTACCCTCCTAAGCACGAGAGAGCATATTAAGTTGGCCGTAATGTGATCCTGTTAAAATAAGCGCGCTATGCGTCCATACACTGCGCCGTTCGGAGGGGTACCGCAGACATAAAACCTGATGGCGCAGAGCTATAGCGAACATTATAAGCACTGATGGCTGCATGCTACTCTTGAAATAAACTAGTCGTGCTTCCATTCAGCACTCCGTTGGGACAAGCACAACAGGTCTAGCCTGCAAGTGCTAAGCACGAGAGAGCATATTAATTTGGCAGTAGTGTGATCCTGTTAAAATAAGCGCGCTATGCGTCCATACACTGCGCCGTTCGGAAGGGTACCGCAGACATAAAACCTGATGGCGCAGAGCTATAGCGAACATTATAAGCACTGATGGCTGCATGCTACTCTTGAAATAAATTAGTCGTGCTTCCATTCAGCACTCTGTTGGGACAAGTACAACAGGTCTAGCCTGCACTTGCTAAGCATGAGAGAGCATATTAAGTTGGCAGTAGTGTGATCCTGTTAAAATAAGCACGCTATGCGTCCATACACTGCGCCGTTCGGAGGGGTACCGCAGACATAAAACCTGATGGCGCAGAGCTATAGCGAACATTATAAGCACTGATGGCTGCATGCTACTCTTGAAATAAACTAGTCGTGCTTCCATTCAGCACTCCCTTGGGACAAGCACAACAGGTCTAGCCTGCAAGTGCTAAGCACGAGAGAGCATATTAAGTTGGCCGTAGTGTGATCCTGTTAAAATAAGCGCGCTATGCGTCCATACACTGCGCCGTTCGGAGGGGTACCGCAGACATAAAACCTGATGGCGCAGAGCTATAGCGAACATTATAAGCACTGATGGCTGCATGCTACTCTTGAAATAAACTAGTCGTGCTTCCATTCAGCACTCCGTTGGGACAAGCACAACAGGTCTAGCCTGCAAGTGCTAAGCACGAGAGAGCATATTAATTTGGCAGTAGTGTGATCCTGTTAAAATAAGCGCGCTATGCGTCCATACACTGCGCCGTTCGGAAGGGTACCGCAGACATAAAACCTGATGGCGCAGAGCTATAGCGAACATTATAAGCACTGATGGCTGCATGCTACTCTTGAAATAAACTAGTCGTGCTTCCATTCAGCACTCCGTTGGGACAAGTACAACAGGTATAGCCTTCAAGTGCTAAGCATGAGAGAGCATATTAAGTTGGCAGTAGTGTGATCCTGTTAAAATAAGCGCGCTATGCGTCCATACACTGCGCCGTTCGGAGGGGTACCGCAGACATAAAACCTGATGGCGCAGAGCTATAGCGAACATTATAAGCACTGATGGCTGCATGCTACTCTTGAAATAAACTAGTCGTGCTTCCATTCAGCACTCCGTTCGCACAAGCACAACAGGTCTAGCCTGCAAGTGCTAAGCACGAGAGAGCATATTAAGTTGGCAGTAGTGTGATCCTGTTAAAATAAGCGCGCTATGCGTCCATACACTGCGCCGTTCGGAGGGGTACCGCAGACATAAAACCTGATGGCGCAGAGCTATAGCGAACATTATAAGCACTGATGGCTGCATGCTACTCTTGAAATAAACCAGTCGTGCTTCCATTCAGCACTCCGTTGGGACAAGCACAACAGGTCTAGCCTGCAAGTGCTAAGCACGAGAGAGCATATTAAGTTGGCAGTAGTGTGATCCTGTTAAAATAAGCGCGCTATGCGTCCATACACTGCGCCGTTCGGAGGAGTACCGCAGACATAAAACCTGATGGCGCAGAGCTATAGCGAACATTATAAGCACTGATGGCTGCATGCTACTCTTGAAATAAACTAGTCCTGCTTCCATTCAGCACTCCGTTGGGACAAGCACAACAGGTCTAGCCTGCAAGTGCTAAGCACGAGAGAGCATATTAAGTTGGCAGTAGTGTGATCCTGTCAAAAAATGAGCGCGCTATGCGTCCATACACTGCGCCGTTCGGAGGGGTACCGCAGAAAAAAAACCTGATGGCGCAGAGCTATAGCGAACATTATAAGCACTGATGGCTGCATGCTACTCTTGAAATAAACTAGTCGTGCTTCCATTCAGCACTCCGTTCGCACAAGCACAACAGGTCTAGCCTGCAAGTGCTAAGCACGAGAGAGCATATTAAGTTGGCAGTAGTGTGATCCTGTCAAAAAATGAGCGCGCTATGCGTCCATACACTGCGCCGTTCGGAGGGGTACCGCAGAAAAAAAACCTGATGGCGCAGAGCTATAGCGAACATTATAAGCACTGATGGCTGCATGCTACTCTTGAAATAAACCAGTCGTGCTTCCATTCAGCACTCCGTTGGGACAAGCACAACAGGTCTAGCCTGCAAGTGCTAAGCACGAGAGAGCATATTAAGTTGGCAGTAGTGTGATCCTGTTAAAATAAGCGCGCTATGCGCCCATACACTGCGCCGTTCGGAGGGGTACCGCAGACATAAAACCTGATGGCGCAGAGCTATAGCGAACATTATAAGCACTGATGGCTGCATGCTACTCTTGAAATAAACCAGTCGTGCTTCCATTCAGCACTCCGTTGGGACAAGCACAACAGGTCTAGCCTGCAAGTGCTAAGCACGAGAGAGCATATTAAGTTGGCAGTAGTGTGATCCTGTTAAAATAAGCGCGCTATGCGCCCATACACTGCGCCGTTCGGAGGGGTACCGCAGACATAAAACCTGATGGCGCAGAGCTATAGCGAACATTATAAGCACTGATGGCTGCATGCTACTCTTGAAATAAACTAGTCGTGCTTCCATTCAGCACTCCGTTGGGACAAGTACAACAGGTCTAGCCTGCAAGTGCTAAGCATGAGAGAGCATAATTTTTATTTATTTATTTATTTAATATACCCTCAGGGCCATTACGGCATTACAGAGGGGAGTGGTTACAAAAAAAAAATGAAATTTAACAAACAGGAGTTAATTAAACAGGCAAAGTACAAACATGACTACTACACATACATTTTTAGCTAAGGCGTTCAGGGAAAGAAAAAAAAACAATAACAGTATAAAATACATATAAGCACTGATGAACATTATAAGCACTGATGGCTGCATGCTACTCTTGAAATAAACTAGTCGTGCTTCCATTCAGCCCTCCGTTGGGACAAGCACAACAGGTCTAGCCTGCAAGTGCTAAGCACGAGAGAGCATATTAAGTTGGCAGTAGTGTGATCCTGTTAAAATAAGCGCGGTATGCGTTCATACACTGCGCCGTTCGGAGGGGTACCGCAGACATAAAACCTGATGGCGCAGAGCTATAGCGAACATTATAAGCACTGGTGGC
This sequence comes from Amblyomma mixtum, assembly GCF_055824585.1. Lineage (NCBI taxonomy): Eukaryota > Metazoa > Arthropoda > Arachnida > Ixodida > Ixodidae > Amblyomma > Amblyomma mixtum. The sequence continues at coordinate 166,489,167 of NC_143021.1, forward strand.
TGCATGCTACTCTTGAAATAAATTAGTCGTGCTTCCATTCAGCACTCTGTTGGGACAAGTACAACAGGTCTAGCCTGCACTTGCTAAGCATGAGAGAGCATATTATGTTGGCAGTAGTGTGATCCTGTTAAAATAAGCGCGCTATGCGTCCATACACTGCGCCGTTCGGAGGGGTACCGCAGACATAAAACCTGATGGCGCAGAGCTATAGCGAAGATTATAAGCACTGATGGCTGCATGCTACTCTTGAAATAAACTAGTCGTGCTTCCATTCAGCACTCCGTTGGGACAAGCACAACAGGTCTAGCCTGCAAGTGCTAAGCACGAGAGAGCATATTAAGTTGGCCGTAGTGTGATCCTGTTAAAATAAGCGCGCTATGCGTCCATACACTGCGCCGTTCGGAGGGGTACCGCAGACATAAAACCTGATGGCGCAGAGCTATAGCGAACATTATAAGCACTGATGGCTGCATGCTACTCTTGAAATAAACTAGTCGTGCTTCCATTCAGCACTCCGTTGGGACAAGCACAACAGGTCTAGCCTGCAAGTGCTATGCACGAGAGAGCATATTAATTTGGCAGTAGTGTGATCCTGTTAAAATAAGCGCGCTATGCGTCCATACACTGCGCCGTTCGGAAGGGTACCGCAGACATAAAACCTGATGGCGCAGAGCTATAGCGAACATTATAAGCACTGATGGCTGCATGCTACTCTTGAAATAAATTAGTCGTGCTTCCATTCAGCACTCTGTTGGGACAAGTACAACAGGTCTAGCCTGCACTTGCTAAGCATGAGAGAGCATATTAAGTTGGCAGTAGTGTGATCCTGTTAAAATAAGCACGCTATGCGTCCATACACTGCGCCGTTCGGAGGGGTACCGCAGACATAAAACCTGATGGCGCAGAGCTATAGCGAACATTATAAGCACTGATGGCTGCATGCTACTCTTGAAATAAACTAGTCGTGCTTCCATTCAGCACTCCGTTGGGACAAGCACAACAGGTCTAGCCTGCAAGTGCTAAGCACGAGAGATCATATTAAGTTGGCCGTAGTGTGATCCTGTTAAAATAAGCGCGCTATGCGTCCATACACTGCGCCGTTCGGAGGGGTACCGCAGACATAAAACCTGATGGCGCAGAGCTATAGCGAACATTATAAGCACTGATGGCTGCATGCTACTCTTGAAATAAACTAGTCGTGCTTCCATTCAGCACTCCGTTGGGACAAGCACAACAGGTCTAGCCTGCAAGTGCTAAGCACGAGAGAGCATATTAATTTGGCAGTAGTGTGATCCTGTTAAAATAAGCGCGCTATGCGTCCATACACTGCGCCGTTCGGAAGGGTACCGCAGACATAAAACCTGATGGCGCAGAGCTATAGCGAACATTATAAGCACTGATGGCTGCATGCTACTCTTGAAATAAACTAGTCGTGCTTCCATTCAGCACTCCGTTGGGACAAGTAAAACAGGTATAGCCTTCAAGTGCTAAGCATGAGAGAGCATATTAAGTTGGCCGTAGTGTGATCCTGTTAAAATAAGCGCGCTATGCGTCCATACACTGCGCCGTTCGGAGGGGTACCGCAGACATAAAACCTGATGGCGCAGAGCTCTAGCGAACATTATAAGCACTGATGGCTGCATGCTACTCTTGAAATAAACTAGTCGTGCTTCCATTCAGCACTCCGTTCGCACAAGCACAACAGGTCTAGCCTGCAAGTGCTAAGCACGAGAGAGCATATTAAGTTGGCAGTAGTGTGATCCTGTTAAAATAAGCGCGCTATGCGTCCATACACTGCGCCGTTCGGAGGGGTACCGCAGACATAAAACCTGATGGCGCAGAGCTATAGCGAACATTATAAGCACTGATGGCTGCATGCTACTCTTGAAATAAACCAGTCGTGCTTCCATTCAGCACTCCGTTGGGACAAGCACAACAGGTCTAGCCTGCAAGTGCTAAGCACGAAAGAGCATATTAAGTTGGCAGTAGTGTGATCCTGTTAAAATAAGCGCGCTATGCGTGCATACACTGCGCCGTTCGGAGGAGTACCGCAGACATAAAACCTGATGGCGCAGAGCTATAGCGAACATTATAAGCACTGATGGCTGCATGCTACTCTTGAAATAAACTAGTCCTGCTTCCATTCAGCACTCCGTTGGGACAAGCACAACAGGTCTAGCCTGCAAGTGCTAAGCACGAGAGAGCATATTAAGTTGGCAGTAGTGTGATCCTGTCAAAAAATGAGCGCGCTATGCGTCCATACACTGCGCCGTTCGGAGGGGTACCGCAGAAAAAAAACCTGATGGCGCAGAGCTATAGCGAACATTATAAGCACTGATGGCTGCATGCTACTCTTGAAATAAACTAGTCGTGCTTCCATTCAGCACTCCGTTCGCACAAGCACAACAGGTCTAGCCTGCAAGTGCTAAGCACGAGAGAGCATATTAAGTTGGCAGTAGTGTGATCCTGTTAAAATAAGCGCGCTATGCGTCCATACACTGCGCCGTTCGGAGGGGTACCGCAGACATAAAACCTGATGGCGCAGAGCTATAGCGAACATTATAAGCACTGATGGCTGCATGCTACTCTTGAAATAAACCAGTCGTGCTTCCATTCAGCACTCCGTTGGGACAAGCACAACAGGTCTAGCCTGCAAGTGTTAAGCACGAGAGAGCATATTAAGTTGGCAGTAGTGTGATCCTGTTAAAATAAGCGCGCTATGCGTCCATACACTGCGCCGTTCGGAGGGGTACCACAGACATAAAACTTGATGGCGCAGAGCTATAGCGAACATTATAAGCACTGATGGCTGCATGCTACTCTTGAAATAAACTAGTCGTGCTTCCATTCAGCACTCCGTTGGGACAAGCACAACAGGTCTAGCCTGCAAGTGCTAAGCACGAGAGAGCATATTAAGTTGGCAGTAGTGTGATCCTGTTAAAATAAGCGCGCTATGCGTCCATACACTGCGCCGTTCGGAGGGGTACCGCAGACATAAAACCTGATGGCGCAGAGCTATAGCGAACATTATAAGCACTGATGGCTGCATGCTACTCTTGAAATAAACTAGTCGTGCTTCCATTCAGCACTCCGTTGGGACAAGTACAACAGGTCTAGCCTGCAAGTGCTAAGCATGAGAGAGCATAATTTTTATTTATTTATTTATTTAATATACCCTCAGGGCCATTACGGCATTACAGAGGGGAGTGGTTACAAAAAAATGAAATTTAACAAACAGGAGTTAATTAAACAGGCAAAGTACAAACATGACTACTACACATACATTGTTAGCTAAGGCGTTCAGGGAAAGAAAAAAAAACAATAACAGTATAAAATACATATAAGCACTGATGAACATTATAAGCACTGATGGCTGCATGCTACTCTTGAAATAAACTAGTCGTGCTTCCATTCAGCCCTCCGTTGGGACAAGCACAACAGGTCTAGCCTGCAAGTGCTAAGCACGAGAGAGCATATTAAGTTGGCAGTAGTGTGATCTTGTTAAAATAAGCGCGGTATGCGTTCATACACTGCGCCGTTCGGAGGGGTACCGCAGACATAAAACCTGATGGCGCAGAGCTATAGCGAACATTATAAGCACTGGTGGCTGCATGCTACTCTTGAAATAAATTAGTCGTGCTTCCATTCAGCACTCTGTTGGGACAAGTACAACAGGTCTAGCCTGCACTTGCTAAGCATGAGAGAGCATATTATGTTGGCAGTAGTGTGATCCTGTTAAAATAAGCGCGCTATGCGTCCATACACTGCGCCGTTCGGAGGGGTACCGCAGACATAAAACCTGATGGCGCAGAGCTATAGCGAAGATTATAAGCACTGATGGCTGCATGCTACTCTTGAAATAAACTAGTCGTGCTTCCATTCAGCACTCCGTTGGGACAAGCACAACAGGTCTAGCCTGCAAGTGCTAAGCACGAGAGAGCATATTAAGTTGGCCGTAGTGTGATCCTGTTAAAATAAGCGCGCTATGCGTCCATACACTGCGCCGTTCGGAGGGGTACCGCAGACATAAAACCTGATGGCGCAGAGCTATAGCGAACATTATAAGCACTGATGGCTGCATGCTACTCTTGAAATAAACTAGTCGTGCTTCCATTCAGCACTCCGTTGGGACAAGCACAACAGGTCTAGCCTGCAAGTGCTAAGCACGAGAGAGCATATTAATTTGGCAGTAGTGTGATCCTGTTAAAATAAGCGCGCTATGCGTCCATACACTGCGCCGTTCGGAAGGGTACCGCAGACATAAAACCTGATGGCGCAGAGCTATAGCGAACATTATAAGCACTGATGGCTGCATGCTACTCTTGAAACAAATTAGTCGTGCTTCCATTCAGCACTCTGTTGGGACAAGTACAACAGGTCTAGCCTGCACTTGCTAAGCATGAGAGAGCATATTAAGTTGGAAGTAGTGTGATCCTGTTAAAATAAGCACGCTATGCGTCCATACACTGCGCCGTTCGGAGGGGTACCGCAGACATAAAACCTGATGGCGCAGAGCTATAGCGAACATTATAAGCACTGATGGCTGCATGCTACTCTTGAAATAAACTAGTCGTGCTTCCATTCAGCACTCCCTTGGGACAAGCACAACAGGTCTAGCCTGCAAGTGCTAAGCACGAGAGAGCATATTAAGTTGGCCGTAGTGTGATCCTGTTAAAATAAGCGCGCTATGCCTCCATACACTGCGCCGTTCGGAGGGGTACCGCAGACATAAAACCTGATGGCGCAGAGCTATAGCGAACATTATAAGCACTGATGGCTGCATGCTACTCTTGAAATAAACTAGTCGTGCTTCCATTCAGCACTCCGTTGGGACAAGCACAACAGGTCTAGCCTGCAAGTGCTAAGCACGAGAGAGCATATTAATTTGGCAGTAGTGTGATCCTGTTAAAATAAGCGCGCTATGCGTCCATACACTGCGCCGTTCGGAAGGGTACCGCAGACATAAAACCTGATGGCGCAGAGCTATAGCGAACATTATAAGCACTGATGGCTGCATGCTACTCTTGAAATAAACTAGTCGTGCTTCCATTCAGCACTCCGTTGGGACAAGTACAACAGGTATAGCCTTCAAGTGCTAAGCATGAGAGAGCATATTAAGTTGGCAGTAGTGTGATCCTGTTAAAATAAGCGCGCTATGCGTCCATACACTGCGCCGTTCGGAGGGGTACCGCAGACATAAAACCTGATGGCGCAGAGCTATAGCGAACATTATAAGCACTGATGGCTGCATGCTACTCTTGAAATAAACTAGTCGTGCTTCCATTCAGCACTCCGTTCGCACAAGCACAACAGGTCTAGCCTGCAAGTGCTAAGCACGAGAGAGCATATTAAGTTGGCAGTAGTGTGATCCTGTTAAAATAAGCGCGCTATGCGTCCATACACTGCGCCGTTCGGAGGGGTACCGCAGACATAAAACCTGATGGCGCAGAGCTATAGCGAACATTATAAGCACTGATGGCTGCATGCTACTCTTGAAATAAACCAGTCGTGCTTCCATTCAGCACTCCGTTGGGACAAGCACAACAGGTCTAGCCTGCAAGTGCTAAGCACGAGAGAGCATATTAAGTTGGCAGTAGTGTGATCCTGTTAAAATAAGCGCGCTATGCGTCCATACACTGCGCCGTTCGGAGGAGTACCGCAGACATAAAACCTGATGGCGCAGAGCTATAGCGAACATTATAAGCACTGATGGCTGCATGCTACTCTTGAAATAAACTAGTCCTGCTTCCATTCAGCACTCCGTTGGGACAAGCACAACAGGTCTAGCCTGCAAGTGCTAAGCACGAGAGAGCATATTAAATTGGCAGTAGTGTGATCCTGTCAAAAAATGAGCGCGCTATGCGTCCATACACTGCGCCGTTCGGAGGGGTACCGCAGAAAAAAAACCTGATGGCGCAGAGCTATAGCGAACATTATAAGCACTGATGGCTGCATGCTACTCTTGAAATAAACTAGTCGTGCTTCCATTCAGCACTCCGTTCGCACAAGCACAACAGGTCTAGCCTGCAAGTGCTAAGCACGAGAGAGCATATTAAGTTGGCAGTAGTGTGATCCTGTTAAAATAAGCGCGCTATGCGCCCATACACTGCGCCGTTCGGAGGGGTACCGCAGACATAAAACCTGATGGCGCAGAGCTATAGCGAACATTATAAGCACTGATGGCTGCATGCTACTCTTGAAATAAACCAGTCGTGCTTCCATTCAGCACTCCGTTGGGACAAGCACAACAGGTCTAGCCTGCAAGTGCTAAGCACGAGAGAGCATATTAAGTTGGCAGTAGTGTGATCCTGTTAAAATAAGCGCGCTATGCGCCCATACACTGCGCCGTTCGGAGGGGTACCGCAGACATAAAACCTGATGGCGCAGAGCTATAGCGAACATTATAAGCACTGGTGGCTGCATGCTACTCTTGAAATAAATTAGTCGTGCTTCCATTCAGCACTCTGTTGGGACAAGTACAACAGGTCTAGCCTGCACTTGCTAAGCATGAGAGAGCATATTATGTTGGCAGTAGTGTGATCCTGTTAAAATAAGCGCGCTATGCGTCCATACACTGCGCCGTTCGGAGGGGTACCGCAGACATAAAACCTGATGGCGCAGAGCTATAGCGAAGATTATAAGCACTGATGGCTGCATGCTACTCTTGAAATAAACTAGTCGTGCTTCCATTCAGCACTCCGTTGGGACAAGCACAACAGGTCTAGCCTGCAAGTGCTAAGCACGAGAGAGCATATTAAGTTGGCCGTAGTGTGATCCTGTTAAAATAAGCGCGCTATGCGTCCATACACTGCGCCGTTCGGAGGGGTACCGCAGACATAAAACCTGATGGCGCAGAGCTATAGCGAACATTATAAGCACTGATGGCTGCATGCTACTCTTGAAATAAACTAGTCGTGCTTCCATTCAGCACTCCGTTGGGACAAGCACAACAGGTCTAGCCTGCAAGTGCTATGCACGAGAGAGCATATTAATTTGGCAGTAGTGTGATCCTGTTAAAATAAGCGCGCTATGCGTCCATACACTGCGCCGTTCGGAAGGGTACCGCAGACATAAAACCTGATGGCGCAGAACTATAGCGAACATTATAAGCACTGATGGCTGCATGCTACTCTTGAAATAAATTAGTCGTGCTTCCATTCAGCACTCTGTTGGGACAAGTACAACAGGTCTAGCCTGCACTTGCTAAGCATGAGAGAGCATATTAAGTTGGCAGTAGTGTGATCCTGTTAAAATAAGCACGCTATGCGTCCATACACTGCGCCGTTCGGAGGGGTACCGCAGACATAAAACCTGATGGCGCAGAGCTATAGCGAACATTATAAGCACTGATGGCTGCATGCTACTCTTGAAATAAACTAGTCGTGCTTCCATTCAGCACTCCGTTGGGACAAGCACAACAGGTCTAGCCTGCAAGTGCTAAGCACGAGAGAGCATATTAAGTTGGCAGTAGTGTGATCCTGTTAAAATAAGCGCGGTATGCGTTCATACACTGCGCCGTTCGGAGGGGTACCGCAGACATAAAACCTGATGGCGCAGAGCTATAGCGAACATTATAAGCACTGGTGGCTGCATGCTACTCTTGAAATAAATTAGTCGTGCTTCCATTCAGCACTCTGTTGGGACAAGTACAACAGGTCTAGCCTGCACTTGCTAAGCATGAGAGAGCATATTATGTTGGCAGTAGTGTGATCCTGTTAAAATAAGCGCGCTATGCGTCCATACACTGCGCCGTTCGGAGGGGTACCGCAGACATAAAACCTGATGGCGCAGAGCTATAGCGAAGATTATAAGCACTGATGGCTGCATGCTACTCTTGAAATAAACTAGTCGTGCTTCCATTCAGCACTCCGTTGGGACAAGCACAACAGGTCTAGCCTGCAAGTGCTAAGCACGAGAGAGCATATTAAGTTGGCCGTAGTGTGATCCTGTTAAAATAAGCGCGCTATGCGTCCATACACTGCGCCGTTCGGAGGGGTACCGCAGACATAAAACCTGATGGCGCAGAGCTATAGCGAACATTATAAGCACTGATGGCTGCATGCTACTCTTGAAATAAACTAGTCGTGCTTCCATTCAGCACTCCGTTGGGACAAGCACAACAGGTCTAGCCTGCAAGTGCTATGCACGAGAGAGCATATTAATTTGGCAGTAGTGTGATCCTGTTAAAATAAGCGCGCTATGCGTCCATACACTGCGCCGTTCGGAAGGGTACCGCAGACATAAAACCTGATGGCGCAGAACTATAGCGAACATTATAAGCACTGATGGCTGCATGCTACTCTTGAAATAAATTAGTCGTGCTTCCATTCAGCACTCTGTTGGGACAAGTACAACAGGTCTAGCCTGCACTTGCTAAGCATGAGAGAGCATATTAAGTTGGCAGTAGTGTGATCCTGTTAAAATAAGCACGCTATGCGTCCATACACTGCGCCGTTCGGAGGGGTACCGCAGACATAAAACCTGATGGCGCAGAGCTATAGCGAACATTATAAGCACTGATGGCTGCATGCTACTCTTGAAATAAACTAGTCGTGCTTCCATTCAGCACTCCGTTGGGACAAGCACAACAGGTCTAGCCTGCAAGTGCTAAGCACGAGAGAGCATATTAAGTTGGCCGTAGTGTGATCCTGTTAAAATAAGCGCGCTATGCGTCCATACACTGCGCCGTTCGGAGGGGTACCGCAGACATAAAACCTGATGGCGCAGAGCTATAGCGAACATTATAAGCACTGATGGCTGCATGCTACTCTTGAAATAAACTAGTCGTGCTTCCATTCAGCACTCCGTTGGGACAAGCACAACAGGTCTAGCCTGCAAGTGCTAAGCACGAGAGAGCATATTAATTTGGCAGTAGTGTGATCCTGTTAAAATAAGCGCGCTATGCGTCCATACACTGCGCCGTTCGGAAGGGTACCGCAGACATAAAACCTGATGGCGCAGAGCTATAGCGAACATTATAAGCACTGATGGCTGCATGCTACTCTTGAAATAAACTAGTCGTGCTTGTCAAAGTCAAAGTCAAAGTCAAAGTCATTTTATTCAGGCAGCAGTAATAGGTGCCTAGGAGGCAGACATAAAGGCAAATTAATGCCTGACTCAGTGTCGGCCCCCTTCCCCCCTTCCCAAACACATCACTCAACAGCAGGTACAGTCAGATCGTTGAACAAAGTTTCGATCAACATAAAAGGAACACATTAATACAGCATAGCATACAGGGCCAAGTCATACTGCGAGGAAACAAACAGCCAAAAATAAATCGCATGCAGTAATAGGCAGAGAAAATAAACAAGCGGGAACAATAAAACATTCACAACAAAAACCGTCTGGTGTCTACTTGGAACCCAGAAAAAAAAAGGAAATAGTCAAAATTGTGTGCTCAAAAAAAATGTGTTAATGTTTCTTTTAAAGGCTAGAGCTGAAGAACTGTCAGTAATGATATTCATAACCATGGCGTGCTTATTCAAGAAGTCAGGAATCTGATATGTTAACTTTTGTGTTCCATAGTTTGTACGAATCCTGTCTCTGTTATAAATGGTATGCCGGAGATTGTACATGTGTTCTTTATGAAGATATTTCTCAGTGAACGATGATGCATTCTGTTTGATTTGAGTGTATATAGCTAGTGCTAGTTTTTTACATAGGATGTTTGTGATAGTCAGGATTCGGTGTTTTTGGAATAACGGTGCTGAATGAGTTCGGCGTGGGACATTTTCTATTTGGCGAAGAAAATGTTTTTGTAGTACATGTAGGTTCTCTAAATTTGTTTTTGTGGTCGTACCCCATACAAGAAGACAGTAGTGCAGACGGGAGTGTATTAGAGCATAATACAATTGCTTTTTTAACCATGGCGGTAGCAAATCCTTTAGTTTATAGGTGAGCCCAATCGTTCTTGATATATCTGTTCGAACTTTTGAGACATGTGTAGACCAGTTTAGGTGTTCCTGAAAGATTACACCTAGAAATTTATGTGATGCAACGCGTTCAATTTGCTCATTGCCGAAGCGCAGAAGAATGTCTGACATACATTTATTTTTTGGTCGAAATACAATATATTTTGTTTTGTTCGTGTTTAGGGCTAGTTTATTTACGTCAAGCCACACCGATAGGTTACACAGCCAGACATTCGCCTGCCTCTCAATATCTACAATATTCGCACCAGAAAAAAAGGCGTTAGTGTCATCAGCATACAGGATAATTTGCGGGGTTAGTGGAATATTTACAATATCATTAATATATAACAGAAACAATAATGGACCAAGTATAGACCCTTGTGGTATCCCATATGCGATAACACCAATATCTGACTGCACTTTGCCTACCGCTGTGTACTGAAATCTGTTTGACAGGTAACTCTTAATTAAGTCGAGAGCAACACCCCTAATTCCGTAGTTGGGTAACTTTTGCAGTAAGATTTCATGTTTGATAGAGTCGAATGCTTTTTGAAATCAAGAAACAATCCTACTGTGTACAATTTATGCTCAAAGTTATCTATTATTCGATCTTTAATGTATAGAAGGGCCGTCTCCGTTGACTTAGATTTTTGGAATCCATACTGTTGTTCTACTATGACGTCGTTGTGCTGGAAGTAATTTAGAAGGCGTGTATTTATAACTTGTTCTATTATTTTAGAAAAAATTGGCAAGACAGAGATAGGTCTGTAGTTATTAAGGCTACATTTATCGCCTCCTTTATGAACAACGGATACTCTTGCAATTTTCAGTTTATCAGGAAAGACACCCGAACTTAGGATCAAATTGCATATATGCGACAAAGGGCGGCTAAAAAGATGTGCAACTGATTTTATTGGTTGCGCTTTCAAGTTATCCACTCCGCAAGCACTACTGTTATTTAGCTTTTTTAGTAGCGTAAATATTTCTGCCTCTGTAGTAGGAGTCAAATAGATTGAACCCGCAACAGCCGAACCCATATATGATTTGCAGTCAAGGTTAGAGCTATCCGCGTTGTTTGTATTAAATGCTCCTGCGTTTAGGAAGTGTTCGTTGAATTTATTTGCTAGCGAGGTTCCCGTATAAGTTGTGCCTTCAATACTCAATTCCTTGAGTTCTTTCCTCTGAGTATTTGACATGAGATGGTTTGCGGTTTGCCACATTTTTCTTGGGTTGTTGATGACACCTGCAAACTTGTTTTCGTAGTAGGAATGGCGCGCTTTTTTAATGTCATGTCCTAGTTTGTTTCTTATTTTCTTATATTGATTTAAGTAGTCCAGAGCTCTAGTTCTGATAAATAGAGCGAAAAGTCTATCACGTTCCTTGATTCTGTTTAAAAGTGCTCTGTTAATCCACGGCTTTCTTACTTTCCTAGTTTTCCTGAATTCTAATACTGGAAATGATTGTTTATAAGTGTTCTCAACTTTCTCTAAAAATAAATTGTACGCCATTATTGGGTCCTCTGAACAGTAAACGTCATCCCAATTTGTTTGCGCTGTTAGTCTTTCAAATATCTTAATTGTTTCTTCATTAATAACCGTGTACTGAATCCATGTGCGCGAGGGTCGCACCGTGTGCTGTGTAAGGTGTGTTAGAAAAATAAAGATCGGTAGATGGTCGCTCAGGTCCGCTAATAAAACACCAGATTCAATATCGGCTGAGCTACAGTTCGTGAAACAAAGATCTAACAAGGTTCCAGAATTGTTTGTTACTCTTGTTGGTACATAAATGACATTTTCATACCCGTATAAAAGAAACATATCAGTAAGTTTTTGATTATTCAAATCAGGACAAAGAATGTCTACATTGAAATCACCAATGAAAACAACCGATGAGCTATATTGTATGCAGCATTCAACATTTCTTCGAGAAATTCAAGAAACATAGACAGTGTTCCAGATGGGGGTCGGTATACTACCACACATACTATGCTCTCGCATAGTATGGGACAAGTACAACAGGTATGGGACAAGTACAACAGGTATAGCCTTCAAGTGCTAAGCATGAGAGAGCATATTAAGTTGGCAGTAGTGTGATCCTGTTAAAATAAGCGCGCTATGCGTCCATACACTGCGCCGTTCGGAGGGGTACCGCAGACATAAAACCTGATGGCGCAGAGCTATAGCGAACATTATAAGCACTGATGGCTGCATGCTACTCTTGAAATAAACTAGTCGTGCTTCCATTCAGCACTCCGTTCGCACAAGCACAACAGGTCTAGCCTGCAAGTGCTAAGCACGAGAGAGCATATTAAGTTGGCAGTAGTGTCATCCTGTTAAAATAAGCGCGCTATGCGTCCATACACTGCGCCGTTCGGAGGGGTACCGCAGACATAAAACCTGATGGCGCAGAGCTATAGCGAACATTATAAGCACTGATGGCTGCATGCTACTCTTGAAATAAACCAGTCGTGCTTCCATTCAGCACTCCGTTGGGACAAGCACAACAGGTCTAGCCTGCAAGTGCTAAGCACGAGAGAGCATATTAAGTTGGCAGTAGTGTGATCCTGTTAAAATAAGCGCGCTATGCGTCCATACACTGCGCCGTTCGGAGGAGTACCGCAGACATAAAACCTGATGGCGCAGAGCTATAGCGAACATTATAAGCACTGATGGCTGCATGCTACTCTTGAAATAAACTAGTCCTGCTTCCATTCAGCACTCCGTTGGGACAAGCACAACAGGTCTAGCCTGCAAGTGCTAAGCACGAGAGAGCATATTAAGTTGGCAGTAGTGTGATCCTGTCAAAAAATGAGCGCGCTATGCGTCCATACACTGCGCCGTTCGGAGGGGTACCGCAGACATAAAACTTGATGGCGCAGAGCTATAGCGAACATTATAAGCACTGATGGCTGCATGCTACTCTTGAAATAAACTAGTCGTGCTTCCATTCAGCACTCCGTTGGGACAAGCACAACAGGTCTAGCCTGCAAGTGCTAAGCACGAGAGAGCATATTAAGTTGGCAGTAGTGTGATCCTGTTAAAATAAGCGCGCTATGCGTCCATACACTGCGCCGTTCGGAGGGGTACCGCAGACATAAAACCTGATGGCGCAGAGCTATAGCGAACATTATAAGCACTGATGGCTGCATGCTACTCTTGAAATAAACTAGTCGTGCTTCCATTCAGCACTCCGTTGGGACAAGTACAACAGGTCTAGCCTGCAAGTGCTAAGCATGAGAGAGCATAATTTTTATTTATTTATTTATTTAATATACCCTCAGGGCCATTACGGCATTACAGAGGGGAGTGGTTACAAAAAAAAATGAAATTTAACAAACAGGAGTTAATTAAACAGGCAAAGTACAAACATGACTACTACACATACATTGTTAGCTAAGGCGTTCAGGGAAAGAAAAAAAAACAATAACAGTATAAAATACATATAAGCACTGATGAACATTATAAGCACTGATGGCTGCATGGTACTCTTGAAATAAACTAGTCGTGCTTCCATTCAGCCCTCCGTTGGGACAAGCACAACAGGTCTAGCCTGCAAGTGCTAAGCACGAGAGAGCATATTAAGTTGGCAGTAGTGTGATCCTGTTAAAATAAGCGCGGTATGCGTTCATACACTGCGCCGTTCGGAGGGGTACCGCAGACATAAAACCTGATGGCGCAGAGCTATAGCGAACATTATAAGCACTGGTGGCTGCATGCTACTCTTGAAATAAACTAGTCGTGCTTCCATTCAGCACTCCGTTCGCACAAGCACAACAGGTCTAGCCTGCAAGTGCTAAGCACGAGAGAGCATATTAAGTTGGCAGTAGTGTGATCCTGTTAAAATAAGCGCGCTATGCGTCCATACACTGCGCCGTTCGGAGGGGTACCGCAGACATAAAACCTGATGGCGCAGAGCTATAGCGAACATTATAAGCACTGATGGCTGCATGCTACTCTTGAAATAAACCAGTCGTGCTTCCATTCAGCACTCCGTTGGGACAAGCACAACAGGTCTAGCCTGCAAGTGCTAAGCACGAGAGAGCATATTAAGTTGGCAGTAGTGTGATCCTGTTAAAATAAGCGCGCTATGCGTCCATACACTGCGCCGTTCGGAGGAGTACCGCAGACATAAAACCTGATGGCGCAGAGCTATAGCGAACATTATAAGCACTGATGGCTGCATGCTACTCTTGAAATAAACTAGTCCTGCTTCCATTCAGCACTCCGTTGGGACAAGCACAACAGGTCTAGCCTGCAAGTGCTAAGCACGAGAGAGCATATTAAGTTGGCAGTAGTGTGATCCTGTCAAAAAATGAGCGCGCTATGCGTCCATACACTGCGCCGTTCGGAGGGGTACCGCAGAAAAAAAACCTGATGGCGCAGAGCTATAGCGAACATTATATGCACTGATGGCTGCATGCTACTCTTGAAATAAACTAGTCGTGCTTCCATTCAGCACTCCGTTCGCACAAGCACAACAGGTCTAGCCTGCAAGTGCTAAGCACGAGAGAGCATATTAAGTTGGCAGTAGTGTGATCCTGTTAAAATAAGCGCGCTATGCGTCCATACACTGCGCCGTTCGGAGGGGTACCGCAGACATAAAACCTGATGGCGCAGAGCTATAGCGAACATTATAAGCACTGATGGCTGCATGCTACTCTTGAAATAAACCAGTCGTGCTTCCATTCAGCACTCCGTTGGGACAAGCACAACAGGTCTAGCCTGCAAGTGTTAAGCACGAGAGAGCATATTAAGTTGGCAGTAGTGTGATCCTGTTAAAATAAGCGCGCTATGCGTCCATACACTGCGCCGTTCGGAGGGGTACCGCAGACATAAAACTTGATGGCGCAGAGCTATAGCGAACATTATAAGCACTGATGGCTGCATGCTACTCTTGAAATAAACTAGTCGTGCTTCCATTCAGCACTCCGTTGGGACAAGCACAACAGGTCTAGCCTGCAAGTGCTAAGCACGAGAGAGCATATTAAGTTGGCAGTAGTGTGATCCTGTTAAAATAAGCGCGCTATGCGTCCATACACTGCGCCGTTCGGAGGGGTACCGCAGACATAAAACCTGATGGCGCAGAGCTATAGCGAACATTATAAGCACTGATGGCTGCATGCTACTCTTGAAATAAACTAGTCGTGCTTCCATTCAGCACTCCGTTGGGACAAGTACAACAGGTCTAGCCTGCAAGTGCTAAGCATGAGAGAGCATAATTTTTATTTATTTATTTATTTAATATACCCTCAGGGCCATTACGGCATTACAGAGGGGAGTGGTTACAAAAAAAAATGAAATTTAACAAACAGGAGTTAATTAAACAGGCAAAGTACAAACATGACTACTACACATACATTGTTAGCTAAGGCGTTCAGGGAAAGAAAAAAAAACAATAACAGTATAAAATACATATAAGCACTGATGAACATTATAAGCACTGATGGCTGCATGCTACTCTTGAAATAAACTAATCGTGCTTCCATTCAGCCCTCCGTTGGGACAAGCACAACAGGTCTAGCCTGCAAGTGCTAAGCACGAGAGAGCATATTAAGTTGGCAGTAGTGTGATCCTGTTAAAATAAGCGCGGTATGCGTTCATACACTGCGCCGTTCGGAGGGGTACCGCAGACATAAAACCTGATGGCGCAGAGCTATAGCGAACATTATAAGCACTGGTGGCTGCATGCTACTCTTGAAATAAATTAGTCGTGCTTCCATTCAGCACTCTGTTGGGACAAGTACAACAGGTCTAGCCTGCACTTGCTAAGCATGAGAGAGCATATTATGTTGGCAGTAGTGTGATCCTGTTAAAATAAGCGCGCTATGCGTCCATACACTGCGCCGTTCGGAGGGGTACCGCAGACATAAAACCTGATGGCGCAGAGCTATAGCGAAGATTATAAGCACTGATGGCTGCATGCTACTCTTGAAATAAACTAGTCGTGCTTCCATTCAGCACTCCGTTGGGACAAGCACAACAGGTCTAGCCTGCAAGTGCTAAGCACGAGAGAGCATATTAAGTTGGCCGTAGTGTGATCCTGTTAAAATAAGCGCGCTATGCGTCCATACACTGCGCCGTTCGGAGGGGTACCGCAGACATAAAACCTGATGGCGCAGAGCTATAGCGAACATTATAAGCACTGATGGCTGCATGCTACTCTTGAAATAAACTAGTCGTGCTTCCATTCAGCACTCCGTTGGGACAAGCACAACAGGTCTAGCCTGCAAGTGCTAAGCACGAGAGAGCATATTAATTTGGCAGTAGTGTGATCCTGTTAAAATAAGCGCGCTATGCGTCCATACACTGCGCCGTTCGGAAGGGTACCGCAGACATAAAACCTGATGGCGCAGAGCTATAGCGAACATTATAAGCACTGATGGCTGCATGCTACTCTTGAAATAAATTAGTCGTGCTTCCATTCAGCACTCTGTTGGGACAAGTACAACAGGTCTAGCCTGCACTTGCTAAGCATGAGAGAGCATATTAAGTTGGCAGTAGTGTGATCCTGTTAAAATAAGCACGCTATGCGTCCATACACTGCGCCGTTCGGAGGGGTACCGCAGACATAAAACCTGATGGCGCAGAGCTATAGCGAACATTATAAGCACTGATGGCTGCATGCTACTCTTGAAATAAACTAGTCGTGCTTCCATTCAGCACTCCGTTGGGACAAGCACAACAGGTCTAGCCTGCAAGTGCTAAGCACGAGAGAGCATATTAAGTTGGCCGTAGTGTGATCCTGTTAAAATAAGCGCGCTATGCGTCCATACACTGCGCCGTTCGGAGGGGTACCGCAGACATAAAACCTGATGGCGCAGAGCTATAGCGAACATTATAAGCACTGATGGCTGCATGCTACTCTTGAAATAAACTAGTCGTGCTTCCATTCAGCACTCCGTTGGGACAAGCACAACAGGTCTAGCCTGCAAGTGCTAAGCACGAGAGAGCATATTAATTTGGCAGTAGTGTGATCCTGTTAAAATAAGCGCGCTATGCGTCCATACATTGCGCCGTTCGGAAGGGTACCGCAGACATAAAACCTGATGGCGCAGAGCTATAGCGAACATTATAAGCACTGATGGCTGCATGCTACTCTTGAAATAAACTAGTCGTGCTTCCATTCAGCACTCCGTTGGGACAAGTACAACAGGTATAGCCTTCAAGTGCTAAGCATGAGAGAGCATATTAAGTTGGCAGTAGTGTGATCCTGTTAAAATAAGCGCGCTATGCGTCCATACACTGCGCCGTTCGGAGGGGTACCGCAGACATAAAACCTGATGGCGCAGAGCTATAGCGAACATTATAAGCACTGATGGCTGCATGCTACTCTTGAAATAAACTAGTCGTGCTTCCATTCAGCACTCCGTTCGCACAAGCACAACAGGTCTAGCCTGCAAGTGCTAAGCACGAGAGAGCATATTAAGTTGGCAGTAGTGTGATCCTGTTAAAATAAGCGCGCTATGCGTCCATACACTGCGCCGTTCGGAGGGGTACCGCAGACATAAAACCTGATGGCGCAGAGCTATAGCGAACATTATAAGCACTGATGGCTGCATGCTACTCTTGAAATAAACCAGTCGTGCTTCCATTCAGCACTCCGTTGGGACAAGCACAACAGGTCTAGCCTGCAAGTGCTAAGCACGAGAGAGCATATTAAGTTGGCAGTAGTGTGATCCTGTTAAAATAAGCGCGCTATGCGTCCATACACTGCGCCGTTCGGAGGGGTACCGCAGACATAAAACCTGATGGCGCAGAGCTATAGCGAACATTATAAGCACTGATGGCTGCATGCTACTCTTGAAATAAACTAGTCCTGCTTCCATTCAGCACTCCGTTGGGACAAGCACAACAGGTCTAGCCTGCAAGTGCTAAGCACGAGAGAGCATATTAAGTTGGCAGTAGTGTGATCCTGTCAAAAAATGAGCGCGCTATGCGTCCATACACTGCGCCGTTCGGAGGGGTACCGCAGAAAAAAAACCTGATGGCGCAGAGCTATAGCGAACATTATAAGCACTGATGGCTGCATGCTACTCTTGAAATAAACCAGTCGTGCTTCCATTCAGCACTCCGTTCACACAAGCACAACAGGTCTAGCCTGCAAGTGCTAAGCACGAGAGAGCATATTAAGTTGGCAGTAGTGTGATCCTGTTAAAATAAGCGCGCTATGCGTCCATACACTGCGCCGTTCGGAGGGGTTCCGCAGACATAAAACCTGATGGCGCAGAGCTATAGCGAACATTATAAGCACTGATGGCTGCATGCTACTCTTGAAATAAACTAGTCGTGCTTCCATTCAGCACTCCGTTGGGACAAGTACAACAGGTCTAGCCTGCAAGTGCTAAGCATGAGAGAGCATAATTTTTATTTATTTATTTATTTAATATACCCTCAGGGCCATTACGGCATTACAGAGGGGAGTGGTTACAAAAAAAAATGAAATTTAACAAACAGGAGTTAATTAAACAGGCAAAGTACAAACATGACTACTACACATACATTGTTAGCTAAGGCGTTCAGGGAAAGAAAAAAAAACAATAACAGTATAAAATACATATAAGCACTGATGAACATTACAAGCACTGATGGCTGCATGCTACTCTTGAAATAAACTAGTCGTGCTTCCATTCAGCCCTCCGTTGGGACAAGCACAACAGGTCTAGCCTGCAAGTGCTAAGCACGAGAGAGCATATTAAGTTGGCAGTAGTGTGATCCTGTTAAAATAAGCGCGGTATGCGTTCATACACTGCGCCGTTCGGAGGGGTACCGCAGACATAAAACCTGATGGCGCAGAGCTATAGCGAACATTATAAGCACTGGTGGCTGCATGCTACTCTTGAAATAAATTAGTCGTGCTTCCATTCAGCACTCTGTTGGGACAAGTACAACAGGTCTAGGCTGCACTTGCTAAGCATGAGAGAGCATATTATGTTGGCAGTAGTGTGATCCTGTTAAAATAAGCACGCTATGCGTCCATACACTGCGCCGTTCGGAGGGGTACCGCAGACATAAAGCCTGATGGCGCAGAGCTATAGCGAACATTATAAGCACTGATGGCTGCATGCTACTCTTGAAATAAACTAGTCGTGCTTCCATTCAGCACTCCGTTGGGACAAGCACAACAGGTCTAGCCTGCAAGTTCTAAGCACGAGAGAGCATATTAAGTTGGCAGTAGTGTGATCTTGTTAAAATAAGCGCGCTATGCGTCCATACACTGCGCCGTTCGGAGGGGTACCGCAGACAAAACCTGATGGCGCAGAGCTATAGCGAACATTATAAGCACTGATGGCTGCATGCTACTCTTGAAATAAACTAGTCGTGCTTCCATTCAGCACTCCGTTGGGACAAGTACAACAGGTATAGCCTGCAAGTGCTAAGCATGAGAGAGCATATTAAGTTGGCAGTAGTGTGATCCTGATAAAATAAGCGCGCTATCCGTCCATACACTGCGCCGTTCGGAGGGGTACCGCAGACATAAAACCTGATGGCGCAGAGCTATAGCGAACATTATAAGCACTGATGGCTGCATGCACTCTTGAAATAAACCAGTCGTGCTTCCATTCAGCACTCCGTTGGGACAAGCACAACAGGTCTAGCCTGCAAGTGCTAAGCACGAGAGAGCATATTAAGTTGGCAGTAGTGTGATCCTGTTAAAATAAACGCGCTATGCGTCCATACACTGCGCCGTTCGGAGGGGTACCGCAGACATAAAACCTGATGGCGCAGAGCTATAGCGAACATTATAAGCACTGATGGCTGCATGCTACTCTTGAAACAAACTAGTCGTGCTTCCATTCAGCACTCCGTTAGGACAAGTACAACAGGTCTAGCCTGCAAGTGCTAAGCATGAGAGAGCATATTATTTATTTATTTAGTTATTTAATATACCCTCAGGGCCATTACGGCATTGCAGAGGGGAGTGGTTAAAAAAAATGAAATTTAACAAACAGGAGTTAATTAAACAGGCAAAGTACAAACATGACTACTACACATTGTTGCGTCTCGAGGTAGCGTGGCTGGGATGAGGAACGTCTGAATCTTCGCAGTTGGAGATTACAAAAACAAGCAGAATTAATGGCAAGAAACCAAGACACTTATTTACAAAAAGAGAACAAGGAATCAAAAGTTAAGAGTTCATAGCGTCGAGCGTCTGGATGAGCCTGATACTCAAGGCTCAGAGCCACTGGATGAACCTATTACCGTAGGTCCAGAGCGTTCGTGCCCACTTTGGTCCCAGGTTATATAGCCCAAGACTCCGCCCCTGCACCAGGCGACATTCCATCGCGACACAAAAGATCGGCACCAGCACCGCCATCGAAGACCTGTTGAGCCTCCTCACTAGGCGGTAACTCATCGTGGCACAAAAAATCGGCACCACACGTCACTGCCATCTAAGACACCTGCTTAGAGCCCGCACGTGGGAACTGGCGAGTCCGCATTCCTAAGTCCGCAGTCCGCATTCCTATAGCATTGTGTCGTGTTGACGTCACAGCCGCAGCTGCGCAGGCTTCCTCGGATTCGTTCCGGGTTTTTTTTTCAAGACGAGGGACGCCCTTTCTTCTCCTGTCGTCGGTTGCTTCTCGAAGGGAGGTCGTTTTCGCCGAGCCGAGTGTGGGAAGAGCCTTTTCGGCCACTTCCCAGAAAGCCAACCTTTTTCGTGAGGTCATCGTGGGGTCAAGTTGAAGTCAAACGACCCGTCAAAATTGCCGCTACGTTGAATCTCCCTCCGTTTCATCTCGGGTCTCAAGATGGGTCGTAACAGCTACCTCCCCCGCCAGACGAGTCTCGGCGAGTAGCAGTCATCGCTGCTGCACGAAGAGACGACTTGCAGAAGCATGCCTGAAGTATGCCAGAAGCCCTCTGCCGCTCGCAACGTGGTCTTCTATTACGCCGGCCAAATTCTTTGAGGCGTCTCTGAAACTTCAACCACATGCGCAAGCAAGCACTCAACCTCCCTCCGAGCAAACCAGTTCCAAAAGAGGGTGCTATAATCCGGTTAGTATAGCCGTTGTGAATAGCCCACACTGAAAACTCCCAGGACCCACGCAAGCTGAGAAAAACCGAACCTGCTACTGTACACCCTCATTTTCAAAAACGCACGAAAAAAACTATTAGTATCAATTTTGGTTCATGGAGAGCATTCCGGACTGCTTAAAAAGAACAGCTAAGAAGTCCGCGTCCCTTACTGCATTTACTTAAACAAAAGTAAACAGCTGCAAAAGCTGCATAACTGAGTGAAAATCACAAACTTTACAAAGACCACTTAGCATTACCACTAAAAACTGGAAACTCGTTTGCCTTCACCCCTGTCGAATTTTTTTTTTTTTTCAGTAAGTCAATGCACAAAAAAAAAAGCAAACACTTATTCCCCGAATTGGGCATTCTTTAGCCGCGCCCTGCGCGGTCGTGGTCGGATGGCCGGTCTACAAGCAGGTGCTTCAAGAAAACTGCGAAGTTGATTGGTTCCGCCTCCGCTCGACCTACTGCGGAAAGGGTGCCTCCTCCATTTCCTTGTCCCTGCTTGCCGCGACTCCCTCCGACTCACGCGCTGTCTGCGGCGACCCTTTGTGTGGCTGTCGAGCCCTATTCTTCGTAACGCAAAGCATGCGTCTCGTGTCCAATGACCACGCCGTCTGTCGCTCTTTCGGCCCGCAAGGGCAGTCCCCTGGGCTTTGATCGGGCCCATCCGCCTTCGGGAAAATTTCACTGATTTTCCTTTTCGGTCATTAGCTTTCGTGGTGCCGTCCCTTGTTGATCTGCCGGCCCTTGCATCAGCATGAACACCTGTCCTGGCATTTCTCAATCGCTTGTCGCGTTTGCGATGTTTCTTCAATGGACAATGGTGCTTTCGGCCTGCAAGGGCAGTCACCTTGGCTTTCATCGGGCCCAGCCGCCTTCGGGAAAATGCCACTGTTGGTTTTCCCTTTTCTTTCACAGTTCTCGCGGTGCTGTCCCGAGTTAATTTGCCGGCCCTCGCACTAGCATCTACACCTGCCCTAGCATTTTTCAAACGCTTGTCGCGTTCGCGATGTTTCTTGTGTAGCGACGCTACTTGCGCTTTATTCTGAGTGCCAGGCGACGGACTAACTGACGAATCGTCCACTCCTGTGGTTTCGTCTGAGCACCCAAGCTCATTTTCCTGCTGTCTTTCTATCGGGGCAGCCTCCTCCTCATTCCGGGCAACAGAAACAATCTCGTCTGTACGGCACTTTTCAGCGAACGTTGCGCTCTTGCCTGGCGCTTCACTGCTACCGTCAGGCGATTCCCTTTCACTCTTTGTGCCGCTTGATACCGCCTCGACTTCCTGAATGCTAGTGCTCGCCAGCTGCACCAGCGGTGTCCCTTCTCTGGCTCTTTCATTGCGTTTACACCGAAACTCACTGCATTCTTTCTGGCGCGGGACTTCAGTCTTATCTGCCAACGCGCTTTCTGTCTCAGGGTTAACAGTAAGCGCGTCACACCTTTCGTTTTCCTCGCGAAGCTTTCGCCTTTCTTGTTCTTTCTCCACACGGAGGCTTTTCTGCGGAATAGTCCACACCTCTCGCCTGCCTCCTTGTTGAGAAGAGGTACCACCTGCTGGGGACAACCGCCCGACCTCTTGCTCAACTCCATTTCTAACTTACTGAGCTCAGCCTTTAGCTTCAGTAGTTTTGCTTCTCTCTCACGTTCGCGCTGACGCCACTTTTCCTCTCTTTCTCGCTCTTCCTTTTTTTGTTTGATGAGACTCCACTCTTCAATGAGCTCCTCATCATCTGCCCCCAAATCAGTAATGGCCTGAATTATCATGGGTTTTCGTGCCAAACCCCTTGTCTCAATTCCCAATTCCTCACACAACAGCAACAGGTCCGACTCCTGCAGTTTCTGTAGGTCCATGATAGTTCTGAGTCTGAGCTATTTCCAAAACAACTATGCAAAAATACCAAACCTGTAAGATTTAAGCACAGGTGTCTACCAGTTCTAAATTTTAACCCTCTCTTAGAACCTGGTCCACATCAAAGGAAAAGCCAAGCACTCACCCACTCACGTGATCATGACCCAAGACAGCTGCACTCTCGCTGGCCGACCGTTGTTGTCGCTTGTGGCTTCAGATTCCCATCGCTGATCCACAGTCGTTGGGTCTTCGTATCTCACCAGTCGTTGTTCCACAGATGTCGGGACTTCCAGGCCTCGAATCCCAAGGCTTCGGATCCCAGGCTTCGGATCCCAGGCTTCGGATCCCAGGCTTCGGATCCCACCGCTGCCACCAAGTTGTCGAGACGCAAGGTAGCAGATCCCACCGCTGCCACCAGTTGTTGTGACGCAAGGTAGCAGATCCCACCGCTGCCACCAGTTGTCGAGACGCAAGGTAGCAGATCCCACCGCTGCCACCAGTTGTTGCGTCTCGAGGTAGCGTGGCTGGGATGAGGAACGTCTGAATCTTCGCAGTTGGAGATTACAAAAACAAGCAGAATTAATGGCAAGAAACCAAGACACTTATTTACAAAAAGAGAACAAGGAATCAAAAGTTAAGAGTTCATAGCGTCGAGCGTCTGGATGAGCCTGATACTCAAGGCTCAGAGCCACTGGATGAACCTATTACCGTAGGTCCAGAGCGTTCGTGCCCACTTTGGTCGCAGGTTATATAGCCCAAGACTCCGCCCCTGCACCAGGCGACATTCCATCGCGACACAAAAGATCGGCACCAGCACCGCCATCGAAGACCTGTTGAGCCTCCTCACTAGGCGGTAACTCATCGTGGCACAAAAGATCGGCACCACACGTCACTGCCAACTAAGACACCTGCTTAGAGCCCGCACGTGGGAACTGGCGAGTCCGCATTCCTAAGTCCGCAGTCCGCATTCCTATAGCATTGTGTCGTGTTGACGTCACAGCCGCAGCTGCGCAGGCTTCCTCGGATTCGTTCCGGGTTTTTTTTTTCAAGACGAGGGACACCCTTTCTTCTCCTGTCGTCGGTTGCTTCTCGAAGGGAGGTCGTTTTCGCCGAGCCGAGTGTGGGAAGAGCCTCGTCGGCCACTTCCCAGAAAGCCACCCTTTTTCGTGAGGTCATCGTGGGGTCAAGTTGAAGTCAAACGACCCGTCAAAATTGCCGCTACGTTGAATCTCCCTCCGTTTCATCTCGGGTCTCGAGATGGGTCGTAACAACATACATTGTTAGGTAAGGCGTTCAGGGAAAGAAAAAAAAACAATAACAGTATAAAATACATATAAGCACTGATGAACATTATAAGCACTGATGGCTGCATGCTACTCTTGAAATAAACTAGTCGTGCTTCCATTCAGCACTCCGTTGGGACAAGCACAACAGGTCTAGCCTGCAAGTGTTAAGCACGAGAGAGCATATTAAGTTGGCAGTAGTGTGATCCTGTTAAAATAAGCGCGCTATGCGTCCATACACTGCGCCGTTCGGAGGGGTACCGCAGACATAAAACCTGATGGCGCAGAGCTATAGCGAACATTATAAGCACTGATGGCTGCATGCTACTCTGGAAATAAATTAGTCGTGCTTCCATTCAGCACTCTGTTGGGACAAGTACAACAGTTCTAGCCTGCACTTGCTAAGCATGAGAGAGCATATTAAGTTGGCAGTAGTGTGATCCTGTTAAAATAAGCGCGCTATGCGTCCATACACTGCGCCGTTCGGAGGGGTACCGCAGACATAAAACCTGATGGCGCAGAGCTATAGCGAACATTATAAGCACTGATGGCTGCATGCTACTCTTGAAATAAACTAGTCGTGCTTCCATTCAGCACTCCGTTGGGACAAGCACAACAGGTCTAGCCTGCAAGTGCTAAGCACGAGAGAGCATATTAAGTTGGGCGTAGTGTGATCCTGTTAAAATAAGCGCGCTATGCGTCCATACACTGCGCCGTTCGGAGGGGTACCGCAGACATAAAACCTGATGGCGCAGAGCTATAGCGAACATTATAAGCACTGATGGCTGCATGCTACTCTTGAAATAAATTAGTCGTGCTTCCATTCAGCACTCTGTTGGGACAAGTACAACAGTTCTAGCCTGCACTTGCTAAGCATGAGAGAGCATATTAAGTTGGCAGTAGTGTGATCCTGTTAAAATAAGCGCGCTATGCGTCCATACACTGCGCCGTTCGGAGGGGTACCGCAGACATAAAACCTGATGGCGCAGAGCTATAGCGAACATTATAAGCACTGATGGCTGCATGCTACTCTTGAAATAAACTAGTCGTGCTTCCATTCAGCACTCCGTTGGGACAAGCACAACAGGTCTAGCCTGCAAGTGCTAAGCACGAGAGAGCATATTAAGTTGGGCGTAGTGTGATCCTGTTAAAATAAGCGCGCTATGCGTCCATACACTGCGCCGTTCGGAGGGGTACCGCAGACATAAAACCTGATGGCGCAGAGCTATAGCGAACATTATAAGCACTGATGGCTGCATGCTACTCTTGAAATAAACTAGTCGTGCTTCCATTCAGCACTCCGTTGGGACAAGCACAACAGGTCTAGCCTGCAAGTGCTAAGCACGAGAGAGCATATTAATTTGGCAGTAGTGTGATCCTGTTAAAATAAGCGCGCTATGCGTCCATACACTGCGCCGTTCGGAAGGGTACCGCAGACATAAAACCTGATGGCGCAGAGCTATAGCGAACATTATAAGCACTGATGGCTGCATGCTACTCTTGAAATAAATTAGTCGTGCTTCCATTCAGCACTCTGTTGGGACAAGTACAACAGGTCTAGCCTGCACTTGCTAAGCATGAGAGAGCATATTAAGTTGGCAGTAGTGTGATCCTGTTAAAATAAGCACGCTATGCGTCCATACACTGCGCCGTTCGGAAGGGTACCGCAGACATAAAACCTGATGGCGCAGAGCTATAGCGAACATTATAAGCACTGATGGCTGCATGCTACTCTTGAAATAAACTAGTCGTGCTTCCATTCAGCACTCCGTTGGGACAAGTACAACAGGTATAGCCTTCAAGTGCTAAGCATGAGAGAGCATATTAAGTTGGCAGTAGTGTGATCCTGTTAAAATAAGCGCGCTATGCGTCCATACACTGCGCCGTTCGGAGGGGTACCGCAGACATAAAACCTGATGGCGCAGAGCTATAGCGAACATTATAAGCACTGATGGCTGCATGCTACTCTTGAAATAAACTAGTCGTGCTTCCATTCAGCACTCCGTTCGCACAAGCACAACAGGTCTAGCCTGCAAGTGCTAAGCACGAGAGAGCATATTAAGTTGGCAGTAGTGTGATCCTGTTAAAATAAGCGCGCTATGCGTCCATACACTGCGCCGTTCGGAGGGGTACCGCAGACATAAAATCTGATGGCGCAGAGCTATAGCGAACATTATAAGCACTGATGGCTGCATGCTACTCTTGAAATAAACCAGTCGTGCTTCCATTCAGCACTCCGTTGGGACAAGCACAACAGGTCTAGCCTGCAAGTGCTAAGCACGAGAGAGCATATTAAGTTGGCAGTAGTGTGATCCTGTTAAAATAAGCCCGCTATGCGTCCATACACTGCGCCGTTCGGAGGAGTACCGCAGACATAAAACCTGATGGCGCAGAGCTATAGCGAACATTATAAGCACTGATGGCTGCATGCTACTCTTGAAATAAACTAGTCGTGCTTCCATTCAGCACTCCGTTGGGACAAGCACAACAGGTCTAGCCTGCAAGTGCTAAGCACGAGAGAGCATATTAAGTTGGCAGTAGTGTGATCCTGTTAAAATAAGCGCGCTATGCGTCCATACACTGCGCCGTTCGGAGGGGTACCGCAGAAAAAAAACCTGATGGCGCAGAGCTATAGCGAACATTATAAGCACTGATGGCTGCATGCTACTCTTGAAATAAACTAGTCGTGCTTCCATTCAGCACTCCGTTCGCACAAGCACAACAGGTCTAGCCTGCAAGTGCTAAGCACGAGAGAGCATATTAAGTTGGCAGTAGTGTGATCCTGTTAAAATAAGCGCGCTATGCGTCCATACACTGCGCCGTTCGGAGGGGTACCGCAGACATAAAACCTGATGGCGCAGAGCTATAGCGAACATTATAAGCACTGATGGCTGCATGCTACTCTTGAAATAAACTAGCCGTGCTTCCATTCAGCACTCCGTTCGCACAAGCACAACAGGTCTAGCCTGCAAGTGCTAAGCACGAGAGAGCATATTAAGTTGGCAGTAGTGTGATCCTGTTAAAATAAGCGCGCTATGCGTCCATACACTGCGCCGTTCGGAGGGGTACCGCAGACATAAAACCTGATGGCGCAGAGCTATAGCGAACATTATAAGCACTGATGGCTGCATGCTACTCTTGAAATAAACCAGTCGCGCTTCCATTCAGCACTCCGTTGGGACAAGCACAACAGGTCTAGCCTGCAAGTGTTAAGCACGAGAGAGCATATTAAGTTGGCAGTAGTGTGATCCTGTTAAAATAAGCGCGCTATGCGTCCATACACTGCGCCGTTCGGAGGGGTACCGCAGACATAAAACTTGATGGCGCAGAGCTATAGCGAACATTATAAGCACTGATGGCTGCATGCTACTCTTGAAATAAACTAGTCGTGCTTCCATTCAGCACTCCGTTGGGACAAGCACAACAGGTCTAGCCCTGCAAGTGCTAAGCACGAGAGAGCATATTAAGTTGGCAGTAGTGTGATCCTGTTAAAATAAGCGCGCTATGCGTCCATACACTGCGCCGTTCGGAGGGGTACCGCAGACATAAAACCTGATGGCGCAGAGCTATAGCGAACATTATAAGCACTGATGGCTGCATGCTACTCTTGAAATAAACTAGTCGTGCTTCCATTCAGCACTCCGTTGGGACAAGTACAACAGGTCTAGCCTGCAAGTGCTAAGCATGAGAGAGCATATTATTTATTTATTTATTTATTTAATATACCCTCAGGGCCATTACGGCATTACAGAGGGGAGTGGTTACAAAAAAAAATGAAATTTAACAAACAGGAGTTAATTAAACAGGCAAAGTACAAACATGACTACTACACATACATTGTTAGCTAAGGCGTTCAGGGAAAGAAAAAAAAAACAATAACAGTATAAAATACATATAAGCACTGATGAACATTATAAGCACTGATGGCTGCATGCTACTCTTGAAATAAACTAGTCGTGCTTCCATTCAGCCCTCCGTTGGGACAAGCACAACAGGTCTAGCCTGCAAGTGCTAAGCACGAGAGAGCATATTAAGTTGGCAGTAGTGTGATCCTGTTAAAATAAGCGCGGTATGCGTTCATACACTGCGCCGTTCGGAGGGGTACCGCAGACATAAAACCTGATGGCGCAGAGCTATAGCGAACATTATAAGCACTGGTGGCTGCATGCTACTCTTGAAATAAATTAGTCGTGCTTCCATTCAGCACTCTGTTGGGACAAGTACAACAGGTCTAGCCTGCACTTGCTAAGCATGAGAGAGCATATTATGTTGGCAGTAGTGTGATCCTGTTAAAATAAGCACGCTATGCGTCCATACACTGCGCCGTTCGGAGGGGTACCGCAGACATAAAGCCTGATGGCGCAGAGCTATAGCGAACATTATAAGCACTGATGGCTGCATGCTACTCTTGAAATAAACTAGTCGTGCTTCCATTCAGCACTCCGTTGGGACAAGCACAACAGGTCTAGCCTGCAAGTTCTAAGCACGAGAGAGCATATTAAGTTGGCAGTAGTGTGATCCTGTTAAAATAAGCGCGCTATGCGTCCATACACTGCGCCGTTCGGAGGGGTACCGCAGACATAAAACCTGATGGCGCAGAGCTATAGCGAACATTATAAGCACTGATGGCTGCATGCTACTCTTGAAATAAACTAGTCGTGCTTCCATTCAGCACTCCGTTGGGACAAGCACAACAGGTCTAGCCTGCAAGTGCTAAGCACGAGAGAGCATATTAAGTTGGCAGTAGTGTGATCCTGTTAAAATAAGCGCGCTATGCGTCCATACACTGCGCCGTTCGGAGGGGTACCGCAGAAAAAAAACCTGATGGCGCAGAGCTATAGCGAACATTATAAGCACTGATGGCTGCATGCTACTCTTGAAATAAACTAGTCGTGCTTCCATTCAGCACTCCGTTCGCACAAGCACAACAGGTCTAGCCTGCAAGTGCTAAGCACGAGAGAGCATATTAAGTTGGCAGTAGTGTGATCCTGTTAAAATAAGCGCGCTATGCGTCCATACACTGCGCCGTTCGGAGGGGTACCGCAGACATAAAACCTGATGGCGCAGAGCTATAGCGAACATTATAAGCACTGATGGCTGCATGCTACTCTTGAAATAAACTAGTCGTGCTTCCATTCAGCACTCCGTTCGCACAAGCACAACAGGTCTAGCCTGCAAGTGCTAAGCACGAGAGAGCATATTAAGTTGGCAGTAGTGTGATCCTGTTAAAATAAGCGCGCTATGCGTCCATACACTGCGCCGTTCGGAGGGGTACCGCAGACATAAAACCTGATGGCGCAGAGCTATAGCGAACATTATAAGCACTGATGGCTGCATGCTACTCTTGAAATAAACCAGTCGTGCTTCCATTCAGCACTCCGTTGGGACAAGCACAACAGGTCTAGCCTGCAAGTGTTAAGCACGAGAGAGCATATTAAGTTGGCAGTAGTGTGATCCTGTTAAAATAAGCGCGCTATGCGTCCATACACTGCGCCGTTCGGAGGGGTACCGCAGACATAAAACTTGATGGCGCAGAGCTATAGCGAACATTATAAGCACTGATGGCTGCATGCTACTCTTGAAATAAACTAGTCGTGCTTCCATTCAGCACTCCGTTGGGACAAGCACAACAGGTCTAGCCCTGCAAGTGCTAAGCACGAGAGAGCATATTAAGTTGGCAGTAGTGTGATCCTGTTAAAATAAGCGCGCTATGCGTCCATACACTGCGCCGTTCGGAGGGGTACCGCAGACATAAAACCTGATGGCGCAGAGCTATAGCGAACATTATAAGCACTGATGGCTGCATGCTACTCTTGAAATAAACTAGTCGTGCTTCCATTCAGCACTCCGTTGGGACAAGTACAACAGGTCTAGCCTGCAAGTGCTAAGCATGAGAGAGCATATTATTTATTTATTTATTTATTTATTTAATATACCCTCAGGGCCATTACGGCATTACAGAGGGGAGTGGTTACAAAAAAAAATGAAATTTAACAAACAGGAGTTAATTAAACAGGCAAAGTACAAACATGACTACTACACATACATTGTTAGCTAAGGCGTTCAGGGAAAGAAAAAAAAAAACAATAACAGTATAAAATACATATAAGCACTGATGAACATTATAAGCACTGATGGCTGCATGCTACTCTTGAAATAAACTAGTCGTGCTTCCATTCAGCCCTCCGTTGGGACAAGCACAACAGGTCTAGCCTGCAAGTGCTAAGCACGAGAGAGCATATTAAGTTGGCAGTAGTGTGATCCTGTTAAAATAAGCGCGGTATGCGTTCATACACTGCGCCGTTCGGAGGGGTACCGCAGACATAAAACCTGATGGCGCAGAGCTATAGCGAACATTATAAGCACTGGTGGCTGCATGCTACTCTTGAAATAAATTAGTCGTGCTTCCATTCAGCACTCTGTTGGGACAAGTACAACAGGTCTAGCCTGCACTTGCTAAGCATGAGAGAGCATATTATGTTGGCAGTAGTGTGATCCTGTTAAAATAAGCACGCTATGCGTCCATACACTGCGCCGTTCGGAGGGGTACCGCAGACATAAAGCCTGATGGCGCAGAGCTATAGCGAACATTATAAGCACTGATGGCTGCATGCTACTCTTGAAATAAACTAGTCGTGCTTCCATTCAGCACTCCGTTGGGACAAGCACAACAGGTCTAGCCTGCAAGTTCTAAGCACGAGAGAGCATATTAAGTTGGCAGTAGTGTGATCCTGTTAAAATAAGCGCGCTATGCGTCCATACACTGCGCCGTTCGGAGGGGTACCGCAGACATAAAACCTGATGGCGCAGAGCTATAGCGAACATTATAAGCACTGATGGCTGCATGCTACTCTTGAAATAAACTAGTCGTGCTTCCATTCAGCACTCCGTTGGGACAAGTACAACAGGTCTAGCCTGCAAGTGCTAAGCATGAGAGAGCATAATTTTTATTTATTTATTTATTTAATATACCCTCAGGGCCATTACGGCATTACAGAGGGGAGTGGTTACAAAAAAAAATGAAATTTAACAAACAGGAGTTAATTAAACAGGCAAAGTACAAACATGACTACTACACATACATTGTTAGCTAAGGCGTTCAGGGAAAGAAAAAAAAACAATAACAGTATAAAATACATATAAGCACTGATGAACATTATAAGCACTGATGGCTGCATGCTACTCTTGAAATAAACTAGTCGTGCTTCCATTCAGCCCTCCGTTGGGACAAGCACAACAGGTCTAGCCTGCAAGTGCTAAGCACGAGAGAGCATATTAAGTTGGCAGTAGTGTGATCCTGTTAAAATAAGCGCGGTATGCGTTCATACACTGCGCCGTTCGGAGGGGTACCGCAGACATAAAACCTGATGGCGCAGAGCTATAGCGAACATTATAAGCACTGGTGGCTGCATGCTACTCTTGAAATAAATTAGTCGTGCTTCCATTCAGCACTCTGTTGGGACAAGTACAACAGGTCTAGCCTGCACTTGCTAAGCATGAGAGAGCATATTATGTTGGCAGTAGTGTGATCCTGTTAAAATAAGCACGCTATGCGTCCATACACTGCGCCGTTCGGAGGGGTACCGCAGACATAAAGCCTGATGGCGCAGAGCTATAGCGAACATTATAAGCACTGATGGCTGCATGCTACTCTTGAAATAAACTAGTCGTGCTTCCATTCAGCACTCCGTTGGGACAAGCACAACAGGTCTAGCCTGCAAGTGCTAAGCACGAGAGAGCATATTAAGTTGGCAGTAGTGTGATCCTGTTAAAATAAGCGCGCTATGCGTCCATACACTGCGCCGTTCGGAGGAGTACCGCAGACATAAAACCTGATGGCGCAGAGCTATAGCGAACATTATAAGCACTGATGGCTGCATGCTACTCTTGAAATAAACTAGTCGTGCTTCCATTCAGCACTCCGTTGGGACAAGCACAACAGGTCTAGCCTGCAAGTGCTAAGCACGAGAGAGCATATTAAGTTGGCAGTAGTGTGATCCTGTTAAAATAAGCGCGCTATGCGTCCATACACTGCGCCGTTCGGAGGGGTACCGCAGAAAAAAAACCTGATGGCGCAGAGCTATAGCGAACATTATAAGCACTGATGGCTGCATGCTACTCTTGAAATAAACTAGTCGTGCTTCCATTCAGCACTCCGTTCGCACAAGCACAACAGGTCTAGCCTGCAAGTGCTAAGCACGAGAGAGCATATTAAGTTGGCAGTAGTGTGATCCTGTTAAAATAAGCGCGCTATGCGTCCATACACTGCGCCGTTCGGAGGGGTACCGCAGACATAAAACCTGATGGCGCAGAGCTATAGCGAACATTATAAGCACTGATGGCTGCAT
This sequence comes from Amblyomma mixtum, assembly GCF_055824585.1. Lineage (NCBI taxonomy): Eukaryota > Metazoa > Arthropoda > Arachnida > Ixodida > Ixodidae > Amblyomma > Amblyomma mixtum. The sequence goes on from NC_143021.1 coordinate 166,521,579, forward strand.
GCTACTCTTGAAATAAACTAGTCGTGCTTCCATTCAGCACTCCGTTCGCACAAGCACAACAGGTCTAGCCTGCAAGTGCTAAGCACGAGAGAGCATATTAAGTTGGCAGTAGTGTGATCCTGTTAAAATAAGCGCGCTATGCGTCCATACACTGCGCCGTTCGGAGGGGTACCGCAGACATAAAACCTGATGGCGCAGAGCTATAGCGAACATTATAAGCACTGATGGCTGCATGCTACTCTTGAAATAAACCAGTCGTGCTTCCATTCAGCACTCCGTTGGGACAAGCACAACAGGTCTAGCCTGCAAGTGTTAAGCACGAGAGAGCATATTAAGTTGGCAGTAGTGTGATCCTGTTAAAATAAGCGCGCTATGCGTCCATACACTGCGCCGTTCGGAGGGGTACCGCAGACATAAAACTTGATGGCGCAGAGCTATAGCGAACATTATAAGCACTGATGGCTGCATGCTACTCTTGAAATAAACTAGTCGTGCTTCCATTCAGCACTCCGTTGGGACAAGCACAACAGGTCTAGCCCTGCAAGTGCTAAGCACGAGAGAGCATATTAAGTTGGCAGTAGTGTGATCCTGTTAAAATAAGCGCGCTATGCGTCCATACACTGCGCCGTTCGGAGGGGTACCGCAGACATAAAACCTGATGGCGCAGAGCTATAGCGAACATTATAAGCACTGATGGCTGCATGCTACTCTTGAAATAAACTAGTCGTGCTTCCATTCAGCACTCCGTTGGGACAAGTACAACAGGTCTAGCCTGCAAGTGCTAAGCATGAGAGAGCATATTATTTATTTATTTATTTATTTAATATACCCTCAGGGCCATTACGGCATTACAGAGGGGAGTGGTTACAAAAAAAAATGAAATTTAACAAACAGGAGTTAATTAAACAGGCAAAGTACAAACATGACTACTACACATACATTGTTAGCTAAGGCGTTCAGGGAAAGAAAAAAAAAACAATAACAGTATAAAATACATATAAGCACTGATGAACATTATAAGCACTGATGGCTGCATGCTACTCTTGAAATAAACTAGTCGTGCTTCCATTCAGCCCTCCGTTGGGACAAGCACAACAGGTCTAGCCTGCAAGTGCTAAGCACGAGAGAGCATATTAAGTTGGCAGTAGTGTGATCCTGTTAAAATAAGCGCGGTATGCGTTCATACACTGCGCCGTTCGGAGGGGTACCGCAGACATAAAACCTGATGGCGCAGAGCTATAGCGAACATTATAAGCACTGGTGGCTGCATGCTACTCTTGAAATAAATTAGTCGTGCTTCCATTCAGCACTCTGTTGGGACAAGTACAACAGGTCTAGCCTGCACTTGCTAAGCATGAGAGAGCATATTATGTTGGCAGTAGTGTGATCCTGTTAAAATAAGCACGCTATGCGTCCATACACTGCGCCGTTCGGAGGGGTACCGCAGACATAAAGCCTGATGGCGCAGAGCTATAGCGAACATTATAAGCACTGATGGCTGCATGCTACTCTTGAATTAAACTAGTCGTGCTTCCATTCAGCACTCCGTTGGGACAAGCACAACAGGTCTAGCCTGCAAGTTCTAAGCACGAGAGAGCATATTAAGTTGGCAGTAGTGTGATCCTGTTAAAATAAGCGCGCTATGCGTCCATACACTGCGCCGTTCGGAGGGGTACCGCAGACATAAAACCTGATGGCGCAGAGCTATAGCGAACATTATAAGCACTGATGGCTGCATGCTACTCTTGAAATAAACTAGTCGTGCTTCCATTCAGCACTCCGTTGGGACAAGTACAACAGGTCTAGCCTGCAAGTGCTAAGCATGAGAGAGCATAATTTTTATTTATTTATTTATTTAATATACCCTCAGGGCCATTACGGCATTACAGAGGGGAGTGGTTACAAAAAAAAATGAAATTTAACAAACAGGAGTTAATTAAACAGGCAAAGTACAAACATGACTACTACACATACATTGTTAGCTAAGGCGTTCAGGGAAAGAAAAAAAAACAATAACAGTATAAAATACATATAAGCACTGATGAACATTATAAGCACTGATGGCTGCATGCTACTCTTGAAATAAACTAGTCGTGCTTCCATTCAGCCCTCCGTTGGGACAAGCACAACAGGTCTAGCCTGCAAGTGCTAAGCACGAGAGAGCATATTAAGTTGGCAGTAGTGTGATCCTGTTAAAATAAGCGCGGTATGCGTTCATACACTGCGCCGTTCGGAGGGGTACCGCAGACATAAAACCTGATGGCGCAGAGCTATAGCGAACATTATAAGCACTGGTGGCTGCATGCTACTCTTGAAATAAATTAGTCGTGCTTCCATTCAGCACTCTGTTGGGACAAGTACAACAGGTCTAGCCTGCACTTGCTAAGCATGAGAGAGCATATTATGTTGGCAGTAGTGTGATCCTGTTAAAATAAGCACGCTATGCGTCCATACACTGCGCCGTTCGGAGGGGTACCGCAGACATAAAGCCTGATGGCGCAGAGCTATAGCGAACATTATAAGCACTGATGGCTGCATGCTACTCTTGAAATAAACTAGTCGTGCTTCCATTCAGCACTCCGTTGGGACAAGCACAACAGGTCTAGCCTGCAAGTGCTAAGCACGAGAGAGCATATTAAGTTGGCAGTAGTGTGATCCTGTTAAAATAAGCGCGCTATGCGTCCATACACTGCGCCGTTCGGAGGAGTACCGCAGACATAAAACCTGATGGCGCAGAGCTATAGCGAACATTATAAGCACTGATGGCTGCATGCTACTCTTGAAATAAACTAGTCGTGCTTCCATTCAGCACTCCGTTGGGACAAGCACAACAGGTCTAGCCTGCAAGTGCTAAGCACGAGAGAGCATATTAAGTTGGCAGTAGTGTGATCCTGTTAAAATAAGCGCGCTATGCGTCCATACACTGCGCCGTTCGGAGGGGTACCGCAGAAAAAAAACCTGATGGCGCAGAGCTATAGCGAACATTATAAGCACTGATGGCTGCATGCTACTCTTGAAATAAACTAGTCGTGCTTCCATTCAGCACTCCGTTCGCACAAGCACAACAGGTCTAGCCTGCAAGTGCTAAGCACGAGAGAGCATATTAAGTTGGCAGTAGTGTGATCCTGTTAAAATAAGCGCGCTATGCGTCCATACACTGCGCCGTTCGGAGGGGTACCGCAGACATAAAACCTGATGGCGCAGAGCTATAGCGAACATTATAAGCACTGATGGCTGCATGCTACTCTTGAAATAAACTAGTCGTGCTTCCATTCAGCACTCCGTTCGCACAAGCACAACAGGTCTAGCCTGCAAGTGCTAAGCACGAGAGAGCATATTAAGTTGGCAGTAGTGTGATCCTGTTAAAATAAGCGCGCTATGCGTCCATACACTGCGCCGTTCGGAGGGGTACCGCAGACATAAAACCTGATGGCGCAGAGCTATAGCGAACATTATAAGCACTGATGGCTGCATGCTACTCTTGAAATAAACCAGTCGTGCTTCCATTCAGCACTCCGTTGGGACAAGCACAACAGGTCTAGCCTGCAAGTGTTAAGCACGAGAGAGCATATTAAGTTGGCAGTAGTGTGATCCTGTTAAAATAAGCGCGCTATGCGTCCATACACTGCGCCGTTCGGAGGGGTACCGCAGACATAAAACTTGATGGCGCAGAGCTATAGCGAACATTATAAGCACTGATGGCTGCATGCTACTCTTGAAATAAACTAGTCGTGCTTCCATTCAGCACTCCGTTGGGACAAGCACAACAGGTCTAGCCCTGCAAGTGCTAAGCACGAGAGAGCATATTAAGTTGGCAGTAGTGTGATCCTGTTAAAATAAGCGCGCTATGCGTCCATACACTGCGCCGTTCGGAGGGGTACCGCAGACATAAAACCTGATGGCGCAGAGCTATAGCGAACATTATAAGCACTGATGGCTGCATGCTACTCTTGAAATAAACTAGTCGTGCTTCCATTCAGCACTCCGTTGGGACAAGTACAACAGGTCTAGCCTGCAAGTGCTAAGCATGAGAGAGCATATTATTTATTTATTTATTTATTTAATATACCCTCAGGGCCATTACGGCATTACAGAGGGGAGTGGTTACAAAAAAAAATGAAATTTAACAAACAGGAGTTAATTAAACAGGCAAAGTACAAACATGACTACTACACATACATTGTTAGCTAAGGCGTTCAGGGAAAGAAAAAAAAAAACAATAACAGTATAAAATACATATAAGCACTGATGAACATTATAAGCACTGATGGCTGCATGCTACTCTTGAAATAAACTAGTCGTGCTTCCATTCAGCCCTCCGTTGGGACAAGCACAACAGGTCTAGCCTGCAAGTGCTAAGCACGAGAGAGCATATTAAGTTGGCAGTAGTGTGATCCTGTTAAAATAAGCGCGGTATGCGTTCATACACTGCGCCGTTCGGAGGGGTACCGCAGACATAAAACCTGATGGCGCAGAGCTATAGCGAACATTATAAGCACTGGTGGCTGCATGCTACTCTTGAAATAAATTAGTCGTGCTTCCATTCAGCACTCTGTTGGGACAAGTACAACAGGTCTAGCCTGCACTTGCTAAGCATGAGAGAGCATATTATGTTGGCAGTAGTGTGATCCTGTTAAAATAAGCACGCTATGCGTCCATACACTGCGCCGTTCGGAGGGGTACCGCAGACATAAAGCCTGATGGCGCAGAGCTATAGCGAACATTATAAGCACTGATGGCTGCATGCTACTCTTGAAATAAACTAGTCGTGCTTCCATTCAGCACTCCGTTGGGACAAGCACAACAGGTCTAGCCTGCAAGTTCTAAGCACGAGAGAGCATATTAAGTTGGCAGTAGTGTGATCCTGTTAAAATAAGCGCGCTATGCGTCCATACACTGCGCCGTTCGGAGGGGTACCGCAGACATAAAACCTGATGGCGCAGAGCTATAGCGAACATTATAAGCACTGATGGCTGCATGCTACTCTTGAAATAAACTAGTCGTGCTTCCATTCAGCACTCCGTTGGGACAAGCACAACAGGTCTAGCCTGCAAGTGCTAAGCACGAGAGAGCATATTAAGTTGGCAGTAGTGTGATCCTGTTAAAATAAGCGCGCTATGCGTCCATACACTGCGCCGTTCGGAGGGGTACCGCAGAAAAAAAACCTGATGGCGCAGAGCTATAGCGAACATTATAAGCACTGATGGCTGCATGCTACTCTTGAAATAAACTAGTCGTGCTTCCATTCAGCACTCCGTTCGCACAAGCACAACAGGTCTAGCCTGCAAGTGCTAAGCACGAGAGAGCATATTAAGTTGGCAGTAGTGTGATCCTGTTAAAATAAGCGCGCTATGCGTCCATACACTGCGCCGTTCGGAGGGGTACCGCAGAAAAAAAACCTGATGGCGCAGAGCTATAGCGAACATTATAAGCACTGATGGCTGCATGCTACTCTTGAAATAAACTAGTCGTGCTTCCATTCAGCACTCCGTTCGCACAAGCACAACAGGTCTAGCCTGCAAGTGCTAAGCACGAGAGAGCATATTAAGTTGGCAGTAGTGTGATCCTGTTAAAATAAGCGCGCTATGCGTCCATACACTGCGCCGTTCGGAGGGGTACCGCAGACATAAAACCTGATGGCGCAGAGCTATAGCGAACATTATAAGCACTGATGGCTGCATGCTACTCTTGAAATAAACTAGTCGTGCTTCCATTCAGCACTCCGTTCGCACAAGCACAACAGGTCTAGCCTGCAAGTGCTAAGCACGAGAGAGCATATTAAGTTGGCAGTAGTGTGATCCTGTTAAAATAAGCGCGCTATGCGTCCATACACTGCGCCGTTCGGAGGGGTACCGCAGACATAAAACCTGATGGCGCAGAGCTATAGCGAACATTATAAGCACTGATGGCTGCATGCTACTCTTGAAATAAACCAGTCGTGCTTCCATTCAGCACTCCGTTGGGACAAGCACAACAGGTCTAGCCTGAAAGTGTTAAGCACGAGAGAGCATATTAAGTTGGCAGTAGTGTGATCCTGTTAAAATAAGCGCGCTATGCGTCCATACACTGCGCCGTTCGGAGGGGTACCGCAGACATAAAACTTGATGGCGCAGAGCTATAGCGAACATTATAAGCACTGATGGCTGCATGCTACTCTTGAAATAAACTAGTCGTGCTTCCATTCAGCACTCCGTTGGGACAAGCACAACAGGTCTAGCCCTGCAAGTGCTAAGCACGAGAGAGCATATTAAGTTGGCAGTAGTGTGATCCTGTTAAAATAAGCGCGCTATGCGTCCATACACTGCGCCGTTCGGAGGGGTACCGCAGACATAAAACCTGATGGCGCAGAGCTATAGCGAACATTATAAGCACTGATGGCTGCATGCTACTCTTGAAATAAACTAGTCGTGCTTCCATTCAGCACTCCGTTGGGACAAGTACAACAGGTCTAGCCTGCAAGTGCTAAGCATGAGAGAGCATATTATTTATTTATTTATTTATTTAATATACCCTCAGGGCCATTACGGCATTACAGAGGGGAGTGGTTACAAAAAAAAATGAAATTTAACAAACAGGAGTTAATTAAACAGGCAAAGTACAAACATGACTACTACACATACATTGTTAGCTAAGGCGTTCAGGGAAAGAAAAAAAAAAACAATAACAGTATAAAATACATATAAGCACTGATGAACATTATAAGCACTGATGGCTGCATGCTACTCTTGAAATAAACTAGTCGTGCTTCCATTCAGCCCTCCGTTGGGACAAGCACAACAGGTCTAGCCTGCAAGTGCTAAGCACGAGAGAGCATATTAAGTTGGCAGTAGTGTGATCCTGTTAAAATAAGCGCGGTATGCGTTCATACACTGCGCCGTTCGGAGGGGTACCGCAGACATAAAACCTGATGGCGCAGAGCTATAGCGAACATTATAAGCACTGGTGGCTGCATGCTACTCTTGAAATAAATTAGTCGTGCTTCCATTCAGCACTCTGTTGGGACAAGTACAACAGGTCTAGCCTGCACTTGCTAAGCATGAGAGAGCATATTATGTTGGCAGTAGTGTGATCCTGTTAAAATAAGCACGCTATGCGTCCATACACTGCGCCGTTCGGAGGGGTACCGCAGACATAAAGCCTGATGGCGCAGAGCTATAGCGAACATTATAAGCACTGATGGCTGCATGCTACTCTTGAAATAAACTAGTCGTGCTTCCATTCAGCACTCCGTTGGGACAAGCACAACAGGTCTAGCCTGCAAGTTCTAAGCACGAGAGAGCATATTAAGTTGGCAGTAGTGTGATCCTGTTAAAATAAGCGCGCTATGCGTCCATACACTGCGCCGTTCGGAGGGGTACCGCAGACATAAAACCTGATGGCGCAGAGCTATAGCGAACATTATAAGCACTGATGGCTGCATGCTACTCTTGAAATAAAGTAGTCGTGCTTCCATTCAGCACTCCGTTGGGACAAGCACAACAGGTCTAGCCTGCAAGTGCTAAGCACGAGAGAGCATATTAAGTTGGCAGTAGTGTGATCCTGTTAAAATAAGCGCGCTATGCGTCCATACACTGCGCCGTTCGGAGGGGTACCGCAGAAAAAAAACCTGATGGCGCAGAGCTATAGCGAACATTATAAGCACTGATGGCTGCATGCTACTCTTGAAATAAACTAGTCGTGCTTCCATTCAGCACTCCGTTCGCACAAGCACAACAGGTCTAGCCTGCAAGTGCTAAGCACGAGAGAGCATATTAAGTTGCAGTAGTGTGATCCTGTTAAAATAAGCGCGCTATGCGTCCATACACTGCGCCGTTCGGAGGGGTACCGCAGACATAAAACCTGATGGCGCAGAGCTATAGCGAACATTATAAGCACTGATGGCTGCATGCTACTCTTGAAATAAACTAGTCGTGCTTCCATTCAGCACTCCGTTCGCACAAGCACAACAGGTCTAGCCTGCAAGTGCTAAGCACGAGAGAGCATATTAAGTTGGCAGTAGTGTGATCCTGTTAAAATAAGCGCGCTATGCGTCCATACACTGCGCCGTTCGGAGGGGTACCGCAGACATAAAACCTGATGGCGCAGAGCTATAGCGAACATTATAAGCACTGATGGCTGCATGCTACTCTTGAAATAAACCAGTCGTGCTTCCATTCAGCACTCCGTTGGGACAAGCACAACAGGTCTAGCCTGCAAGTGTTAAGCACGAGAGAGCATATTAAGTTGGCAGTAGTGTGATCCTGTTAAAATAAGCGCGCTATGCGTCCATACACTGCGCCGTTCGGAGGGGTACCGCAGACATAAAACCTGATGGCGCAGAGCTATAGCGAACATTATAAGCACTGGTGGCTGCATGCTACTCTTGAAATAAATTAGTCGTGCTTCCATTCAGCACTCTGTTGGGACAAGTACAACAGGTCTAGCCTGCACTTGCTAAGCATGAGAGAGCATATTATGTTGGCAGTAGTGTGATCCTGTTAAAATAAGCACGCTATGCGTCCATACACTGCGCCGTTCGGAGGGGTACCGCAGACATAAAGCCTGATGGCGCAGAGCTATAGCGAACATTATAAGCACTAATGGCTGCATGCTACTCTTGAAATAAACTAGTCGTGCTTCCATTCAGCACTCCGTTGGGACAAGCACAACAGGTCTAGCCTGCAAGTTCTAAGCACGAGAGAGCATATTAAGTTGGCAGTAGTGTGATCCTGTTAAAATAAGCGCGCTATGCGTCCATACACTGCGCCGTTCGGAGGGGTACCGCAGACATAAAACCTGATGGCGCAGAGCTATAGCGAACATTATAAGCACTGATGGCTGCATGCTACTCTTGAAATAAACTAGTCGTGCTTCCATTCAGCACTCCGTTGGGACAAGCACAACAGGTCTAGCCTGCAAGTGCTAAGCACGAGAGAGCATATTAAGTTGGCAGTAGTGTGATCCTGTTAAAATAAGCGCGCTATGCGTCCATACACTGCGCCGTTCGGAGGGGTACCGCAGAAAAAAAACCTGATGGCGCAGAGCTATAGCGAACATTATAAGCACTGATGGCTGCATGCTACTCTTGAAATAAACTAGTCGTGCTTCCATTCAGCACTCCGTTCGCACAAGCACAACAGGTCTAGCCTGCAAGTGCTAAGCACGAGAGAGCATATTAAGTTGGCAGTAGTGTGATCCTGTTAAAATAAGCGCGCTATGCGTCCATACACTGCGCCGTTCGGAGGGGTACCGCAGACATAAAACCTGATGGCGCAGAGCTATAGCGAACATTATAAGCACTGATGGCTGCATGCTACTCTTGAAATAAACTAGTCGTGCTTCCATTCAGCACTCCGTTCGCACAAGCACAACAGGTCTAGCCTGCAAGTGCTAAGCACGAGAGAGCATATTAAGTTGGCAGTAGTGTGATCCTGTTAAAATAAGCGCGCTATGCGTCCATACACTGCGCCGTTCGGAGGGGTACCGCAGACATAAAACCTGATGGCGCAGAGCTATAGCGAACATTATAAGCACTGATGGCTGCATGCTACTCTTGAAATAAACCAGTCGTGCTTCCATTCAGCACTCCGTTGGGACAAGCACAACAGGTCTAGCCTGCAAGTGTTAAGCACGAGAGAGCATATTAAGTTGGCAGTAGTGTGATCCTGTTAAAATAAGCGCGCTATGCGTCCATACACTGCGCCGTTCGGAGGGGTACCGCAGACATAAAACTTGATGGCGCAGAGCTATAGCGAACATTATAAGCACTGATGGCTGCATGCTACTCTTGAAATAAACTAGTCGTGCTTCCATTCAGCACTCCGTTGGGACAAGCACAACAGGTCTAGCCCTGCAAGTGCTAAGCACGAGAGAGCATATTAAGTTGGCAGTAGTGTGATCCTGTTAAAATAAGCGCGCTATGCGTCCATACACTGCGCCGTTCGGAGGGGTACCGCAGACATAAAACCTGATGGCGCAGAGCTATAGCGAACATTATAAGCACTGATGGCTGCATGCTACTCTTGAAATAAACTAGTCGTGCTTCCATTCAGCACTCCGTTGGGACAAGTACAACAGGTCTAGCCTGCAAGTGCTAAGCATGAGAGAGCATATTATTTATTTATTTATTTATTTAATATACCCTCAGGGCCATTACGGCATTACAGAGGGGAGTGGTTACAAAAAAAAATGAAATTTAACAAACAGGAGTTAATTAAACAGGCAAAGTACAAACATGACTACTACACATACATTGTTAGCTAAGGCGTTCAGTTAAAGAAAAAAAAAAACAATAACAGTATAAAATACATATAAGCACTGATGAACATTATAAGCACTGATGGCTGCATGCTACTCTTGAAATAAACTAGTCGTGCTTCCATTCAGCCCTCCGTTGGGACAAGCACAACAGGTCTAGCCTGCAAGTGCTAAGCACGAGAGAGCATATTAAGTTGGCAGTAGTGTGATCCTGTTAAAATAAGCGCGGTATGCGTTCATACACTGCGCCGTTCGGAGGGGTACCGCAGACATAAAACCTGATGGCGCAGAGCTATAGCGAACATTATAAGCACTGGTGGCTGCATGCTACTCTTGAAATAAATTAGTCGTGCTTCCATTCAGCACTCTGTTGGGACAAGTACAACAGGTCTAGCCTGCACTTGCTAAGCATGAGAGAGCATATTATGTTGGCAGTAGTGTGATCCTGTTAAAATAAGCACGCTATGCGTCCATACACTGCGCCGTTCGGAGGGGTACCGCAGACATAAAGCCTGATGGCGCAGAGCTATAGCGAACATTATAAGCACTGATGGCTGCATGCTACTCTTGAAATAAACTAGTCGTGCTTCCATTCAGCACTCCGTTGGGACAAGCACAACAGGTCTAGCCTGCAAGTTCTAAGCACGAGAGAGCATATTAAGTTGGCAGTAGTGTGATCCTGTTAAAATAAGCGCGCTATGCGTCCATACACTGCGCCGTTCGGAGGGGTACCGCAGACATAAAACCTGATGGCGCAGAGCTATAGCGAACATTATAAGCACTGATGGCTGCATGCTACTCTTGAAATAAACTAGTCGTGCTTCCATTCAGCACTCCGTTGGGACAAGTACAACAGGTCTAGCCTGCAAGTGCTAAGCATGAGAGAGCATAATTTTTATTTATTTATTTATTTAATATACCCTCAGGGCCATTACGGCATTACAGAGGGGAGTGGTTACAAAAAAAAATGAAATTTAACAAACAGGAGTTAATTAAACAGGCAAAGTACAAACATGACTACTACACATACATTGTTAGCTAAGGCGTTCAGGGAAAGAAAAAAAAACAATAACAGTATAAAATACATATAAGCACTGATGAACATTATAAGCACTGATGGCTGCATGCTACTCTTGAAATAAACTAGTCGTGCTTCCATTCAGCCCTCCGTTGGGACAAGCACAACAGGTCTAGCCTGCAAGTGCTAAGCACGAGAGAGCATATTAAGTTGGCAGTAGTGTGATCCTGTTAAAATAAGCGCGGTATGCGTTCATACACTGCGCCGTTCGGAGGGGTACCGCAGACATAAAACCTGATGGCGCAGAGCTATAGCGAACATTATAAGCACTGGTGGCTGCATGCTACTCTTGAAATAAATTAGTCGTGCTTCCATTCAGCACTCTGTTGGGACAAGTACAACAGGTCTAGCCTGCACTTGCTAAGCATGAGAGAGCATATTATGTTGGCAGTAGTGTGATCCTGTTAAAATAAGCACGCTATGCGTCCATACACTGCGCCGTTCGGAGGGGTACCGCAGACATAAAGCCTGATGGCGCAGAGCTATAGCGAACATTATAAGCACTGATGGCTGCATGCTACTCTTGAAATAAACTAGTCGTGCTTCCATTCAGCACTCCGTTGGGACAAGCACAACAGGTCTAGCCTGCAAGTTCTAAGCACGAGAGAGCATATTAAGTTGGCAGTAGTGTGATCTTGTTAAAATAAGCGCGCTATGCGTCCATACACTGCGCCGTTCGGAGGGTTACCGCAGACATAAAACCTGATGGCGCAGAGCTATAGCGAACATTATAAGCACTGATGGCTGCATGCTACTCTTGAAATAAACTAGTCGTGCTTCCATTCAGCACTCCGTTGGGACAAGTACAACAGGTATAGCCTGCAAGTGCTAAGCATGAGAGAGCATATTAAGTTGGCAGTAGTGTGATCCTGATAAAATAAGCGCGCTATCCGTCCATACACTGCGCCGTTCGGAGGGGTACCGCAGACATAAAACCTGATGGCGCAGAGCTATAGCGAACATTATAAGCACTGATGGCTGCATGCACTCTTGAAATAAACCAGTCGTGCTTCCATTCAGCACTCCGTTGGGACAAGCACAACAGGTCTAGCCTGCAAGTGCTAAGCACGAGAGAGCATATTAAGTTGGCAGTAGTGTGATCCTGTTAAAATAAGCGCGCTATGCGTCCATACACTGCGCCGTTCGGAGGGGTACCGCAGACATAAAACCTGATGGCGCAGAGCTATAGCGAACATTATAAGCACTGATGGCTGCATGCTACTCTTGAAACAAACTAGTCGTGCTTCCATTCAGCACTCCGTTAGGACAAGTACAACAGGTCTAGCCTGCAAGTGCTAAGCATGAGAGAGCATATTATTTATTTATTTAGTTATTTAATATACCCTCAGGGCCATTACGGCATTGCAGAGGGGAGTGGTTAAAAAAAATGAAATTTAACAAACAGGAGTTAATTAAACAGGCAAAGTACAAACATGACTACTACACATTGTTGCGTCTCGAGGTAGCGTGGCTGGGATGAGGAACGTCTGAATCTTCGCAGTTGGAGATTACAAAAACAAGCAGAATTAATGGCAAGAAACCAAGACACTTATTTACAAAAAGAGAACAAGGAATCAAAAGTTAAGAGTTCATAGCGTCGAGCGTCTGGATGAGCCTGATACTCAAGGCTCAGAGCCACTGGATGAACCTATTACCGTAGGTCCAGAGCGTTCGTGCCCACTTTGGTCCCAGGTTATATAGCCCAAGACTCCGCCCCTGCACCAGGCGACATTCCATCGCGACACAAAAGATCGGCACCAGCACCGCCATCGAAGACCTGTTGAGCCTCCTCACTAGGCGGTAACTCATCGTGGCACAAAAGATCGGCACCACACGCCACTGCCAACTAAGACACCTGCTTAGAGCCCGCACGTGGGAACTGGCGAGTCCGCATTCCTAAGTCCGCAGTCCGCATTCCTATAGCATTGTGTCGTGTTGACGTCACAGCCGCAGCTGCGCAGGCTTCCTCGGATTCGTTCCGGGTTTTTTTTTCAAGACGAGGGACGCCCTTTCTTCTCCTGTCGTCGGTTGCTTCTCGAAGGGAGGTCGTTTTCGCCGAGCCGAGTGTGGGAAGAGCCTTTTCGGCCACTTCCCAGAAAGCCACCCTTTTTCGTGAGGTCATCGTGGGGTCAAGTTGAAGTCAAACGACCCGTCAAAATTGCCGCTACGTTGAATCTCCCTCCGTTTCATCTCGGGTCTCAAGATGGGTCGTAACAGCTACCTCCCCCGCCAGACGAGTCTCGGCGAGTAGCAGTCATCGCTGCTGCACGAAAAGACGACTTGCAGAAGCATGCCTGAAGTATGCCAGAAGCCCTCTGCCGCTCGCAACGTGGTCTTCTATTACGCCGGCCAAATTCTTTGAGGCGTCTCTGAAACTTCAACCACATGCGCAAGCAAGCACTCAACCTCCCTCCGAGCAAACCAGTTCCAAAAGAGGGTGCTATAATCCGGTTAGTATAGCCGTTGTGAATAGCCCACACTGAAAACTCCCAGGACCCACGCAAGCTGAGAAAAACCGAACCTGCTACTGTACACCCTCATTTTCAAAAACGCACGAAAAAAACTATTAGTATCAATTTTGGTTCATGGAGAGCATTCCGGACTGCTTAAAAAGAACAGCTAAGAAGTCCGCGTCCCTTACTGCATTTACTTAAACAAAAGTAAACAGCTCCAAAAGCTGCATAACTGAGTGAAAATCACAAACTTTACAAAGACCACTTAGCATTACCACTAAAAACTGGAAACTCGTTTGCCTTCACCCCTGTCGAATTTTTTTTTTTTTCAGTAAGTCAATGCACAAAAAAAAAAGCAAACACTTATTCCCCGAATTGGGCATTCTTTAGCCGCGCCCTGCGCGGTCGTGGTCGGATGGCCGGTCTACAAGCAGGTGCTTCAAGAAAACTGCGAAGTTGATTGGTTCCGCCTCCGCTCGACCTACTGCGGAAAGGGTGCCTCCTCCATTTCCTTGTCCCTGCTTGCCGCGACTCCCTCCGACTCACGCGCTGTCTGCGGCGACCCTTTGTGTGGCTGTCGAGCCCTATTCTTCGTAACGCAAAGCATGCGTCTCGTGTCCAATGACCACGCCGTCTGTCGCTCTTTCGGCCCGCAAGGGCAGTCCCCTGGGCTTTGATCGGGCCCATCCGCCTTCGGGAAAATTTCACTGATTTTCCTTTTCGGTCATTAGCTTTCGTGGTGCCGTCCCTTGTTGATCTGCCGGCCCTTGCATCAGCATGAACACCTGTCCTGGCATTTCTCAATCGCTTGTCGCGTTTGCGATGTTTCTTCAATGGACAATGGTGCTTTCGGCCTGCAAGGGCAGTCACCTTGGCTTTCATCGGGCCCAGCCGCCTTCGGGAAAATGCCACTGTTGGTTTTCCCTTTTCTTTCACAGTTCTCGCGGTGCTGTCCCGAGTTAATTTGCCGGCCCTCGCACTAGCATCTACAGCTGCCCTAGCATTTTTCAAACGCTTGTCGCGTTCGCGATGTTTCTTGTGTAGCGACGCTACTTGCGCTTTATTCTGAGTGCCAGGCGACGGACTAACTGACGAATCGTCCACTCCTGTGGTTTCGTCTGAGCACCCAAGCTCATTTTCCTGCTGTCTTTCTATCGGGGCAGCCTCCTCCTCATTCCGGGCAACAGAAACAATCTCGTCTGTACGGCACTTTTCAGCGAACGTTGCGCTCTTGCCTGGCGCTTCACTGCTACCGTCAGGCGATTCCCTTTCACTCTTTGTGCCGCTTGATACCGCCTCGACTTCCTGAATGCTAGTGCTCGCCAGCTGCACCAGCGGTGTCCCTTCTCTGGCTCTTTCATTGCGTTTACACCGAAACTCACTGCATTCTTTCTGGCGCGGGACTTCAGTCTTATCTGCCAACGCGCTTTCTGTCTCAGGGTTAACAGTAAGCGCGTCACACCTTTCGTTTTCCTCGCGAAGCTTTCGCCTTTCTTGTTCTTTCTCCACACGGAGGCTTTTCTGCGGAATAGTCCACACCTCTCGCCTGCCTCCTTGTTGAGAAGAGGTACCACCTGCTGGGGACAACCGCCCGACCTCTTGCTCAACTCCATTTCTAACTTACTGAGCTCAGCCTTTAGCTTCAGTAGTTTTGCTTCTCTCTCACGTTCGCGCTGACGCCACTTTTCCTCTCTTTCTCGCTCTTCCTTTTTTTGTTTGATGAGACTCCACTCTTCAATGAGCTCCTCATCATCTGCCCCCAAATCAGTAATGGCCTGAATTATCATGGGTTTTCGTGCCAAACCCCTTGTCTCAATTCCCAATTCCTCACACAACAGCAACAGGTCCGACTCCTGCAGTTTCTGTAGGTCCATGATAGTTCTGAGTCTGAGCTATTTCCAAAACAACTATGCAAAAATACCAAACCTGTAAGATTTAAGCACAAGTGTCTACCAGTTCTAAATTTTAACCCTCTCTTAGAACCTGGTCCACATCAAAGGAAAAGCCAAGCACTCACCCACTCACGTGATCATGACCCAAGACAGCTGCACTCTCGCTGGCCGACCGTTGTTGTCGCTTGTGGCTTCAGATTCCCATCGCTGATCCACAGTCGTTGGGTATTCGTATCTCACCAGTCGTTGTTCCACAGATGTCGGGACTTCCAGGCCTCGAATCCCAAGGCTTCGGATCCCAGGCTTCGGATCCCAGGCTTCGGATCCCAGGCTTCGGATCCCACCGCTGCCACCAAGTTGTCGAGACGCAAGGTAGCAGATCCCACCGCCGCCACCAGTTGTTGCGTCTCGAGGTAGCGTGGCTGGGATGAGGAACGTCTGAATCTTCGCAGTTGGAGATTCCAAAAACAAGCAGAATTAATGGCAAGAAACCAAGACACTTATTTACAAAAAGAGAACAAGGAATCAAAAGTTAAGAGTTCATAGCGTCGAGCGTCTGGATGAGCCTGATACTCAAGGCTCAGAGCCACTGGATGAACCTATTACCGTAGGTCCAGAGCGTTCGTGCCCACTTTGGTCGCAGGTTATATAGCCCAAGACTCCGCCCCTGCACCAGGCGACATTCCATCGCGACACAAAAGATCGGCACCAGCACCGCCATCGAAGACCTGTTGAGCCTCCTCACTAGGCGGTAACTCATCGTGGCACAAAAGATCGGCACCACACGTCACTGCCAACTAAGACACCTGCTTAGAGCCCGCACGTGGGAACTGGCGAGTCCGCATTCCTAAGTCCGCAGTCCGCATTCCTATAGCATTGTGTCGTGTTGACGTCACAGCCGCAGCTGCGCAGGCTTCCTCGGATTCGTTCCGGGTTTTTTTTTTCAAGACGAGGGACACCCTTTCTTCTCCTGTCGTCGGTTGCTTCTCGAAGGGAGGTCGTTTTCGCCGAGCCGAGTGTGGGAAGAGCCTCGTCGGCCACTTCCCAGAAAGCCACCCTTTTTCGTGAGGTCATCGTGGGGTCAAGTTGAAGTCAAACGACCCGTCAAAATTGCCGCTACGTTGAATCTCCCTCCGTTTCATCTCGGGTCTCAAGATGGGTCGTAACAACATACATTGTTAGCTAAGGCGTTCAGGGAAAGAAAAAAAAACAATAACAGTATAAAATACATATAAGCACTGATGAACATTATAAGCACTGATGGCTGCATGCTACTCTTGAAATAAACTAGTCGTGCTTCCATTCAGCACTCCGTTGGGACAAGCACAACAGGTCTAGCCTGCAAGTGTTAAGCACGAGAGAGCATATTAAGTTGGCAGTAGTGTGATCCTGTTAAAATAAGCGCGCTATGCGTCCATACACTGCGCCGTTCGGAGGGGTACCGCAGACATAA
Organism: Amblyomma mixtum; assembly: GCF_055824585.1. Lineage (NCBI taxonomy): Eukaryota > Metazoa > Arthropoda > Arachnida > Ixodida > Ixodidae > Amblyomma > Amblyomma mixtum. The sequence goes on from NC_143021.1 coordinate 166,538,691, forward strand.
AACCTGATGGCGCAGAGCTATAGCGAACATTATAAGCACTGATGGCTGCATGCTACTCTTGAAATAAATTAGTCGTGCTTCCATTCAGCACTCTGTTGGGACAATAACAACAGTTCTAGCCTGCACTTGCTAAGCATGAGAGAGCATATTAAGTTGGCAGTAGTGTGATCCTGTTAAAATAAGCGCGCTATGCGTCCATACACTGCGCCGTTCGGAGGGATACCGCAGACATAAAACCTGATGGCGCAGAGCTATAGCGAACATTATAAGCACTGATGGCTGCATGCTACTCTTGAAATAAACTAGTCGTGCTTCCATTCAGCACTCCGTTGGGACAAGCACAACAGGTCTAGCCTGCAAGTGCTAAACACGAGAGAGCATATTAAGTTGGGCGTAGTGTGATCCTGTTAAAATAAGCGCGCTATGCGTCCATACACTGCGCCGTTCGGAGGGGTACCGCAGACATAAAACCTGATGGCGCAGAGCTATAGCGAACATTATAAGCACTGATGGCTGCATGCTACTCTTGAAATAAACTAGTCGTGCTTCCATTCAGCACTCCGTTGGGACAAGCACAACAGGTCTAGCCTGCAAGTGCTAAGCACGAGAGAGCATATTAATTTGGCAGTAGTGTGATCCTGTTAAAATAAGCGCGCTATGCGTCCATACACTGCGCCGTTCGGAAGGGTACCGCAGACATAAAACCTGATGGCGCAGAGCTATAGCGAACATTATAAGCACTGATGGCTGCATGCTACTCTTGAAATAAATTAGTCGTGCTTCCATTCAGCACTCTGTTGGGACAAGTACAACAGGTCTAGCCTGCACTTGCTAAGCATGAGAGAGCATATTAAGTTGGCAGTAGTGTGATCCTGTTAAAATAAGCACGCTATGCGTCCATACACTGCGCCGTTCGGAAGGGTACCGCAGACATAAAACCTGATGGCGCAGAGCTATAGCGAACATTATAAGCACTGATGGCTGCATGCTACTCTTGAAATAAACTGGTCGTGCTTCCATTCAGCACTCCGTTGGGACAAGTACAACAGGTATAGCCTTCAAGTGCTAAGCATGAGAGAGCATATTAAGTTGGCAGTAGTGTGATCCTGTTAAAATAAGCGCGCTATGCGTCCATACACTGCGCCGTTCGGAGGGGTACCGCAGACATAAAACCTGATGGCGCAGAGCTATAGCGAACATTATAAGCACTGATGGCTGCATGCTACTCTTGAAATAAACTAGTCGTGCTTCCATTCAGCACTCCGTTCGCACAAGCACAACAGGTCTAGCCTGCAAGTGCTAAGCACGAGAGAGCATATTAAGTTGGCAGTAGTGTGATCCTGTTAAAATAAGCGCGCTATGCGTCCATACACTGCGCCGTTCGGAGGGGTACCGCAGACATAAAATCTGATGGCGCAGAGCTATAGCGAACATTATAAGCACTGATGGCTGCATGCTACTCTTGAAATAAACCAGTCGTGCTTCCATTCAGCACTCCGTTGGGACAAGCACAACAGGTCTAGCCTGCAAGTGCTAAGCACGAGAGAGCATATTAAGTTGGCAGTAGTGTGATCCTGTTAAAATAAGCGCGCTATGCGTCCATACACTGCGCCGTTCGGAGGAGTACCGCAGACATAAAACCTGATGGCGCAGAGCTATAGCGAACATTATAAGCACTGATGGCTGCATGCTACTCTTGAAATAAACTAGTCGTGCTTCCATTCAGCACTCCGTTGGGACAAGCACAACAGGTCTAGCCTGCAAGTGCTAAGCACGAGAGAGCATATTAAGTTGGCAGTAGTGTGATCCTGTTAAAATAAGCGCGCTATGCGTCCATACACTGCGCCGTTCGGAGGGGTACCGCAGAAAAAAAACCTGATGGCGCAGAGCTATAGCGAACATTATAAGCACTGATGGCTGCATGCTACTCTTGAAATAAACTAGTCGTGCTTCCATTCAGCACTCCGTTCGCACAAGCACAACAGGTCTAGCCTGCAAGTGCTAAGCACGAGAGAGCACATTAAGTTGGCAGTAGTGTGATCCTGTTAAAATAAGCGCGCTATGCGTCCATACACTGCGCCGTTCGGAGGGGTACCGCAGACATAAAACCTGATGGCGCAGAGCTATAGCGAACATTATAAGCACTGATGGCTGCATGCTACTCTTGAAATAAACCAGTCGTGCTTCCATGCAGCACTCCGTTGGGACAAGCACAACAGGTCTAGCCTGCAAGTGTTAAGCACGAGAGAGCATATTAAGTTGGCAGTAGTGTGATCCTGTTAAAATAAGCGCGCTATGCGTCCATACACTGCGCCGTTCGGAGGGGTACCGCAGACATAAAACTTGATGGCGCAGAGCTATAGCGAACATTATAAGCACTGATGGCTGCATGCTACTCTTGAAATAAACTAGTCGTGCTTCCATTCAGCACTCCGTTGGGACAAGCACAACAGGTCTAGCCCTGCAAGTGCTAAGCACGAGAGAGCATATTAAGTTGGCAGTAGTGTGATCCTGTTAAAATAAGCGCGCTATGCGTCCATACACTGCGCCGTTCGGAGGGGTACCGCAGACATAAAACCTGATGGCGCAGAGCTATAGCGAACATTATAAGCACTGATGGCTGCATGCTACTCTTGAAATAAACTAGTCGTGCTTCCATTCAGCACTCCGTTGGGACAACTACAACAGGTCTAGCCTGCAAGTGCTAAGCATGAGAGAGCATATTATTTATTTATTTATTTATTTAATATACCCTCAGGGCCATTACGGCATTACAGAGGGGAGTGGTTACAAAAAAAAATGAAATTTAACAAACAGGAGTTAATTAAACAGGCAAAGTACAAACATGACTACTACACATACATTGTTAGCTAAGGCATTCAGGGAAAGAAAAAAAAAACAATAACAGTATAAAATACATATAAGCACTGATGAACATTATAAGCACTGATGGCTGCATGCTACTCTTGAAATAAACTAGTCGTGCTTCCATTCAGCCCTCCGTTGGGACAAGCACAACAGGTCTAGCCTGCAAGTGCTAAGCACGAGAGAGCATATTAAGTTGGCAGTAGTGTGATCCTGTTAAAATAAGCGCGGTATGCGTTCATACACTGCGCCGTTCGGAGGGGTACCGCAGACATAAAACCTGATGGCGCAGAGCTATAGCGAACATTATAAGCACTGGTGGCTGCATGCTACTCTTGAAATAAATTAGTCGTACTTCCATTCAGCACTCTGTTGGGACAAGTACAACAGGTCTAGCCTGCACTTGCTAAGCATGAGAGAGCATATTATGTTGGCAGTAGTGTGATCCTGTTAAAATAAGCACGCTATGCGTCCATACACTGCGCCGTTCGGAGGGGTACCGCAGACATAAAGCCTGATGGCGCAGAGCTATAGCGAACATTATAAGCACTGATGGCTGCATGCTACTCTTGAAATAAACTAGTCGTGCTTCCATTCAGCACTCCGTTGGGACAAGCACAACAGGTCTAGCCTGCAAGTTCTAAGCACGAGAGAGCATATTAAGTTGGCAGTAGTGTGATCCTGTTAAAATAAGCGCGCTATGCGTCCATACACTGCGCCGTTCGGAGGGGTACCGCAGACATAAAACCTGATGGCGCAGAGCTATAGCGAACATTATAAGCACTGATGGCTGCATGCTACTCTTGAAATAAACTAGTCGTGCTTCCATTCAGCACTCCGTTGGGACAAGTACAACAGGTCTAGCCTGCAAGTGCTAAGCATGAGAGAGCATATTATTTATTTATTTAGTTATTTAATATACCCTCAGGGCCATTACGGCATTGCAGAGGGGAGTGGTTAAAAAAAATGAAATTTAACAAACAGGAGTTAATTAAACAGGCAAAGTACAAACATGACTACTACACATACATTGTTAGCTAAGGCGTTCAGGGAAAGAAAAAAAAACAATAACAGTATAAAATACATATAAGCACTGATGAACATTATAAGCACTGATGGCTGCATGCTACTCTTGAAATAAACTAGTCGTGCTTCCATTCAGCACTCCGTTGGGACAAGCACAACAGGTCTAGCCTGCAAGTGCTAAGCACGAGAGAGCATATTAAGTTGGCAGTAGTGTGATCCTGTTAAAATAAGCGCGCTATGCGTCCATACACTGCGCCGTTCGGAGGGGTGCCGCAGACATAAAACCTGATGGCGCAGAGCTATAGCGAACATTATAAGCACTGATGGCTGCATGCTACTCTTGAAATAAATTAGTCGTGCTTCCATTCAGCACTCTGTTGGGACAAGTACAACAGGTCTAGCCTGCACTTGCTAAGCATGAGAGAGCATATTAAGTTGGCAGTAGTGTGATCCTGTTAAAATAAGCGCGCTATGCGTCCATACACTGCGCCGTTCGGAGGGGTACCGCAGACATAAAACCTGATGGCGCAGAGCTATAGCGAACATTATAAGCACTGATGGCTGCATGCTACTCTTGAAATAAACTAGTCGTGCTTCCAATCAGCACTCCGTTGGGACAAGCACAACAGGTCTAGCCTGCAAGTTCTAAGCACGAGAGAGCAAATTAAGTTGGCAGTAGTGCGATCCTGTTAAAATAAGCGCGCTATGCGTCCATACACTGCGCCGTTCGGAGGGGTACCGCAGACATAAAACCTGATGGCGCAGAGCTATAGCGAACATTATAAGCACTGATGGCTGCATGCTACTCTTGAAATAAACTAGTCGTGCTTCCATTCAGCACTCCGTTGGGACAAGTACAACAGGTCTAGCCTGCAAGTGCTAAGCATGAGAGAGCACATTAAGTTGACAGTAGTGTGATCCTGTTAAAATAAGCGCGCTATGCGTCCATACACTGCGCCGTTCGGAGGGGTCCCGCAGACATAAAACCTGATGGCGCAGAGCTATAGCGAACATTATAAGCACTGATGGCTGCATGCTACTCTTGAAATAAACTAGTCGTGCTTCCATTCAGCACTCCGTTGGGACAAGCACAACAGGTCTAGCCTGCAAGTGCTAAGCACGAGAGAGCATATTAATTTGGCAGTAGTGTGATCCTATTAAAATAAGCGCGCTATGCGTCCATACACTGCGCCGTTCGGAAGGGTACCGCAGACATAAAACCTGATGGCGCAGAGCTATAGCGAACATTATAAGCACTGATGGCTGCATGCTACTCTTGAAATAAACTAGTCGTGCTTCCATTCAGCACTCCGTTGGGACAAGTACAACAGGTATAGCCTTCAAGTGCTAAGCATGAGAGAGCATATTAAGTTGGCAGTAGTGTGATCCTGTTAAAATAAGCGCGCTATGCGTCCATACACTGCGCCGTTCGGAGGGGTACCGCAGACATAAAACCTGATGGCGCAGAGCTATAGCGAACATTATAAGCACTGATGGCTGCATGCTACTCTTGAAATAAACTAGTCGTGCTTCCATTCAGCACTCCGTTCGCACAAGCACAACAGGTCTAGCCTGCAAGTGCTAAGCACGAGAGAGCATATTAAGTTGGCAGTAGTGTGATCCTGTTAAAATAAGCGCGCTATGCGTCCATACACTGCGCCGTTCGGAGGGGTACCGCAGACATAAAACCTGATGGCGCAGAGCTATAGCGAACATTATAAGCACTGATGGCTGCATGCTACTCTTGAAATAAACTAGTCGTGCTTCCATTCAGCACTCCGTTGGGACAAGCACAACAGGTCTAGCCTGCAAGTGCTAAGCACGAGAGAGCATATTAAGTTGGCAGTAGTGTGATCCTGTTAAAATAAGCGCGCTATGCGTCCATACACTGCGCCGTTCGGAGGGGTACCGCAGACATGAAACCTGATGGCGCAGAGCTATAGCGAACATTATAAGCACTGATGGCTGCATGCTACTCTTGAAATAAACTAGTCGTGCTTCCATTCAGCACTCCGTTGGGACAAGTACAACAGGTATAGCCTGCAAGTGCTAAGCATGAGAGAGCATATTAAGTTGGCAGTAGTGTGATCCTTTTAAAATAAGCGCGCTATCCGTCCATACACTGCGCCGTTCGGAGGGGTACCGCAGACATAAAATCTGATGGCGCAGAGCTACAGCGAACATTATAAGCACTGATGGCTGCATGCTACTCTTGAAATAAACCAGTCGTGCTTCCATTCAGCACTCCGTTGGGACAAGCACAACAGGTCTAGCCTGCAAGTGCTAAGCACGAGAGAGCATATTAAGTTGGCAGTAGTGTGATCCTGTTAAAATAAGCGCGCTATGCGTCCATACACTGCGCCGTTCGGAGGGGTACCGCAGACATAAAACCTGATGGCGCAGAGCTATAGCGAACATTATAAGCACTGATGGCTGCATGCTACTCTTGAAATAAACTAGTCGTGCTTCCATTCAGCACTCCGTTGGGACAAGCACAACAGGTCTAGCCTGCAAGTGCTAAGCACGAGAGAGCATATTAAGTTGGCAGTAGTGTGATCCTGTTAAAATAAGCGCGGTATGCGTTCATACACTGCGCCGTTCGGAGGGGTACCGCAGACATAAAACCTGATGGCGCAGAGCTATAGCGAACATTATAAGCACTGGTGGCTGCATGCTACTCTTCAAAATAAATTAGTCGTGCTTCCATTCAGCACTCTGTTGGGACAAGTACAACAGGTCTAGCCTGCACTTGCTAAGCATGAGAGAGCATATTAAGTTGGCAGTAGTGTGATCCTGTTAAAATAAGCGCGCTATGCGTCCATACACTGCGCCGTTCGGAGGGGTACCGCAGACATAAAACCTGATGGCGCAGAGCTATAGCGAACATTATAAGCACTGATGGCTGCATGCTACTCTTGAAATGAACTAGTCGTGCTTCCATTCAGCACTCCGTTGGGACAAGCACAACAGGTCTAGCCTGCAAGTGCTAAGTACGAGAGAGCATATTAAGTTGGCAGTAGTGTGATCCTGTTAAAATAAGCGCGCTATGCGTCCATACACTGCGCCGTTCGGAGGGGTACCGCAGACATAAAACCTGATGGCACAGAGCTATAGCGAACATTATAAGCACTGATGGCTGCATGCTACTCTTGAAATAAACTAATCGTGCTTCCATTCAGCACTCCGTTGGGACAAGTACAACAGGACTAGCCTGCAAGTGCTAAGCATGAGAGAGCATATTATTTATTTATTTATTCATTTAATATACCCTCAGGGCCATTACGGCATTACAGAGGGGAGTGGTTACAAAAAAAATGAAATTTAACAAACAGGAGTTAATTAAACAGGCAAAGTACAAACATGACTACTACACATACATTGTTAGCTAAGGCGTTCAGGGAAAGAAAAACACAATAACAGTATAAAATACATGTAAGCACTGATGAACATTATAAGCACTGATGGCTGCATGCTACTCTTGAAATAAACTAGTTGTGCTTCCATTCAGCACTCCGTTGGGACAAGCACAACAGGTCTAGCCTGCAAGTGCTAAGCACGAGAGAGCATATTAAGTTGGCAGTAGTGTGATCCTGTAAAAATAAGCGCGCTATGCGTCCATACACTGCGCCGTTCGGAGGGGTACCGCAGACATAAAACCTGATGGCGCAGAGCTATAGCGAACATTATAAGCACTGATGGCTGCATGCTACTCTTGAAATAAACTAGTCGTGCTTCCATTAAGCACTCCGTTGGGACAAGCACTACAAGTCTAGCCTGCAAGTGCTAAGCACGAGAGAGCATATTAAGTTGGAAGTAGTGTGATCCTGTTAAAATAAGCGCGCTATGCGTCCATACACTGCGCCGTTCGGAGGGGTACCGCAGACATAAAACCTGATGGCGCAGAGCTATAGCGAACATTATAAGCACTGATGGCTGCATGCTACTCTTGAAATAAACTAGTCGTGCTTCCATTCAGCACTCCGTTGGGACAAGCACAACAGGTCTAGCCTGCAAGTTCTAAGCACGAGAGAGCATATTAAGTTGGCAGTAGTGTGATCCTGTTAAAATAAGCGCGCTATGCGTCCATACACTGCGCCGTTCGGAGGGGTACCGCAGACATAAAACCTGATGGCGCAGAGCTATAGCGAACATTATAAGCACTGATGGCTGCATGCTACTCTTGAAATAAACTAGTCGTGCTTCCATTCAGCACTCCGTTGGGACAAGTACAACAGGTATAGCCTGCAAGTGCTAAGCATGAGAGAGCATATTAAGTTGGCAGTAGTGTGATCCTGTTAAAATAAGCGCGCTATGCGTCCATACACTGCGCCGTTCGGAGGGGTACCGCAGACATAAAACCTGATGGCGCAGAGCTATAGCGAACATTATAAGCACTGATGGCTGCATGCTACTCTTGAAATAAACCAGTCGTGCTTCCATTCAGCACTCCGTTGGGACAAGCACAACAGGTCTAGCCTGCAAGTGTTAAGCACGAGAGAGCATATTAAGTTGGCAGTAGTGTGATCCTGTTAAAATAAGCGCGCTATGCGTCCATACACTGCGCCGTTCGGAGGGGTACCGCAGACATAAAACTTGATGGCGCAGAGCTATAGCGAACATTATAAGCACTGATGGCTGCATGCTACTCTTGAAATAAACTAGTCGTGCTTCCATTCAGCACTCCGTTGGGACAAGCACAACAGGTCTAGCCTGCAAGTGCTAAGCACGAGAGAGCATATTAAGTTGGCAGTAGTGTGATCCTGTTAAAATAAGCGCGCTATGCGTCCATACACTGCGCCGTTCGGAGGGGTACCGCTGACATAAAACCTGATGGCGCAGAGCTATAGCGAACATTATAAGCACTGATGGCTGCATGCTACTCTTGAAATAAACTAGTCGTGCTTCCATTCAGCACTCCGTTGGGACAAGTACAACAGGTCTAGCCTGCAAGTGCTAAGCATGAGAGAGCATATTATTTATTTATTTATTTATTTAATATACCCTCAGGGCCATTACGGCATTACAGAGGGGAGTGGTTACAAAAAAAAATGAAATTTAACAAACAGGAGTTAATTAAACAGGCAAAGTACAAACATGACTACTACACATACATTGTTAGCTAAGGCGTTCAGGGAAAGAAAAAAAAACAATAACAGTATAAAATACATATAAGCACTGATGAACATTATAAGCACTGATGGCTGCATGCTACTCTTGAAATAAACTAGTCGTGCTTCCATTCAGCACTCCGTTGGGACAAGCACAACAGGTCTAGCCTGCAAGTGCTAAGCACGAGAGAGCATATTAAGTTGGCAGTAGTGTGATACTGTTAAAATAAGCGCGGTATGCGTTCATACACTGCGCCGTTCGGAGGGGTACCGCAGACATAAAACCTGATGGCGCAGAGCTATAGCGAACATTATAAGCACTGATGGCTGCATGCTACTCTTGAAATAAATTAGTCGTGCTTCCATTCCGCACTCTGTTGGGACAAGTACAACAGGTCTAGCCTGCACTTGCTAAGCATGAGAGAGCATTTTAAGTTGGCAGTAGTGTGATCCTGTTAAAATAAGCGCGCTATGCGTCCATACACTGCGCCGTTCGGAGGGGTACCGCAGACATAAAACCTGATGGCGCAGAGCTATAGCGAACATTATAAGCACTGATGGCTGCATGCTACTCTTGAAATAAACTAGTCGTGCTTCCATTCAGCACTCCGTTGGGACAAGCACAACAGGTCTAGCCTGCAAGTTCTAAGCACGAGAGAGCATATTAAGTTGGCAGTAGTGTGATCCTGTTAAAATAAGCGCGCTATGCGTGCATACACTGCGCCGTTCGGAGGGGTAGCGCAGACATAAAACCTGATGGCGCAGAGCTATAGCGAACATTATAAGCACTGATGGCTGCATGCTACTCTTGAAATAAACTAGTCGTGCTTCCATTCAGCACTCCGTTGGGACAAGCACAACAGGTCTAGCCTGCAAGTGCTAAGCACGAGAGAGCATATTAAGTTGGCAGTAGTGTGATCCTGTTAAAATAAGCGCGCTATGCGTCCATACACTGCGCCGTTCGGAGGGGTACCGCAGAAAAAAAAACCTGATGGCGCAGAGCTATAGCGAACATTATAAGCACTGATGGCTGCATGCTACTCTTGAAATAAACTAGTCGTGCTTCCATTCAGCACTCCGTTCGCACAAGCACAACAGGTCTAGCCTGCAAGTGCTAAGCACGAGAGAGCACATTAAGTTGGCAGTAGTGTGATCCTGTTAAAATAAGCGCGCTATGCGTCCATACACTGCGCCGTTCGGAGGGGTACCGCAGACATAAAACTTGATGGCGCAGAGCTATAGCGAACATTATAAGCACTGATGGCTGCATGCTACTCTTGAAATAAACTAGTCGTGCTTCCATTCAGCACTCCGTTGGGACAAGCACAACAGGTCTAGCCCTGCAAGTGCTAAGCACGAGAGAGCATATTAAGTTGGCAGTAGTGTGATCCTGTTAAAATAAGCGCGCTATGCGTCCATACACTGCGCCGTTCGGAGGGGTACCGCAGACATAAAACCTGATGGCGCAGAGCTATAGCGAACATTATAAGCACTGATGGCTGCATGCTACTCTTGAAATAAACTAGTCGTGCTTCCATTCAGCACTCCGTTGGGACAAGTACAACAGGTCTAGCCTGCAAGTGCTAAGCATGAGAGAGCATATTATTTATTTATTTATTTATTTAATATACCCTCAGGGCCATTACGGCATTACAGAGGGGAGTGGTTACAAAAAAAAATGAAATTTAACAAACAGGAGTTAATTAAACAGGCAAAGTACAAACATGACTACTACACATACATTGTTAGCTAAGGCGTTCAGGGAAAGAAAAAAAAAACAATAACAGTATAAAATACATATAAGCACTGATGAACATTATAAGCACTGATGGCTGCATGCTACTCTTGAAATAAACTAGTCGTGCTTCCATTCAGCACTCCGTTCGCACAAGCACAACAGGTCTAGCCTGCAAGTGCTAAGCACGAGAGAGCATATTAAGTTGGCAGTAGTGTGATCCTGTTAAAATAAGCGCGCTATGCGTCCATACACTGCGCCGTTCGGAGGGGTACCGCAGACATAAAACCTGATGGCGCAGAGCTATAGCGAACATTATAAGCACTGATGGCTGCATGCTACTCTTGAAATAAACTAGTCGTGCTTCCATTCAGCACTCCGTTCGCACAAGCACAACAGGTCTAGCCTGCAAGTGCTAAGCACGAGAGAGCATATTAAGTTGGCAGTAGTGTGATCCTGTTAAAATAAGCGCGCTATGCGTCCATACACTGCGCCGTTCGGAGGGGTACCGCAGACATAAAACCTGATGGCGCAGAGCTATAGCGAACATTATAAGCACTGATGGCTGCATGCTACTCTTGAAATAAACCAGTCGTGCTTCCATTCAGCACTCCGTTGGGACAAGCACAACAGGTCTAGCCTGAAAGTGTTAAGCACGAGAGAGCATATTAAGTTGGCAGTAGTGTGATCCTGTTAAAATAAGCGCGCTATGCGTCCATACACTGCGCCGTTCGGAGGGGTACCGCAGACATAAAACTTGATGGCGCAGAGCTATAGCGAACATTATAAGCACTGATGGCTGCATGCTACTCTTGAAATAAACTAGTCGTGCTTCCATTCAGCACTCCGTTGGGACAAGCACAACAGGTCTAGCCCTGCAAGTGCTAAGCACGAGAGAGCATATTAAGTTGGCAGTAGTGTGATCCTGTTAAAATAAGCGCGCTATGCGTCCATACACTGCGCCGTTCGGAGGGGTACCGCAGACATAAAACCTGATGGCGCAGAGCTATAGCGAACATTATAAGCACTGATGGCTGCATGCTACTCTTGAAATAAACTAGTCGTGCTTCCATTCAGCACTCCGTTGGGACAAGTACAACAGGTCTAGCCTGCAAGTGCTAAGCATGAGAGAGCATATTATTTATTTATTTATTTATTTAATATACCCTCAGGGCCATTACGGCATTACAGAGGGGAGTGGTTACAAAAAAAAATGAAATTTAACAAACAGGAGTTAATTAAACAGGCAAAGTACAAACATGACTACTACACATACATTGTTAGCTAAGGCGTTCAGGGAAAGAAAAAAAAAAACAATAACAGTATAAAATACATATAAGCACTGATGAACATTATAAGCACTGATGGCTGCATGCTACTCTTGAAATAAACTAGTCGTGCTTCCATTCAGCCCTCCGTTGGGACAAGCACAACAGGTCTAGCCTGCAAGTGCTAAGCACGAGAGAGCATATTAAGTTGGCAGTAGTGTGATCCTGTTAAAATAAGCGCGGTATGCGTTCATACACTGCGCCGTTCGGAGGGGTACCGCAGACATAAAACCTGATGGCGCAGAGCTATAGCGAACATTATAAGCACTGGTGGCTGCATGCTACTCTTGAAATAAATTAGTCGTGCTTCCATTCAGCACTCTGTTGGGACAAGTACAACAGGTCTAGCCTGCACTTGCTAAGCATGAGAGAGCATATTATGTTGGCAGTAGTGTGATCCTGTTAAAATAAGCACGCTATGCGTCCATACACTGCGCCGTTCGGAGGGGTACCGCAGACATAAAGCCTGATGGCGCAGAGCTATAGCGAACATTATAAGCACTGATGGCTGCATGCTACTCTTGAAATAAACTAGTCGTGCTTCCATTCAGCACTCCGTTGGGACAAGCACAACAGGTCTAGCCTGCAAGTTCTAAGCACGAGAGAGCATATTAAGTTGGCAGTAGTGTGATCCTGTTAAAATAAGCGCGCTATGCGTCCATACACTGCGCCGTTCGGAGGGGTACCGCAGACATAAAACCTGATGGCGCAGAGCTATAGCGAACATTATAAGCACTGATGGCTGCATGCTACTCTTGAAATAAAGTAGTCGTGCTTCCATTCAGCACTCCGTTGGGACAAGCACAACAGGTCTAGCCTGCAAGTGCTAAGCACGAGAGAGCATATTAAGTTGGCAGTAGTGTGATCCTGTTAAAATAAGCGCGCTATGCGTCCATACACTGCGCCGTTCGGAGGGGTACCGCAGAAAAAAAACCTGATGGCGCAGAGCTATAGCGAACATTATAAGCACTGATGGCTGCATGCTACTCTTGAAATAAACTAGTCGTGCTTCCATTCAGCACTCCGTTCGCACAAGCACAACAGGTCTAGCCTGCAAGTGCTAAGCACGAGAGAGCATATTAAGTTGGCAGTAGTGTGATCCTGTTAAAATAAGCGCGCTATGCGTCCATACACTGCGCCGTTCGGAGGGGTACCGCAGACATAAAACCTGATGGCGCAGAGCTATAGCGAACATTATAAGCACTGATGGCTGCATGCTACTCTTGAAATAAACTAGTCGTGCTTCCATTCAGCACTCCGTTCGCACAAGCACAACAGGTCTAGCCTGCAAGTGCTAAGCACGAGAGAGCATATTAAGTTGGCAGTAGTGTGATCCTGTTAAAATAAGCGCGCTATGCGTCCATACACTGCGCCGTTCGGAGGGGTACCGCAGACATAAAACCTGATGGCGCAGAGCTATAGCGAACATTATAAGCACTGATGGCTGCATGCTACTCTTGAAATAAACCAGTCGTGCTTCCATTCAGCACTCCGTTGGGACAAGCACAACAGGTCTAGCCTGCAAGTGTTAAGCACGAGAGAGCATATTAAGTTGGCAGTAGTGTGATCCTGTTAAAATAAGCGCGCTATGCGTCCATACACTGCGCCGTTCGGAGGGGTACCGCAGACATAAAACCTGATGGCGCAGAGCTATAGCGAACATTATAAGCACTGGTGGCTGCATGCTACTCTTGAAATAAATTAGTCGTGCTTCCATTCAGCACTCTGTTGGGACAAGTACAACAGGTCTAGCCTGCACTTGCTAAGCATGAGAGAGCATATTATGTTGGCAGTAGTGTGATCCTGTTAAAATAAGCACGCTATGCGTCCATACACTGCGCCGTTCGGAGGGGTACCGCAGACATAAAGCCTGATGGCGCAGAGCTATAGCGAACATTATAAGCACTAATGGCTGCATGCTACTCTTGAAATAAACTAGTCGTGCTTCCATTCAGCACTCCGTTGGGACAAGCACAACAGGTCTAGCCTGCAAGTTCTAAGCACGAGAGAGCATATTAAGTTGGCAGTAGTGTGATCCTGTTAAAATAAGCGCGCTATGCGTCCATACACTGCGCCGTTCGGAGGGGTACCGCAGACATAAAACCTGATGGCGCAGAGCTATAGCGAACATTATAAGCACTGATGGCTGCATGCTACTCTTGAAATAAACTAGTCGTGCTTCCATTCAGCACTCCGTTGGGACAAGCACAACAGGTCTAGCCTGCAAGTGCTAAGCACGAGAGAGCATATTAAGTTGGCAGTAGTGTGATCCTGTTAAAATAAGCGCGCTATGCGTCCATACACTGCGCCGTTCGGAGGGGTACCGCAGAAAAAAAACCTGATGGCGCAGAGCTATAGCGAACATTATAAGCACTGATGGCTGCATGCTACTCTTGAAATAAACTAGTCGTGCTTCCATTCAGCACTCCGTTCGCACAAGCACAACAGGTCTAGCCTGCAAGTGCTAAGCACGAGAGAGCATATTAAGTTGGCAGTAGTGTGATCCTGTTAAAATAAGCGCGCTATGCGTCCATACACTGCGCCGTTCGGAGGGGTACCGCAGACATAAAACCTGATGGCGCAGAGCTATAGCGAACATTATAAGCACTGATGGCTGCATGCTACTCTTGAAATAAACTAGTCGTGCTTCCATTCAGCACTCCGTTCGCACAAGCACAACAGGTCTAGCCTGCAAGTGCTAAGCACGAGAGAGCATATTAAGTTGGCAGTAGTGTGATCCTGTTAAAATAAGCGCGCTATGCGTCCATACACTGCGCCGTTCGGAGGGGTACCGCAGACATAAAACCTGATGGCGCAGAGCTATAGCGAACATTATAAGCACTGATGGCTGCATGCTACTCTTGAAATAAACCAGTCGTGCTTCCATTCAGCACTCCGTTGGGACAAGCACAACAGGTCTAGCCTGCAAGTGTTAAGCACGAGAGAGCATATTAAGTTGGCAGTAGTGTGATCCTGTTAAAATAAGCGCGCTATGCGTCCATACACTGCGCCGTTCGGAGGGGTACCGCAGACATAAAACTTGATGGCGCAGAGCTATAGCGAACATTATAAGCACTGATGGCTGCATGCTACTCTTGAAATAAACTAGTCGTGCTTCCATTCAGCACTCCGTTGGGACAAGCACAACAGGTCTAGCCCTGCAAGTGCTAAGCACGAGAGAGCATATTAAGTTGGCAGTAGTGTGATCCTGTTAAAATAAGCGCGCTATGCGTCCATACACTGCGCCGTTCGGAGGGGTACCGCAGACATAAAACCTGATGGCGCAGAGCTATAGCGAACATTATAAGCACTGATGGCTGCATGCTACTCTTGAAATAAACTAGTCGTGCTTCCATTCAGCACTCCGTTGGGACAAGTACAACAGGTCTAGCCTGCAAGTGCTAAGCATGAGAGAGCATATTATTTATTTATTTATTTATTTAATATACCCTCAGGGCCATTACGGCATTACAGAGGGGAGTGGTTACAAAAAAAAATGAAATTTAACAAACAGGAGTTAATTAAACAGGCAAAGTACAAACATGACTACTACACATACATTGTTAGCTAAGGCGTTCAGTTAAAGAAAAAAAAAAACAATAACAGTATAAAATACATATAAGCACTGATGAACATTATAAGCACTGATGGCTGCATGCTACTCTTGAAATAAACTAGTCGTGCTTCCATTCAGCCCTCCGTTGGGACAAGCACAACAGGTCTAGCCTGCAAGTGCTAAGCACGAGAGAGCATATTAAGTTGGCAGTAGTGTGATCCTGTTAAAATAAGCGCGGTATGCGTTCATACACTGCGCCGTTCGGAGGGGTACCGCAGACATAAAACCTGATGGCGCAGAGCTATAGCGAACATTATAAGCACTGGTGGCTGCATGCTACTCTTGAAATAAATTAGTCGTGCTTCCATTCAGCACTCTGTTGGGACAAGTACAACAGGTCTAGCCTGCACTTGCTAAGCATGAGAGAGCATATTATGTTGGCAGTAGTGTGATCCTGTTAAAATAAGCACGCTATGCGTCCATACACTGCGCCGTTCGGAGGGGTACCGCAGACATAAAGCCTGATGGCGCAGAGCTATAGCGAACATTATAAGCACTGATGGCTGCATGCTACTCTTGAAATAAACTAGTCGTGCTTCCATTCAGCACTCCGTTGGGACAAGCACAACAGGTCTAGCCTGCAAGTTCTAAGCACGAGAGAGCATATTAAGTTGGCAGTAGTGTGATCCTGTTAAAATAAGCGCGCTATGCGTCCATACACTGCGCCGTTCGGAGGGGTACCGCAGACATAAAACCTGATGGCGCAGAGCTATAGCGAACATTATAAGCACTGATGGCTGCATGCTACTCTTGAAATAAACTAGTCGTGCTTCCATTCAGCACTCCGTTGGGACAAGTACAACAGGTCTAGCCTGCAAGTGCTAAGCATGAGAGAGCATAATTTTTATTTATTTATTTATTTAATATACCCTCAGGGCCATTACGGCATTACAGAGGGGAGTGGTTACAAAAAAAAATGAAATTTAACAAACAGGAGTTAATTAAACAGGCAAAGTACAAACATGACTACTACACATACATTGTTAGCTAAGGCGTTCAGGGAAAGAAAAAAAAACAATAACAGTATAAAATACATATAAGCACTGATGAACATTATAAGCACTGATGGCTGCATGCTACTCTTGAAATAAACTAGTCGTGCTTCCATTCAGCCCTCCGTTGGGACAAGCACAACAGGTCTAGCCTGCAAGTGCTAAGCACGAGAGAGCATATTAAGTTGGCAGTAGTGTGATCCTGTTAAAATAAGCGCGGTATGCGTTCATACACTGCGCCGTTCGGAGGGGTACCGCAGACATAAAACCTGATGGCGCAGAGCTATAGCGAACATTATAAGCACTGGTGGCTGCATGCTACTCTTGAAATAAATTAGTCGTGCTTCCATTCAGCACTCTGTTGGGACAAGTACAACAGGTCTAGCCTGCACTTGCTAAGCATGAGAGAGCATATTATGTTGGCAGTAGTGTGATCCTGTTAAAATAAGCACGCTATGCGTCCATACACTGCGCCGTTCGGAGGGGTACCGCAGACATAAAGCCTGATGGCGCAGAGCTATAGCGAACATTATAAGCACTGATGGCTGCATGCTACTCTTGAAATAAACTAGTCGTGCTTCCATTCAGCACTCCGTTGGGACAAGCACAACAGGTCTAGCCTGCAAGTTCTAAGCACGAGAGAGCATATTAAGTTGGCAGTAGTGTGATCTTGTTAAAATAAGCGCGCTATGCGTCCATACACTGCGCCGTTCGGAGGGTTACCGCAGACATAAAACCTGATGGCGCAGAGCTATAGCGAACATTATAAGCACTGATGGCTGCATGCTACTCTTGAAATAAACTAGTCGTGCTTCCATTCAGCACTCCGTTGGGACAAGTACAACAGGTATAGCCTGCAAGTGCTAAGCATGAGAGAGCATATTAAGTTGGCAGTAGTGTGATCCTGATAAAATAAGCGCGCTATCCGTCCATACACTGCGCCGTTCGGAGGGGTACCGCAGACATAAAACCTGATGGCGCAGAGCTATAGCGAACATTATAAGCACTGATGGCTGCATGCACTCTTGAAATAAACCAGTCGTGCTTCCATTCAGCACTCCGTTGGGACAAGCACAACAGGTCTAGCCTGCAAGTGCTAAGCACGAGAGAGCATATTAAGTTGGCAGTAGTGTGATCCTGTTAAAATAAGCGCGCTATGCGTCCATACACTGCGCCGTTCGGAGGGGTACCGCAGACATAAAACCTGATGGCGCAGAGCTATAGCGAACATTATAAGCACTGATGGCTGCATGCTACTCTTGAAACAAACTAGTCGTGCTTCCATTCAGCACTCCGTTAGGACAAGTACAACAGGTCTAGCCTGCAAGTGCTAAGCATGAGAGAGCATATTATTTATTTATTTAGTTATTTAATATACCCTCAGGGCCATTACGGCATTGCAGAGGGGAGTGGTTAAAAAAAATGAAATTTAACAAACAGGAGTTAATTAAACAGGCAAAGTACAAACATGACTACTACACATTGTTGCGTCTCGAGGTAGCGTGGCTGGGATGAGGAACGTCTGAATCTTCGCAGTTGGAGATTACAAAAACAAGCAGAATTAATGGCAAGAAACCAAGACACTTATTTACAAAAAGAGAACAAGGAATCAAAAGTTAAGAGTTCATAGCGTCGAGCGTCTGGATGAGCCTGATACTCAAGGCTCAGAGCCACTGGATGAACCTATTACCGTAGGTCCAGAGCGTTCGTGCCCACTTTGGTCCCAGGTTATATAGCCCAAGACTCCGCCCCTGCACCAGGCGACATTCCATCGCGACACAAAAGATCGGCACCAGCACCGCCATCGAAGACCTGTTGAGCCTCCTCACTAGGCGGTAACTCATCGTGGCACAAAAGATCGGCACCACACGCCACTGCCAACTAAGACACCTGCTTAGAGCCCGCACGTGGGAACTGGCGAGTCCGCATTCCTAAGTCCGCAGTCCGCATTCCTATAGCATTGTGTCGTGTTGACGTCACAGCCGCAGCTGCGCAGGCTTCCTCGGATTCGTTCCGGGTTTTTTTTTCAAGACGAGGGACGCCCTTTCTTCTCCTGTCGTCGGTTGCTTCTCGAAGGGAGGTCGTTTTCGCCGAGCCGAGTGTGGGAAGAGCCTTTTCGGCCACTTCCCAGAAAGCCACCCTTTTTCGTGAGGTCATCGTGGGGTCAAGTTGAAGTCAAACGACCCGTCAAAATTGCCGCTACGTTGAATCTCCCTCCGTTTCATCTCGGGTCTCAAGATGGGTCGTAACAGCTACCTCCCCCGCCAGACGAGTCTCGGCGAGTAGCAGTCATCGCTGCTGCACGAAAAGACGACTTGCAGAAGCATGCCTGAAGTATGCCAGAAGCCCTCTGCCGCTCGCAACGTGGTCTTCTATTACGCCGGCCAAATTCTTTGAGGCGTCTCTGAAACTTCAACCACATGCGCAAGCAAGCACTCAACCTCCCTCCGAGCAAACCAGTTCCAAAAGAGGGTGCTATAATCCGGTTAGTATAGCCGTTGTGAATAGCCCACACTGAAAACTCCCAGGACCCACGCAAGCTGAGAAAAACCGAACCTGCTACTGTACACCCTCATTTTCAAAAACGCACGAAAAAAACTATTAGTATCAATTTTGGTTCATGGAGAGCATTCCGGACTGCTTAAAAAGAACAGCTAAGAAGTCCGCGTCCCTTACTGCATTTACTTAAACAAAAGTAAACAGCTCCAAAAGCTGCATAACTGAGTGAAAATCACAAACTTTACAAAGACCACTTAGCATTACCACTAAAAACTGGAAACTCGTTTGCCTTCACCCCTGTCGAATTTTTTTTTTTTCAGTAAGTCAATGCACAAAAAAAAAAGCAAACACTTATTCCCCGAATTGGGCATTCTTTAGCCGCGCCCTGCGCGGTCGTGGTCGGATGGCCGGTCTACAAGCAGGTGCTTCAAGAAAACTGCGAAGTTGATTGGTTCCGCCTCCGCTCGACCTACTGCGGAAAGGGTGCCTCCTCCATTTCCTTGTCCCTGCTTGCCGCGACTCCCTCCGACTCACGCGCTGTCTGCGGCGACCCTTTGTGTGGCTGTCGAGCCCTATTCTTCGTAACGCAAAGCATGCGTCTCGTGTCCAATGACCACGCCGTCTGTCGCTCTTTCGGCCCGCAAGGGCAGTCCCCTGGGCTTTGATCGGGCCCATCCGCCTTCGGGAAAATTTCACTGATTTTCCTTTTCGGTCATTAGCTTTCGTGGTGCCGTCCCTTGTTGATCTGCCGGCCCTTGCATCAGCATGAACACCTGTCCTGGCATTTCTCAATCGCTTGTCGCGTTTGCGATGTTTCTTCAATGGACAATGGTGCTTTCGGCCTGCAAGGGCAGTCACCTTGGCTTTCATCGGGCCCAGCCGCCTTCGGGAAAATGCCACTGTTGGTTTTCCCTTTTCTTTCACAGTTCTCGCGGTGCTGTCCCGAGTTAATTTGCCGGCCGTCGCACTAGCAT
Organism: Amblyomma mixtum; assembly: GCF_055824585.1. Classification (NCBI taxonomy): domain Eukaryota; kingdom Metazoa; phylum Arthropoda; class Arachnida; order Ixodida; family Ixodidae; genus Amblyomma; species Amblyomma mixtum. The sequence continues at coordinate 166,558,834 of NC_143021.1, forward strand.
CTACAGCTGCCCTAGCATTTTTCAAACGCTTGTCGCGTTCGCGATGTTTCTTGTGTAGCGACGCTACTTGCGCTTTATTCTGAGTGCCAGGCGACGGACTAACTGACGAATCGTCCACTCCTGTGGTTTCGTCTGAGCACCCAAGCTCATTTTCCTGCTGTCTTTCTATCGGGGCAGCCTCCTCCTCATTCCGGGCAACAGAAACAATCTCGTCTGTACGGCACTTTTCAGCGAACGTTGCGCTCTTGCCTGGCGCTTCACTGCTACCGTCAGGCGATTCCCTTTCACTCTTTGTGCCGCTTGATACCGCCTCGACTTCCTGAATGCTAGTGCTCGCCAGCTGCACCAGCGGTGTCCCTTCTCTGGCTCTTTCATTGCGTTTACACCGAAACTCACTGCATTCTTTCTGGCGCGGGACTTCAGTCTTATCTGCCAACGCGCTTTCTGTCTCAGGGTTAACAGTAAGCGCGTCACACCTTTCGTTTTCCTCGCGAAGCTTTCGCCTTTCTTGTTCTTTCTCCACACGGAGGCTTTTCTGCGGAATAGTCCACACCTCTCGCCTGCCTCCTTGTTGAGAAGAGGTACCACCTGCTGGGGACAACCGCCCGACCTCTTGCTCAACTCCATTTCTAACTTACTGAGCTCAGCCTTTAGCTTCAGTAGTTTTGCTTCTCTCTCACGTTCGCGCTGACGCCACTTTTCCTCTCTTTCTCGCTCTTCCTTTTTTTGTTTGATGAGACTCCACTCTTCAATGAGCTCCTCATCATCTGCCCCCAAATCAGTAATGGCCTGAATTATCATGGGTTTTCGTGCCAAACCCCTTGTCTCAATTCCCAATTCCTCACACAACAGCAACAGGTCCGACTCCTGCAGTTTCTGTAGGTCCATGATAGTTCTGAGTCTGAGCTATTTCCAAAACAACTATGCAAAAATACCAAACCTGTAAGATTTAAGCACAAGTGTCTACCAGTTCTAAATTTTAACCCTCTCTTAGAACCTGGTCCACATCAAAGGAAAAGCCAAGCACTCACCCACTCACGTGATCATGACCCAAGACAGCTGCACTCTCGCTGGCCGACCGTTGTTGTCGCTTGTGGCTTCAGATTCCCATCGCTGATCCACAGTCGTTGGGTATTCGTATCTCACCAGTCGTTGTTCCACAGATGTCGGGACTTCCAGGCCTCGAATCCCAAGGCTTCGGATCCCAGGCTTCGGATCCCAGGCTTCGGATCCCAGGCTTCGGATCCCACCGCTGCCACCAAGTTGTCGAGACGCAAGGTAGCAGATCCCACCGCCGCCACCAGTTGTTGCGTCTCGAGGTAGCGTGGCTGGGATGAGGAACGTCTGAATCTTCGCAGTTGGAGATTCCAAAAACAAGCAGAATTAATGGCAAGAAACCAAGACACTTATTTACAAAAAGAGAACAAGGAATCAAAAGTTAAGAGTTCATAGCGTCGAGCGTCTGGATGAGCCTGATACTCAAGGCTCAGAGCCACTGGATGAACCTATTACCGTAGGTCCAGAGCGTTCGTGCCCACTTTGGTCGCAGGTTATATAGCCCAAGACTCCGCCCCTGCACCAGGCGACATTCCATCGCGACACAAAAGATCGGCACCAGCACCGCCATCGAAGACCTGTTGAGCCTCCTCACTAGGCGGTAACTCATCGTGGCACAAAAGATCGGCACCACACGTCACTGCCAACTAAGACACCTGCTTAGAGCCCGCACGTGGGAACTGGCGAGTCCGCATTCCTAAGTCCGCAGTCCGCATTCCTATAGCATTGTGTCGTGTTGACGTCACAGCCGCAGCTGCGCAGGCTTCCTCGGATTCGTTCCGGGTTTTTTTTTTCAAGACGAGGGACACCCTTTCTTCTCCTGTCGTCGGTTGCTTCTCGAAGGGAGGTCGTTTTCGCCGAGCCGAGTGTGGGAAGAGCCTCGTCGGCCACTTCCCAGAAAGCCACCCTTTTTCGTGAGGTCATCGTGGGGTCAAGTTGAAGTCAAACGACCCGTCAAAATTGCCGCTACGTTGAATCTCCCTCCGTTTCATCTCGGGTCTCAAGATGGGTCGTAACAACATACATTGTTAGCTAAGGCGTTCAGGGAAAGAAAAAAAAACAATAACAGTATAAAATACATATAAGCACTGATGAACATTATAAGCACTGATGGCTGCATGCTACTCTTGAAATAAACTAGTCGTGCTTCCATTCAGCACTCCGTTGGGACAAGCACAACAGGTCTAGCCTGCAAGTGTTAAGCACGAGAGAGCATATTAAGTTGGCAGTAGTGTGATCCTGTTAAAATAAGCGCGCTATGCGTCCATACACTGCGCCGTTCGGAGGGGTACCGCAGACATAAAACCTGATGGCGCAGAGCTATAGCGAACATTATAAGCACTGATGGCTGCATGCTACTCTTGAAATAAATTAGTCGTGCTTCCATTCAGCACTCTGTTGGGACAATAACAACAGTTCTAGCCTGCACTTGCTAAGCATGAGAGAGCATATTAAGTTGGCAGTAGTGTGATCCTGTTAAAATAAGCGCGCTATGCGTCCATACACTGCGCCGTTCGGAGGGATACCGCAGACATAAAACCTGATGGCGCAGAGCTATAGCGAACATTATAAGCACTGATGGCTGCATGCTACTCTTGAAATAAACTAGTCGTGCTTCCATTCAGCACTCCGTTGGGACAAGCACAACAGGTCTAGCCTGCAAGTGCTAAACACGAGAGAGCATATTAAGTTGGGCGTAGTGTGATCCTGTTAAAATAAGCGCGCTATGCGTCCATACACTGCGCCGTTCGGAGGGGTACCGCAGACATAAAACCTGATGGCGCAGAGCTATAGCGAACATTATAAGCACTGATGGCTGCATGCTACTCTTGAAATAAACTAGTCGTGCTTCCATTCAGCACTCCGTTGGGACAAGCACAACAGGTCTAGCCTGCAAGTGCTAAGCACGAGAGAGCATATTAATTTGGCAGTAGTGTGATCCTGTTAAAATAAGCGCGCTATGCGTCCATACACTGCGCCGTTCGGAAGGGTACCGCAGACATAAAACCTGATGGCGCAGAGCTATAGCGAACATTATAAGCACTGATGGCTGCATGCTACTCTTGAAATAAATTAGTCGTGCTTCCATTCAGCACTCTGTTGGGACAAGTACAACAGGTCTAGCCTGCACTTGCTAAGCATGAGAGAGCATATTAAGTTGGCAGTAGTGTGATCCTGTTAAAATAAGCACGCTATGCGTCCATACACTGCGCCGTTCGGAAGGGTACCGCAGACATAAAACCTGATGGCGCAGAGCTATAGCGAACATTATAAGCACTGATGGCTGCATGCTACTCTTGAAATAAACTGGTCGTGCTTCCATTCAGCACTCCGTTGGGACAAGTACAACAGGTATAGCCTTCAAGTGCTAAGCATGAGAGAGCATATTAAGTTGGCAGTAGTGTGATCCTGTTAAAATAAGCGCGCTATGCGTCCATACACTGCGCCGTTCGGAGGGGTACCGCAGACATAAAACCTGATGGCGCAGAGCTATAGCGAACATTATAAGCACTGATGGCTGCATGCTACTCTTGAAATAAACTAGTCGTGCTTCCATTCAGCACTCCGTTCGCACAAGCACAACAGGTCTAGCCTGCAAGTGCTAAGCACGAGAGAGCATATTAAGTTGGCAGTAGTGTGATCCTGTTAAAATAAGCGCGCTATGCGTCCATACACTGCGCCGTTCGGAGGGGTACCGCAGACATAAAATCTGATGGCGCAGAGCTATAGCGAACATTATAAGCACTGATGGCTGCATGCTACTCTTGAAATAAACCAGTCGTGCTTCCATTCAGCACTCCGTTGGGACAAGCACAACAGGTCTAGCCTGCAAGTGCTAAGCACGAGAGAGCATATTAAGTTGGCAGTAGTGTGATCCTGTTAAAATAAGCGCGCTATGCGTCCATACACTGCGCCGTTCGGAGGAGTACCGCAGACATAAAACCTGATGGCGCAGAGCTATAGCGAACATTATAAGCACTGATGGCTGCATGCTACTCTTGAAATAAACTAGTCGTGCTTCCATTCAGCACTCCGTTGGGACAAGCACAACAGGTCTAGCCTGCAAGTGCTAAGCACGAGAGAGCATATTAAGTTGGCGGTAGTGTGATCCTGTTAAAATAAGCGCGCTATGCGTCCATACACTGCGCCGTTCGGAGGGGTACCGCAGAAAAAAAACCTGATGGCGCAGAGCTATAGCGAACATTATAAGCACTGATGGCTGCATGCTACTCTTGAAATAAACTAGTCGTGCTTCCATTCAGCACTCCGTTCGCACAAGCACAACAGGTCTAGCCTGCAAGTGCTAAGCACGAGAGAGCACATTAAGTTGGCAGTAGTGTGATCCTGTTAAAATAAGCGCGCTATGCGTCCATACACTGCGCCGTTCGGAGGGGTACCGCAGACATAAAACCTGATGGCGCAGAGCTATAGCGAACATTATAAGCACTGATGGCTGCATGCTACTCTTGAAATAAACCAGTCGTGCTTCCATGCAGCACTCCGTTGGGACAAGCACAACAGGTCTAGCCTGCAAGTGTTAAGCACGAGAGAGCATATTAAGTTGGCAGTAGTGTGATCCTGTTAAAATAAGCGCGCTATGCGTCCATACACTGCGCCGTTCGGAGGGGTACCGCAGACATAAAACTTGATGGCGCAGAGCTATAGCGAACATTATAAGCACTGATGGCTGCATGCTACTCTTGAAATAAACTAGTCGTGCTTCCATTCAGCACTCCGTTGGGACAAGCACAACAGGTCTAGCCCTGCAAGTGCTAAGCACGAGAGAGCATATTAAGTTGGCAGTAGTGTGATCCTGTTAAAATAAGCGCGCTATGCGTCCATACACTGCGCCGTTCGGAGGGGTACCGCAGACATAAAACCTGATGGCGCAGAGCTATAGCGAACATTATAAGCACTGATGGCTGCATGCTACTCTTGAAATAAACTAGTCGTGCTTCCATTCAGCACTCCGTTGGGACAACTACAACAGGTCTAGCCTGCAAGTGCTAAGCATGAGAGAGCATATTATTTATTTATTTATTTATTTAATATACCCTCAGGGCCATTACGGCATTACAGAGGGGAGTGGTTACAAAAAAAAATGAAATTTAACAAACAGGAGTTAATTAAACAGGCAAAGTACAAACATGACTACTACACATACATTGTTAGCTAAGGCATTCAGGGAAAGAAAAAAAAAACAATAACAGTATAAAATACATATAAGCACTGATGAACATTATAAGCACTGATGGCTGCATGCTACTCTTGAAATAAACTAGTCGTGCTTCCATTCAGCCCTCCGTTGGGACAAGCACAACAGGTCTAGCCTGCAAGTGCTAAGCACGAGAGAGCATATTAAGTTGGCAGTAGTGTGATCCTGTTAAAATAAGCGCGGTATGCGTTCATACACTGCGCCGTTCGGAGGGGTACCGCAGACATAAAACCTGATGGCGCAGAGCTATAGCGAACATTATAAGCACTGGTGGCTGCATGCTACTCTTGAAATAAATTAGTCGTACTTCCATTCAGCACTCTGTTGGGACAAGTACAACAGGTCTAGCCTGCACTTGCTAAGCATGAGAGAGCATATTATGTTGGCAGTAGTGTGATCCTGTTAAAATAAGCACGCTATGCGTCCATACACTGCGCCGTTCGGAGGGGTACCGCAGACATAAAGCCTGATGGCGCAGAGCTATAGCGAACATTATAAGCACTGATGGCTGCATGCTACTCTTGAAATAAACTAGTCGTGCTTCCATTCAGCACTCCGTTGGGACAAGCACAACAGGTCTAGCCTGCAAGTTCTAAGCACGAGAGAGCATATTAAGTTGGCAGTAGTGTGATCCTGTTAAAATAAGCGCGCTATGCGTCCATACACTGCGCCGTTCGGAGGGGTACCGCAGACATAAAACCTGATGGCGCAGAGCTATAGCGAACATTATAAGCACTGATGGCTGCATGCTACTCTTGAAATAAACTAGTCGTGCTTCCATTCAGCACTCCGTTGGGACAAGTACAACAGGTCTAGCCTGCAAGTGCTAAGCATGAGAGAGCATATTATTTATTTATTTAGTTATTTAATATACCCTCAGGGCCATTACGGCATTGCAGAGGGGAGTGGTTAAAAAAAATGAAATTTAACAAACAGGAGTTAATTAAACAGGCAAAGTACAAACATGACTACTACACATACATTGTTAGCTAAGGCGTTCAGGGAAAGAAAAAAAAACAATAACAGTATAAAATACATATAAGCACTGATGAACATTATAAGCACTGATGGCTGCATGCTACTCTTGAAATAAACTAGTCGTGCTTCCATTCAGCACTCCGTTGGGACAAGCACAACAGGTCTAGCCTGCAAGTGCTAAGCACGAGAGAGCATATTAAGTTGGCAGTAGTGTGATCCTGTTAAAATAAGCGCGCTATGCGTCCATACACTGCGCCGTTCGGAGGGGTGCCGCAGACATAAAACCTGATGGCGCAGAGCTATAGCGAACATTATAAGCACTGATGGCTGCATGCTACTCTTGAAATAAATTAGTCGTGCTTCCATTCAGCACTCTGTTGGGACAAGTACAACAGGTCTAGCCTGCACTTGCTAAGCATGAGAGAGCATATTAAGTTGGCAGTAGTGTGATCCTGTTAAAATAAGCGCGCTATGCGTCCATACACTGCGCCGTTCGGAGGGGTACCGCAGACATAAAACCTGATGGCGCAGAGCTATAGCGAACATTATAAGCACTGATGGCTGCATGCTACTCTTGAAATAAACTAGTCGTGCTTCCAATCAGCACTCCGTTGGGACAAGCACAACAGGTCTAGCCTGCAAGTTCTAAGCACGAGAGAGCAAATTAAGTTGGCAGTAGTGCGATCCTGTTAAAATAAGCGCGCTATGCGTCCATACACTGCGCCGTTCGGAGGGGTACCGCAGACATAAAACCTGATGGCGCAGAGCTATAGCGAACATTATAAGCACTGATGGCTGCATGCTACTCTTGAAATAAACTAGTCGTGCTTCCATTCAGCACTCCGTTGGGACAAGTACAACAGGTCTAGCCTGCAAGTGCTAAGCATGAGAGAGCACATTAAGTTGACAGTAGTGTGATCCTGTTAAAATAAGCGCGCTATGCGTCCATACACTGCGCCGTTCGGAGGGGTCCCGCAGACATAAAACCTGATGGCGCAGAGCTATAGCGAACATTATAAGCACTGATGGCTGCATGCTACTCTTGAAATAAACTAGTCGTGCTTCCATTCAGCACTCCGTTGGGACAAGCACAACAGGTCTAGCCTGCAAGTGCTAAGCACGAGAGAGCATATTAATTTGGCAGTAGTGTGATCCTATTAAAATAAGCGCGCTATGCGTCCATACACTGCGCCGTTCGGAAGGGTACCGCAGACATAAAACCTGATGGCGCAGAGCTATAGCGAACATTATAAGCACTGATGGCTGCATGCTACTCTTGAAATAAACTAGTCGTGCTTCCATTCAGCACTCCGTTGGGACAAGTACAACAGGTATAGCCTTCAAGTGCTAAGCATGAGAGAGCATATTAAGTTGGCAGTAGTGTGATCCTGTTAAAATAAGCGCGCTATGCGTCCATACACTGCGCCGTTCGGAGGGGTACCGCAGACATAAAACCTGATGGCGCAGAGCTATAGCGAACATTATAAGCACTGATGGCTGCATGCTACTCTTGAAATAAACTAGTCGTGCTTCCATTCAGCACTCCGTTCGCACAAGCACAACAGGTCTAGCCTGCAAGTGCTAAGCACGAGAGAGCATATTAAGTTGGCAGTAGTGTGATCCTGTTAAAATAAGCGCGCTATGCGTCCATACACTGCGCCGTTCGGAGGGGTACCGCAGACATAAAACCTGATGGCGCAGAGCTATAGCGAACATTATAAGCACTGATGGCTGCATGCTACTCTTGAAATAAACTAGTCGTGCTTCCATTCAGCACTCCGTTGGGACAAGCACAACAGGTCTAGCCTGCAAGTGCTAAGCACGAGAGAGCATATTAAGTTGGCAGTAGTGTGATCCTGTTAAAATAAGCGCGCTATGCGTCCATACACTGCGCCGTTCGGAGGGGTACCGCAGACATGAAACCTGATGGCGCAGAGCTATAGCGAACATTATAAGCACTGATGGCTGCATGCTACTCTTGAAATAAACTAGTCGTGCTTCCATTCAGCACTCCGTTGGGACAAGTACAACAGGTATAGCCTGCAAGTGCTAAGCATGAGAGAGCATATTAAGTTGGCAGTAGTGTGATCCTTTTAAAATAAGCGCGCTATCCGTCCATACACTGCGCCGTTCGGAGGGGTACCGCAGACATAAAATCTGATGGCGCAGAGCTACAGCGAACATTATAAGCACTGATGGCTGCATGCTACTCTTGAAATAAACCAGTCGTGCTTCCATTCAGCACTCCGTTGGGACAAGCACAACAGGTCTAGCCTGCAAGTGCTAAGCACGAGAGAGCATATTAAGTTGGCAGTAGTGTGATCCTGTTAAAATAAGCGCGCTATGCGTCCATACACTGCGCCGTTCGGAGGGGTACCGCAGACATAAAACCTGATGGCGCAGAGCTATAGCGAACATTATAAGCACTGATGGCTGCATGCTACTCTTGAAATAAACTAGTCGTGCTTCCATTCAGCACTCCGTTGGGACAAGCACAACAGGTCTAGCCTGCAAGTGCTAAGCACGAGAGAGCATATTAAGTTGGCAGTAGTGTGATCCTGTTAAAATAAGCGCGGTATGCGTTCATACACTGCGCCGTTCGGAGGGGTACCGCAGACATAAAACCTGATGGCGCAGAGCTATAGCGAACATTATAAGCACTGGTGGCTGCATGCTACTCTTCAAAATAAATTAGTCGTGCTTCCATTCAGCACTCTGTTGGGACAAGTACAACAGGTCTAGCCTGCACTTGCTAAGCATGAGAGAGCATATTAAGTTGGCAGTAGTGTGATCCTGTTAAAATAAGCGCGCTATGCGTCCATACACTGCGCCGTTCGGAGGGGTACCGCAGACATAAAACCTGATGGCGCAGAGCTATAGCGAACATTATAAGCACTGATGGCTGCATGCTACTCTTGAAATGAACTAGTCGTGCTTCCATTCAGCACTCCGTTGGGACAAGCACAACAGGTCTAGCCTGCAAGTGCTAAGTACGAGAGAGCATATTAAGTTGGCAGTAGTGTGATCCTGTTAAAATAAGCGCGCTATGCGTCCATACACTGCGCCGTTCGGAGGGGTACCGCAGACATAAAACCTGATGGCACAGAGCTATAGCGAACATTATAAGCACTGATGGCTGCATGCTACTCTTGAAATAAACTAATCGTGCTTCCATTCAGCACTCCGTTGGGACAAGTACAACAGGACTAGCCTGCAAGTGCTAAGCATGAGAGAGCATATTATTTATTTATTTATTCATTTAATATACCCTCAGGGCCATTACGGCATTACAGAGGGGAGTGGTTACAAAAAAAATGAAATTTAACAAACAGGAGTTAATTAAACAGGCAAAGTACAAACATGACTACTACACATACATTGTTAGCTAAGGCGTTCAGGGAAAGAAAAACACAATAACAGTATAAAATACATGTAAGCACTGATGAACATTATAAGCACTGATGGCTGCATGCTACTCTTGAAATAAACTAGTTGTGCTTCCATTCAGCACTCCGTTGGGACAAGCACAACAGGTCTAGCCTGCAAGTGCTAAGCACGAGAGAGCATATTAAGTTGGCAGTAGTGTGATCCTGTAAAAATAAGCGCGCTATGCGTCCATACACTGCGCCGTTCGGAGGGGTACCGCAGACATAAAACCTGATGGCGCAGAGCTATAGCGAACATTATAAGCACTGATGGCTGCATGCTACTCTTGAAATAAACTAGTCGTGCTTCCATTAAGCACTCCGTTGGGACAAGCACTACAAGTCTAGCCTGCAAGTGCTAAGCACGAGAGAGCATATTAAGTTGGAAGTAGTGTGATCCTGTTAAAATAAGCGCGCTATGCGTCCATACACTGCGCCGTTCGGAGGGGTACCGCAGACATAAAACCTGATGGCGCAGAGCTATAGCGAACATTATAAGCACTGATGGCTGCATGCTACTCTTGAAATAAACTAGTCGTGCTTCCATTCAGCACTCCGTTGGGACAAGCACAACAGGTCTAGCCTGCAAGTTCTAAGCACGAGAGAGCATATTAAGTTGGCAGTAGTGTGATCCTGTTAAAATAAGCGCGCTATGCGTCCATACACTGCGCCGTTCGGAGGGGTACCGCAGACATAAAACCTGATGGCGCAGAGCTATAGCGAACATTATAAGCACTGATGGCTGCATGCTACTCTTGAAATAAACTAGTCGTGCTTCCATTCAGCACTCCGTTGGGACAAGTACAACAGGTATAGCCTGCAAGTGCTAAGCATGAGAGAGCATATTAAGTTGGCAGTAGTGTGATCCTGTTAAAATAAGCGCGCTATGCGTCCATACACTGCGCCGTTCGGAGGGGTACCGCAGACATAAAACCTGATGGCGCAGAGCTATAGCGAACATTATAAGCACTGATGGCTGCATGCTACTCTTGAAATAAACCAGTCGTGCTTCCATTCAGCACTCCGTTGGGACAAGCACAACAGGTCTAGCCTGCAAGTGTTAAGCACGAGAGAGCATATTAAGTTGGCAGTAGTGTGATCCTGTTAAAATAAGCGCGCTATGCGTCCATACACTGCGCCGTTCGGAGGGGTACCGCAGACATAAAACTTGATGGCGCAGAGCTATAGCGAACATTATAAGCACTGATGGCTGCATGCTACTCTTGAAATAAACTAGTCGTGCTTCCATTCAGCACTCCGTTGGGACAAGCACAACAGGTCTAGCCTGCAAGTGCTAAGCACGAGAGAGCATATTAAGTTGGCAGTAGTGTGATCCTGTTAAAATAAGCGCGCTATGCGTCCATACACTGCGCCGTTCGGAGGGGTACCGCTGACATAAAACCTGATGGCGCAGAGCTATAGCGAACATTATAAGCACTGATGGCTGCATGCTACTCTTGAAATAAACTAGTCGTGCTTCCATTCAGCACTCCGTTGGGACAAGTACAACAGGTCTAGCCTGCAAGTGCTAAGCATGAGAGAGCATATTATTTATTTATTTATTTATTTAATATACCCTCAGGGCCATTACGGCATTACAGAGGGGAGTGGTTACAAAAAAAAATGAAATTTAACAAACAGGAGTTAATTAAACAGGCAAAGTACAAACATGACTACTACACATACATTGTTAGCTAAGGCGTTCAGGGAAAGAAAAAAAAACAATAACAGTATAAAATACATATAAGCACTGATGAACATTATAAGCACTGATGGCTGCATGCTACTCTTGAAATAAACTAGTCGTGCTTCCATTCAGCACTCCGTTGGGACAAGCACAACAGGTCTAGCCTGCAAGTGCTAAGCACGAGAGAGCATATTAAGTTGGCAGTAGTGTGATACTGTTAAAATAAGCGCGGTATGCGTTCATACACTGCGCCGTTCGGAGGGGTACCGCAGACATAAAACCTGATGGCGCAGAGCTATAGCGAACATTATAAGCACTGATGGCTGCATGCTACTCTTGAAATAAATTAGTCGTGCTTCCATTCCGCACTCTGTTGGGACAAGTACAACAGGTCTAGCCTGCACTTGCTAAGCATGAGAGAGCATTTTAAGTTGGCAGTAGTGTGATCCTGTTAAAATAAGCGCGCTATGCGTCCATACACTGCGCCGTTCGGAGGGGTACCGCAGACATAAAACCTGATGGCGCAGAGCTATAGCGAACATTATAAGCACTGATGGCTGCATGCTACTCTTGAAATAAACTAGTCGTGCTTCCATTCAGCACTCCGTTGGGACAAGCACAACAGGTCTAGCCTGCAAGTTCTAAGCACGAGAGAGCATATTAAGTTGGCAGTAGTGTGATCCTGTTAAAATAAGCGCGCTATGCGTGCATACACTGCGCCGTTCGGAGGGGTAGCGCAGACATAAAACCTGATGGCGCAGAGCTATAGCGAACATTATAAGCACTGATGGCTGCATGCTACTCTTGAAATAAACTAGTCGTGCTTCCATTCAGCACTCCGTTGGGACAAGCACAACAGGTCTAGCCTGCAAGTGCTAAGCACGAGAGAGCATATTAAGTTGGCAGTAGTGTGATCCTGTTAAAATAAGCGCGCTATGCGTCCATACACTGCGCCGTTCGGAGGGGTACCGCAGAAAAAAAAACCTGATGGCGCAGAGCTATAGCGAACATTATAAGCACTGATGGCTGCATGCTACTCTTGAAATAAACTAGTCGTGCTTCCATTCAGCACTCCGTTCGCACAAGCACAACAGGTCTACCCTGCAAGTGCTAAGCACGAGAGAGCACATTAAGTTGGCAGTAGTGTGATCCTGTTAAAATAAGCGCGCTATGCGTCCATACACTGCGCCGTTCGGAGGGGTACCGCAGACATAAAACTTGATGGCGCAGAGCTATAGCGAACATTATAAGCACTGATGGCTGCATGCTACTCTTGAAATAAACTAGTCGTGCTTCCATTCAGCACTCCGTTGGGACAAGCACAACAGGTCTAGCCCTGCAAGTGCTAAGCACGAGAGAGCATATTAAGTTGGCAGTAGTGTGATCCTGTTAAAATAAGCGCGCTATGCGTCCATACACTGCGCCGTTCGGAGGGGTACCGCAGACATAAAACCTGATGGCGCAGAGCTATAGCGAACATTATAAGCACTGATGGCTGCATGCTACTCTTGAAATAAACTAGTCGTGCTTCCATTCAGCACTCCGTTGGGACAAGTACAACAGGTCTAGCCTGCAAGTGCTAAGCATGAGAGAGCATATTATTTATTTATTTATTTATTTAATATACCCTCAGGGCCATTACGGCATTACAGAGGGGAGTGGTTACAAAAAAAAATGAAATTTAACAAACAGGAGTTAATTAAACAGGCAAAGTACAAACATGACTACTACACATACATTGTTAGCTAAGGCGTTCAGGGAAAGAAAAAAAAAACAATAACAGTATAAAATACATATAAGCACTGATGAACATTATAAGCACTGATGGCTGCATGCTACTCTTGAAATAAACTAGTCGTGCTTCCATTCAGCCCTCCGTTGGGACAAGCACAACAGGTCTAGCCTGCAAGTGCTAAGCACGAGAGAGCATATTAAGTTGGCAGTAGTGTGATCCTGTTAAAATAAGCGCGGTATGCGTTCATACACTGCGCCGTTCGGAGGGGTACCGCAGACATAAAACCTGATGGCGCAGAGCTATAGCGAACATTATAAGCACTGGTGGCTGCATGCTACTCTTGAAATAAATTAGTCGTACTTCCATTCAGCACTCTGTTGGGACAAGTACAACAGGTCTAGCCTGCACTTGCTAAGCATGAGAGAGCATATTATGTTGGCAGTAGTGTGATCCTGTTAAAATAAGCACGCTATGCGTCCATACACTGCGCCGTTCGGAGGGGTACCGCAGACATAAAGCCTGATGGCGCAGAGCTATAGCGAACATTATAAGCACTGATGGCTGCATGCTACTCTTGAAATAAACTAGTCGTGCTTCCATTCAGCACTCCGTTGGGACAAGCACAACAGGTCTAGCCTGCAAGTTCTAAGCACGAGAGAGCATATTAAGTTGGCAGTAGTGTGATCCTGTTAAAATAAGCGCGCTATGCGTCCATACACTGCGCCGTTCGGAGGGGTACCGCAGACATAAAACCTGATGGCGCAGAGCTATAGCGAACATTATAAGCACTGATGGCTGCATGCTACTCTTGAAATAAACTAGTCGTGCTTCCATTCAGCACTCCGTTGGGACAAGTACAACAGGTCTAGCCTGCAAGTGCTAAGCATGAGAGAGCATATTATTTATTTATTTAGTTATTTAATATACCCTCAGGGCCATTACGGCATTGCAGAGGGGAGTGGTTAAAAAAAATGAAATTTAACAAACAGGAGTTAATTAAACAGGCAAAGTACAAACATGACTACTACACATACATTGTTAGCTAAGGCGTTCAGGGAAAGAAAAAAAACAATAACAGTATAAAATACATATAAGCACTGATGAACATTATAAGCACTGATGGCTGCATGCTACTCTTGAAATAAACTAGTCGTGCTTCCATTCAGCACTCCGTTGGGACAAGCACAACAGGTCTAGCCTGCAAGTGCTAAGCACGAGAGAGCATATTAAGTTGGCAGTAGTGTGATCCTGTTAAAATAAGCGCGCTATGCGTCCATACACTGCGCCGTTCGGAGGGGTGCCGCAGACATAAAACCTGATGGCGCAGAGCTATAGCGAACATTATAAGCACTGATGGCTGCATGCTACTCTTGAAATAAATTAGTCGTGCTTCCATTCAGCACTCTGTTGGGACAAGTACAACAGGTCTAGCCTGCACTTGCTAAGCATGAGAGAGCATATTAAGTTGGCAGTAGTGTGATCCTGTTAAAATAAGCGCGCTATGCGTCCATACACTGCGCCGTTCGGAGGGGTACCGCAGACATAAAACCTGATGGCGCAGAGCTATAGCGAACATTATAAGCACTGATGGCTGCATGCTACTCTTGAAATAAACTAGTCGTGCTTCCAATCAGCACTCCGTTGGGACAAGCACAACAGGTCTAGCCTGCAAGTTCTAAGCACGAGAGAGCAAATTAAGTTGGCAGTAGTGCGATCCTGTTAAAATAAGCGCGCTATGCGTCCATACACTGCGCCGTTCGGAGGGGTACCGCAGACATAAAACCTGATGGCGCAGAGCTATAGCGAACATTATAAGCACTGATGGCTGCATGCTACTCTTGAAATAAACTAGTCGTGCTTCCATTCAGCACTCCGTTGGGACAAGTACAACAGGTCTAGCCTGCAAGTGCTAAGCATGAGAGAGCACATTAAGTTGACAGTAGTGTGATCCTGTTAAAATAAGCGCGCTATGCGTCCATACACTGCGCCGTTCGGAGGGGTACCGCAGACATAAAACCTGATGGCGCAGAGCTATAGCGAACATTATAAGCACTGATGGCTGCATTCTACTCTTGAAATAAACTAGTCGTGCTTCCATTCAGCACTCCGTTGGGACAAGCACAACAGGTCTAGCCTGCAAGTGCTAAGCACGAGAGAGCATATTAAGTTGGCAGTAGTGTGATCCTGTTAAAATAAGCGCGCTATGCGTCCATACACTGCGCCGTTCGGAGGGGTCCCGCAGACATAAAACCTGATGGCGCAGAGCTATAGCGAACATTATAAGCACTGATGGCTGCATGCTACTCTTGAAATAAACTAGTCGTGCTTCCATTCAGCACTCCGTTGGGACAAGCACAACAGGTCTAGCCTGCAAGTGCTAAGCACGAGAGAGCATATTAATTTGGCAGTAGTGTGATCCTATTAAAATAAGCGCGCTATGCGTCCATACACTGCGCCGTTCGGAAGGGTACCGCAGACATAAAACCTGATGGCGCAGAGCTATAGCGAACATTATAAGCACTGATGGCTGCATGCTACTCTTGAAATAAACTAGTCGTGCTTCCATTCAGCACTCCGTTGGGACAAGTACAACAGGTATAGCCTTCAAGTGCTAAGCATGAGAGAGCATATTAAGTTGGCAGTAGTGTGATCCTGTTAAAATAAGCGCGCTATGCGTCCATACACTGCGCCGTTCGGAGGGGTACCGCAGACATAAAACCTGATGGCGCAGAGCTATAGCGAACATTATAAGCACTGATGGCTGCATGCTACTCTTGAAATAAACTAGTCGTGCTTCCATTCAGCACTCCGTTCGCACAAGCACAACAGGTCTAGCCTGCAAGTGCTAAGCACGAGAGAGCATATTAAGTTGGCAGTAGTGTGATCCTGTTAAAATAAGCGCGCTATGCGTCCATACACTGCGCCGTTCGGAGGGGTACCGCAGACATAAAACCTGATGGCGCAGAGCTATAGCGAACATTATAAGCACTGATGGCTGCATGCTACTCTTGAAATAAACTAGTCGTGCTTCCATTCAGCACTCCGTTGGGACAAGCACAACAGGTCTAGCCTGCAAGTGCTAAGCACGAGAGAGCATATTAAGTTGGCAGTAGTGTGATCCTGTTAAAATAAGCGCGCTATGCGTCCATACACTGCGCCGTTCGGAGGGGTACCGCAGACATGAAACCTGATGGCGCAGAGCTATAGCGAACATTATAAGCACTGATGGCTGCATGCTACTCTTGAAAAAAAACTAGTCGTGCTTCCATTCAGCACTCCGTTGGGACAAGTACAACAGGTATAGCCTGCAAGTGCTAAGCATGAGAGAGCATATTAAGTTGGCAGTAGTGTGATCCTGTTAAAATAAGCGCGCTATCCGTCCATACACTGCGCCGTTCGGAGGGGTACCGCAGACATAAAATCTGATGGCGCAGAGCTACAGCGAACATTATAAGCACTGATGGCTGCATGCTACTCTTGAAATAAACCAGTCGTGCTTCCATTCAGCACTCCGTTGGGACAAGCACAACAGGTCTAGCCTGCAAGTGCTAAGCACGAGAGAGCATATTAAGTTGGCAGTAGTGTGATCCTGTTAAAATAAGCGCGCTATGCGTCCATACACTGCGCCGTTCGGAGGGGTACCGCAGACATAAAACCTGATGGCGCAGAGCTATAGCGAACATTATAAGCACTGATGGCTGCATGCTACTCTTGAAATAAACTAGTCGTGCTTCCATTCAGCACTCCGTTGGGACAAGCACAACAGGTCTAGCCTGCAAGTGCTAAGCACGAGAGAGCATATTAAGTTGGCAGTAGTGTGATCCTGTTAAAATAAGCGCGGTATGCGTTCATACACTGCGCCGTTCGGAGGGGTACCGCAGACATAAAACCTGATGGCGCAGAGCTATAGCGAACATTATAAGCACTGGTGGCTGCATGCTACTCTTCAAAATAAATTAGTCGTGCTTCCATTCAGCACTCTGTTGGGACAAGTACAACAGGTCTAGCCTGCACTTGCTAAGCATGAGAGAGCATATTAAGTTGGCAGTAGTGTGATCCTGTTAAAATAAGCGCGCTATGCGTCCATACACTGCGCCGTTCGGAGGGGTACCGCAGACATAAAACCTGATGGCGCAGAGCTATAGCGAACATTATAAGCACTGATGGCTGCATGCTACTCTTGAAATAAACTAGTCGTGCTTCCATTCAGCACTCCGTTCGCACAAGCACAACAGGTCTAGCCTGCAAGTGCTAAGCACGAGAGAGCATATTAAGTTGGCAGTAGTGTGATCCTGTTAAAATAAGCGCGCTATGCGTCCATACACTGCGCCGTTCGGAGGGGTACCGCAGACATAAAACCTGATGGCGCAGAGCTATAGCGAACATTATAAGCACTGATGGCTGCATGCTACTCTTGAAATAAACTAGTCGTGCTTCCATTCAGCACTCCGTTGGGACAAGCACAACAGGTCTAGCCTGCAAGTGCTAAGCACGAGAGAGCATATTAAGTTGGCAGTAGTGTGATCCTGTTAAAATAAGCGCGCTATGCGTCCATACACTGCGCCGTTCGGAGGGGTACCGCAGACATGAAACCTGATGGCGCAGAGCTATAGCGAACATTATAAGCACTGATGGCTGCATGCTACTCTTGAAATAAACTAGTCGTGCTTCCATTCAGCACTCCGTTGGGACAAGTACAACAGGTATAGCCTGCAAGTGCTAAGCATGAGAGAGCATATTAAGTTGGCAGTAGTGTGATCCTGTTAAAATAAGCGCGCTATCCGTCCATACACTGCGCCGTTCGGAGGGGTACCGCAGACATAAAATCTGATGGCGCAGAGCTACAGCGAACATTATAAGCACTGATGGCTGCATGCTACTCTTGAAATAAACCAGTCGTGCTTCCATTCAGCACTCCGTTGGGACAAGCACAACAGGTCTAGCCTGCAAGTGCTAAGCACGAGAGAGCATATTAAGTTGGCAGTAGTGTGATCCTGTTAAAATAAGCGCGCTATGCGTCCATACACTGCGCCGTTCGGAGGGGTACCGCAGACATAAAACCTGATGGCGCAGAGCTATAGCGAACATTATAAGCACTGATGGCTGCATGCTACTCTTGAAATAAACTAGTCGTGCTTCCATTCAGCACTCCGTTGGGACAAGCACAACAGGTCTAGCCTGCAAGTGCTAAGCACGAGAGAGCATATTAAGTTGGCAGTAGTGTGATCCTGTTAAAATAAGCGCGGTATGCGTTCATACACTGCGCCGTTCGGAGGGGTACCGCAGACATAAAACCTGATGGCGCAGAGCTATAGCGAACATTATAAGCACTGGTGGCTGCATGCTACTCTTCAAAATAAATTAGTCGTGCTTCCATTCAGCACTCTGTTGGGACAAGTACAACAGGTCTAGCCTGCACTTGCTAAGCATGAGAGAGCATATTAAGTTGGCAGTAGTGTGATCCTGTTAAAATAAGCGCGCTATGCGTCCATACACTGCGCCGTTCGGAGGGGTACCGCAGACATAAAACCTGATGGCGCAGAGCTATAGCGAACATTATAAGCACTGATGGCTGCATGCTACTCTTGAAATGAACTAGTCGTGCTTCCATTCAGCACTCCGTTGGGACAAGCACAACAGGTCTAGCCTGCAAGTGCTAAGTACGAGAGAGCATATTAAGTTGGCAGTAGTGTGATCCTGTTAAAATAAGCGCGCTATGCGTCCATACACTGCGCCGTTCGGAGGGGTACCGCAGACATAAAACCTGATGGCACAGAGCTATAGCGAACATTATAAGCACTGATGGCTGCATGCTACTCTTGAAATAAACTAATCGTGCTTCCATTCAGCACTCCGTTGGGACAAGTACAACAGGACTAGCCTGCAAGTGCTAAGCATGAGAGAGCATATTATTTATTTATTTATTCATTTAATATACCCTCAGGGCCATTACGGCATTACAGAGGGGAGTGGTTACAAAAAAAATGAAATTTAACAAACAGGAGTTAATTAAACAGGCAAAGTACAAACATGACTACTACACATACATTGTTAGCTAAGGCGTTCAGGGAAAGAAAAACACAATAACAGTATAAAATACATGTAAGCACTGATGAACATTATAAGCACTGATGGCTGCATGCTACTCTTGAAATAAACTAGTTGTGCTTCCATTCAGCACTCCGTTGGGACAAGCACAACAGGTCTAGCCTGCAAGTGCTAAGCACGAGAGAGCATATTAAGTTGGCAGTAGTGTGATCCTGTTAAAATAAGCGCGCTATGCGTCCATACACTGCGCCGTTCGGAGGGGTACCGCAGACATAAAACCTGATGGCGCAGAGCTATAGCGAACATTATAAGCACTGATGGCTGC
Source organism: Amblyomma mixtum (assembly GCF_055824585.1). Lineage (NCBI taxonomy): Eukaryota > Metazoa > Arthropoda > Arachnida > Ixodida > Ixodidae > Amblyomma > Amblyomma mixtum. The sequence continues at coordinate 166,578,304 of NC_143021.1, forward strand.
ATGCTACTCTTGAAATAAACTAGTCGTGCTTCCATTAAGCACTCCGTTGGGACAAGCACTACAAGTCTAGCCTGCAAGTGCTAAGCACGAGAGAGCATATTAAGTTGGAAGTAGTGTGATCCTGTTAAAATAAGCGCGCTATGCGTCCATACACTGCGCCGTTCGGAGGGGTACCGCAGACATAAAACCTGATGGCGCAGAGCTATAGCGAACATTATAAGCACTGATGGCTGCATGCTACTCTTGAAATAAACTAGTCGTGCTTCCATTCAGCACTCCGTTGGGACAAGCACAACAGGTCTAGCCTGCAAGTTCTAAGCACGAGAGAGCATATTAAGTTGGCAGTAGTGTGATCCTGTTAAAATAAGCGCGCTATGCGTCCATACACTGCGCCGTTCGGAGGGGTACCGCAGACATAAAACCTGATGGCGCAGAGCTATAGCGAACATTATAAGCACTGATGGCTGCATGCTACTCTTGAAATAAACTAGTCGTGCTTCCATTCAGCACTCCGTTGGGACAAGTACAACAGGTATAGCCTGCAAGTGCTAAGCATGAGAGAGCATATTAAGTTGGCAGTAGTGTGATCCTGTTAAAATAAGCGCGCTATGCGTCCATACACTGCGCCGTTCGGAGGGGTACCGCAGACATAAAACCTGATGGCGCAGAGCTATAGCGAACATTATAAGCACTGATGGCTGCATGCTACTCTTGAAATAAACCAGTCGTGCTTCCATTCAGCACTCCATTGGGACAAGCACAACAGGTCTAGCCTGCAAGTGTTAAGCACGAGAGAGCATATTAAGTTGGCAGTAGTGTGATCCTGTTAAAATAAGCGCGCTATGCGTCCATACACTGCGCCGTTCGGAGGGGTACCGCAGACATAAAACTTGATGGCGCAGAGCTATAGCGAACATTATAAGCACTGATGGCTGCATGCTACTCTTGAAATAAACTAGTCGTGCTTCCATTCAGCACTCCGTTGGGACAAGCACAACAGGTCTAGCCTGCAAGTGCTAAGCACGAGAGAGCATATTAAGTTGGCAGTAGTGTGATCCTGTTAAAATAAGCGCGCTATGCGTCCATACACTGCGCCGTTCGGAGGGGTACCGCTGACATAAAACCTGATGGCGCAGAGCTATAGCGAACATTATAAGCACTGATGGCTGCATGCTACTCTTGAAATAAACTAGTCGTGCTTCCATTCAGCACTCCGTTGGGACAAGTACAACAGGTCTAGCCTGCAAGTGCTAAGCATGAGAGAGCATATTATTTATTTATTTATTTATTTAATATACCCTCAGGGCCATTACGGCATTACAGAGGGGAGTGGTTACAAAAAAAAATGAAATTTAACAAACAGGAGTTAATTAAACAGGCAAAGTACAAACATGACTACTACACATACATTGTTAGCTAAGGCGTTCAGGGAAAGAAAAAAAAACAATAACAGTATAAAATACATATAAGCACTGATGAACATTATAAGCACTGATGGCTGCATGCTACTCTTGAAATAAACTAGTCGTGCTTCCATTCAGCACTCCGTTGGGACAAGCACAACAGGTCTAGCCTGCAAGTGCTAAGCACGAGAGAGCATATTAAGTTGGCAGTAGTGTGATACTGTTAAAATAAGCGCGGTATGCGTTCATACACTGCGCCGTTCGGAGGGGTACCGCAGACATAAAACCTGATGGCGCAGAGCTATAGCGAACATTATAAGCACTGATGGCTGCATGCTACTCTTGAAATAAATTAGTCGTGCTTCCATTCCGCACTCTGTTGGGACAAGTACAACAGGTCTAGCCTGCACTTGCTAAGCATGAGAGAGCATATTAAGTTGGCAGTAGTGTGATCCTGTTAAAATAAGCGCGCTATGCGTCCATACACTGCGCCGTTCGGAGGGGTACCGCAGACATAAAACCTGATGGCGCAGAGCTATAGCGAACATTATAAGCACTGATGGCTGCATGCTACTCTTGAAATAAACTAGTCGTGCTTCCATTCAGCACTCCGTTGGGACAAGCACAACAGGTCTAGCCTGCAAGTTCTAAGCACGAGAGAGCATATTAAGTTGGCAGTAGTGTGATCCTGTTAAAATAAGCGCGCTATGCGTGCATACACTGCGCCGTTCGGAGGGGTAGCGCAGACATAAAACCTGATGGCGCAGAGCTATAGCGAACATTATAAGCACTGATGGCTGCATGCTACTCTTGAAATAAACTAGTCGTGCTTCCATTCAGCACTCCGTTGGGACAAGTACAACAGGTCTAGCCTGCAAGTGCTAAGCACGAGAGAGCATATTAAGTTGGCAGTAGTGTGATGCTGTTAAAATAAGCGCGCTATGCGTGCATACACTGCGCCGTTCAGAGGGGTAGCGCAGACATAAAACCTGATGGCGCAGAGCTATAGCGAACATTATAAGCACTGATGGCTGCATGCTACTCTTGAAATAAACCAGTCGTGCTTCCATTCAGCACTCCGTTGGGACAAGCACAACAGGTCTAGCCTGCAAGTGCTAAGCACGAGAGAGCATATTAAGTTGGCAGTAGTGTGATCCTGTTAAAATAAGCGCGCTATGCGTCCATACACTGCGCCGTTCGGAGGGGTACCGCAGACATAAAACCTGATGGCGCAGAGCTATAGCGAACATTATAAGCACTGATGGCTGCATGCTACTCTTGAAATAAACTAGTCGTGCTTCCATTCAGCACTCCGTTGGGACAAGCACAACAGGTCTAGCCTGCAAGTGCTAAGCACGAGAGAGCATATTAAGTTGGCAGTAGTGTGATCCTGTTAAAATAAGCGCGCTATGCGTCCATACACTGCGCCGTTCGGAGGGGTACCGCAGACATAAAACCTGATGGCGCAGAGCTATAGCGAACATTATAAGCACTGATGGCTGCATGCTACTCTTGAAATAAACTAGTCGTGCTTCCATTCAGCACTCCGTTGGGACAAGCACAACAGGTCTAGCCTGCAAGTGCTAAGCACGAGAGAGCATATTAAGTTGGCAGTAGTGTGATCCTGTTAAAATAAGCGCGCTATGCGTCCATACACTGCGCCGTTCGGAGGGGTACCGCAGACATGAAACCTGATGGCGCAGAGCTATAGCGAACATTATAAGCACTGATGGCTGCATGCTACTCTTGAAATAAACTAGTCGTGCTTCCATTCAGCACTCCGTTGGGACAAGTACAACAGGTATAGCCTGCAAGTGCTAAGCATGAGAGAGCATATTAAGTTGGCAGTAGTGTGATCCTGTTAAAATAAGCGCGCTATCCGTCCATACACTGCGCCGTTCGGAGGGGTACCGCAGACAAAAAATCTGATGGCGCAGAGCTACAGCGAACATTATAAGCACTGATGGCTGCATGCTACTCTTGAAATAAACCAGTCGTGCTTCCATTCAGCACTCCGTTGGGACAAGCACAACAGGTCTAGCCTGCAAGTGCTAAGCACGAGAGAGCATATTAAGTTGGCAGTAGTGTGATCCTGTTAAAATAAGCGCGCTATGCGTCCATACACTGCGCCGTTCGGAGGGGTACCGCAGACATAAAACCTGATGGCGCAGAGCTATAGCGAACATTATAAGCACTGATGGCTGCATGCTACTCTTGAAATAAACTAGTCGTGCTTCCATTCAGCACTCCGTTGGGACAAGCACAACAGGTCTAGCCTGCAAGTGCTAAGCACGAGAGAGCATATTAAGTTGGCAGTAGTGTGATCCTGTTAAAATAAGCGCGGTATGCGTTCATACACTGCGCCGTTCGGAGGGGTACCGCAGACATAAAACCTGATGGCGCAGAGCTATAGCGAACATTATAAGCACTGGTGGCTGCATGCTACTCTTCAAAATAAATTAGTCGTGCTTCCATTCAGCACTCTGTTGGGACAAGTACAACAGGTCTAGCCTGCACTTGCTAAGCATGAGAGAGCATATTAAGTTGGCAGTAGTGTGATCCTGTTAAAATAAGCGCGCTATGCGTCCATACACTGCGCCGTTCGGAGGGGTACCGCAGACATAAAACCTGATGGCGCAGAGCTATAGCGAACATTATAAGCACTGATGGCTGCATGCTACTCTTGAAATGAACTAGTCGTGCTTCCATTCAGCACTCCGTTGGGACAAGCACAACAGGTCTAGCCTGCAAGTGCTAAGTACGAGAGAGCATATTAAGTTGGCAGTAGTGTGATCCTGTTAAAATAAGCGCGCTATGCGTCCATACACTGCGCCGTTCGGAGGGGTACCGCAGACATAAAACCTGATGGCACAGAGCTATAGCGAACATTATAAGCACTGATGGCTGCATGCTACTCTTGAAATAAACTAATCGTGCTTCCATTCAGCACTCCGTTGGGACAAGTACAACAGGACTAGCCTGCAAGTGCTAAGCATGAGAGAGCATATTATTTATTTATTTATTCATTTAATATACCCTCAGGGCCATTACGGCATTACAGAGGGGAGTGGTTACAAAAAAAATGAAATTTAACAAACAGGAGTTAATTAAACAGGCAAAGTACAAACATGACTACTACACATACATTGTTAGCTAAGGCGTTCAGGGAAAGAAAAACACAATAACAGTATAAAATACATGTAAGCACTGATGAACATTATAAGCACTGATGGCTGCATGCTACTCTTGAAATAAACTAGTTGTGCTTCCATTCAGCACTCCGTTGGGACAAGCACAACAGGTCTAGCCTGCAAGTGCTAAGCACGAGAGAGCATATTAAGTTGGCAGTAGTGTGATCCTGTTAAAATAAGCGCGCTATGCGTCCATACACTGCGCCGTTCGGAGGGGTACCGCAGACATAAAACCTGATGGCGCAGAGCTATAGCGAACATTATAAGCACTGATGGCTGCATGCTACTCTTGAAATAAACTAGTCGTGCTTCCATTAAGCACTCCGTTGGGACAAGCACTACAAGTCTAGCCTGCAAGTGCTAAGCACGAGAGAGCATATTAAGTTGGAAGTAGTGTGATCCTGTTAAAATAAGCGCGCTATGCGTCCATACACTGCGCCGTTCGGAGGGGTACCGCAGACATAAAACCTGATGGCGCAGAGCTATAGCGAACATTATAAGCACTGATGGCTGCATGCTACTCTTGAAATAAACTAGTCGTGCTTCCATTCAGCACTCCGTTGGGACAAGCACAACAGGTCTAGCCTGCAAGTTCTAAGCACGAGAGAGCATATTAAGTTGGCAGTAGTGTGATCCTGTTAAAATAAGCGCGCTATGCGTCCATACACTGCGCCGTTCGGAGGGGTACCGCAGACATAAAACCTGATGGCGCAGAGCTATAGCGAACATTATAAGCACTGATGGCTGCATGCTACTCTTGAAATAAACTAGTCGTGCTTCCATTCAGCACTCCGTTGGGACAAGTACAACAGGTATAGCCTGCAAGTGCTAAGCATGAGAGAGCATATTAAGTTGGCAGTAGTGTGATCCTGTTAAAATAAGCGCGCTATGCGTCCATACACTGCGCCGTTCGGAGGGGTACCGCAGACATAAAACCTGATGGCGCAGAGCTATAGCGAACATTATAAGCACTGATGGCTGCATGCTACTCTTGAAATAAACCAGTCGTGCTTCCATTCAGCACTCCGTTGGGACAAGCACAACAGGTCTAGCCTGCAAGTGTTAAGCACGAGAGAGCATATTAAGTTGGCAGTAGTGTGATCCTGTTAAAATAAGCGCGCTATGCGTCCATACACTGCGCCGTTCGGAGGGGTACCGCAGACATAAAACTTGATGGCGCAGAGCTATAGCGAACATTATAAGCACTGATGGCTGCATGCTACTCTTGAAATAAACTAGTCGTGCTTCCATTCAGCACTCCGTTGGGACAAGCACAACAGGTCTAGCCTGCAAGTGCTAAGCACGAGAGAGCATATTAAGTTGGCAGTAGTGTGATCCTGTTAAAATAAGCGCGCTATGCGTCCATACAGTGCGCCGTTCGGAGGGGTACCGCTGACATAAAACCTGATGGCGCAGAGCTATAGCGAACATTATAAGCACTGATGGCTGCATGCTACTCTTGAAATAAACTAGTCGTGCTTCCATTCAGCACTCCGTTGGGACAAGTACAACAGGTCTAGCCTGCAAGTGCTAAGCATGAGAGAGCATATTATTTATTTATTTATTTATTTAATATACCCTAAGGGCCATTACGGCATTACAGAGGGGAGTGGTTACAAAAAAAAATGAAATTTAACAAACAGGAGTTAATTAAACAGGCAAAGTACAAACATGACTACTACACATACATTGTTAGCTAAGGCGTTCAGGGAAAGAAAAAAAAACAATAACAGTATAAAATACATATAAGCACTGATGAACATTATAAGCACTGATGGCTGCATGCTACTCTTGAAATAAACTAGTCGTGCTTCCATTCAGCACTCCGTTGGGACAAGCACAACAGGTCTAGCCTGCAAGTGCTAAGCACGAGAGAGCATATTAAGTTGGCAGTAGTGTGATACTGTTAAAATAAGCGCGGTATGCGTTCATACACTGCGCCGTTCGGAGGGGTACCGCAGACATAAAACCTGATGGCGCAGAGCTATAGCGAACATTATAAGCACTGATGGCTGCATGCTACTCTTGAAATAAATTAGTCGTGCTTCCATTCCGCACTCTGTTGGGACAAGTACAACAGGTCTAGCCTGCACTTGCTAAGCATGAGAGAGCATATTAAGTTGGCAGTAGTGTGATCCTGTTAAAATAAGCGCGCTATGCGTCCATACACTGCGCCGTTCGGAGGGGTACCGCAGACATAAAACCTGATGGCGCAGAGCTATAGCGAACATTATAAGCACTGATGGCTGCATGCTACTCTTGAAATAAACTAGTCGTGCTTCCATTCAGCACTCCGTTGGGACAAGCACAACAGGTCTAGCCTGCAAGTTCTAAGCACGAGAGAGCATATTAAGTTGGCAGTAGTGTGATCCTGTTAAAATAAGCGCGCTATGCGTGCATACACTGCGCCGTTCGGAGGGGTAGCGCAGACATAAAACCTGATGGCGCAGAGCTATAGCGAACATTATAAGCACTGATGGCTGCATGCTACTCTTGAAATAAACTAGTCGTGCTTCCATTCAGCACTCCGTTGGGACAAGTACAACAGGTCTAGCCTGCAAGTGCTAAGCACGAGAGAGCATATTAAGTTGGCAGTAGTGTGATGCTGTTAAAATAAGCGCGCTATGCGTGCATACACTGCGCCGTTCGGAGGGGTACCGCAGACATAAAACCTGATGGCGCAGAGCTATAGCGAACATTATAAGCACTGATGGCTGCATGCTACTCTTGAAATAAACCAGTCGTGCTTCCATTCAGCACTCCGTTGGGACAAGCACAACAGGTCTAGCCTGCAAGTGCTAAGCACGAGAGAGCAAATTAAGTTGGCAGTAGTGTGATCCTGTTAAAATAAGCGCGCTATGCGTCCATACACTGCGCCGTTCGGAGGGGTACCGCAGACATAAAACCTGATGGCGCAGAGCTATAGCGAACATTATAAGCACTGATGGCTGCATGCTACTCTTGAAATGAACTAGTCGTGCTTCCATTCAGCACTCCGTTGGGACAAGCACAACAGGTCTAGCCTGCAAGTGCTAAGCACGAGAGAGCATATTAAGTTGGCAGTAGTGTGATCCTGTTAAAATAAGCGCGCTATGCGTCCATACACTGCGCCGTTCGGAGGGGTACCGCAGACATAAAACCTGATGGCGCAGAGCTATAGCGAACATTATAAGCACTGATGGCTGCATGCTACTCTTGAAATAAACTAGTCGTGCTTCCATTAAGCACTCCGTTGGGACAAGCACTACAAGTCTAGCCTGCAAGTGCTAAGCACGAGAGAGCATATTAAGTTGGCAGTAGTGTGATCCTGTTAAAATAAGCGCGCTATGCGTCCATACACTGCGCCGTTCGGAGGGGTACCGCAGACATAAAACCTGATGGCGCAGAGCTATAGCGAACATTATAAGCACTGATGGCTGCATGCTACTCTTGAAATAAACTAGTCGTGCTTCCATTCAGCACTCCGTTGGGACAAGCACAGCAGGTCTAGCCTGCAAGTTTTAAGCACGAGAGAGCATATTAAGTTGGCAGTAGTGTGATCCTGTTAAAATAAGCGCGCTATGCGTCCATACACTGCGCCGTTCGGAGGGGTACCGCAGACATAAAACCTGATGGCGCAGAGCTATAGCGAACATTATAAGCACTGATGGCTGCATGCTACTCTTGAAATAAACTAGTCGTGCTTCCATTCAGCACTCCGTTGGGACAAGTACAACAGGTATAGCCTGCAAGTGCTAAGCTTGAGAGAGCATATTAAGTTGGCAGTAGTGTGATCCTGTTAAAATAAGCGCGCTATGCGTCCATACACTGCGCCGTTCGGAGGGGTACCGCAGACATAAAACCTGATGGCGCAGAGCTATAGCGAACATTATAAGCACTGATGGCTGCATGCTACTCTTGAAATAAACCAGTCGTGCTTCCATTCAGCACTCCGTTGGGACAAGCACAACAGGTCTAGCCTGCAAGTGTTAAGCACGAGAGAGCATATTAAGTTGGCAGTAGTGTGATCCTGTTAAAATAAGCGCGCTATGCGTCCATACACTGCGCCGTTCGGAGGGGTACCGCAGACATAAAACCTGATGGCGCAGAGCTATAGCGAACATTATAAGCACTGATGGCTGCATGCTACTCTTGAAATAAACTAGTCGTGCTTCCATTCAGCACTCCGTTGGGACAAGCACAGCAGGTCTAGCCTGCAAGTTTTAAGCACGAGAGAGCATATTAAGTTGGCAGTAGTGTGATCCTGTTAAAATAAGCGCGCTATGCGTCCATACACTGCGCCGTTCGGAGGGGTACCGCAGACATAAAACCTGATGGCGCAGAGCTATAGCGAACATTATAAGCACTGATGGCTGCATGCTACTCTTGAAATAAACTAGTCGTGCTTCCATTCAGCACTCCGTTGGGACAAGTACAACAGGTATAGCCTGCAAGTGCTAAGCTTGAGAGAGCATATTAAGTTGGCAGTAGTGTGATCCTGTTAAAATAAGCGCGCTATGCGTCCATACACTGCGCCGTTCGGAGGGGTACCGCAGACATAAAACCTGATGGCGCAGAGCTATAGCGAACATTATAAGCACTGATGGCTGCATGCTACTCTTGAAATAAACCAGTCGTGCTTCCATTCAGCACTCCGTTGGGACAAGCACAACAGGTCTAGCCTGCAAGTGTTAAGCACGAGAGAGCATATTAAGTTGGCAGTAGTGTGATCCTGTTAAAATAAGCGCGCTATGCGTCCATACACTGCGCCGTTCGGAGGGGTACCGCAGACATAAAACTTGATGGCGCAGAGCTATAGCGAACATTATAAGCACTGATGGCTGCATGCTACTCTTGAAATAAACTAGTCGTGCTTCCATTCAGCACTCCGTTGGGACAAGCACAACAGGTCTAGCCTGCAAGTGCTAAGCACGAGAGAGCATATTAAGTTGGCAGTAGTGTGATCCTGTTAAAATAAGCGCGCTATGCGTGCATACACTGCGCCGTTCGGAGGGGTACCGCAGACATAAAACCTGATGGCGCAGAGCTATAGCGAACATTATAAGCACTGATGGCTGCATGCTACTCTTGAAATAAACTAGTCGTGCTTCCATTCAGCACTCCGTTGGGACAAGTACAACAGGTCTAGCCTGCAAGTGCTAAGCACGAGAGAGCATATTAAGTTGGCAGTAGTGTGATGCTGTTAAAATAAGCGCGCTATGCGTGCATACACTGCGCCGTTCGGAGGGGTACCGCAGACATAAAACCTGATGGCGCAGAGCTATAGCGAACATTATAAGCACTGATGGCTGCATGCTACTCTTGAAATAAACCAGTCGTGCTTCCATTCAGCACTCCGTTGGGACAAGCACAACAGGTCTAGCCTGCAAGTGCTAAGCACGAGAGAGCAAATTAAGTTGGCAGTAGTGTGATCCTGTTAAAATAAGCGCGCTATGCGTCCATACACTGCGCCGTTCGGAGGGGTACCGCAGACATAAAACCTGATGGCGCAGAGCTATAGCGAACATTATAAGCACTGATGGCTGCATGCTACTCTTGAAATGAACTAGTCGTGCTTCCATTCAGCACTCCGTTGGGACAAGCACAACAGGTCTAGCCTGCAAGTGCTAAGCACGAGAGAGCATATTAAGTTGGCAGTAGTGTGATCCTGTTAAAATAAGCGCGCTATGCGTCCATACACTGCGCCGTTCGGAGGGGTACCGCAGACATAAAACCTGATGGCGCAGAGCTATAGCGAACATTATAAGCACTGATGGCTGCATGCTACTCTTGAAATAAACTAGTCGTGCTTCCATTAAGCACTCCGTTGGGACAAGCACTACAAGTCTAGCCTGCAAGTGCTAAGCACGAGAGAGCATATTAAGTTGGCAGTAGTGTGATCCTGTTAAAATAAGCGCGCTATGCGTCCATACACTGCGCCGTTCGGAGGGGTACCGCAGACATAAAACCTGATGGCGCAGAACTATAGCGAACATTATAAGCACTGATGGCTGCATGCTACTCTTGAAATAAACTAGTCGTGCTTCCATTCAGCACTCCATTGGGACAAGCACAGCAGGTCTAGCCTGCAAGTTTTAAGCACGAGAGAGCATATTAAGTTGGCAGTAGTGTGATCCTGTTAAAATAAGCGCGCTATGCGTCCATACACTGCGCCGTTCGGAGGGGTACCGCAGACATAAAACCTGATGGCGCAGAGCTATAGCGAACATTATAAGCACTGATGGCTGCATGCTACTCTTGAAATAAACTAGTCGTGCTTCCATTCAGCACTCCGTTGGGACAAGTACAACAGGTATAGCCTGCAAGTGCTAAGCTTGAGAGAGCATATTAAGTTGGCAGTAGTGTGATCCTGTTAAAATAAGCGCGCTATGCGTCCATACACTGCGCCGTTCGGAGGGGTACCGCAGACATAAAACCTGATGGCGCAGAGCTATAGCAAACATTATAAGCACTGATGGCTGCATGCTACTCTTGAAATAAACCAGTCGTGCTTCCATTCAGCACTCCGTTGGGACAAGCACAACAGGTCTAGCCTGCAAGTGTTAAGCACGAGAGAGCATATTAAGTTGGCAGTAGTGTGATCCTGTTAAAATAAGCGCGCTATGCGTCCATACACTGCGCCGTTCGGAGAGGTACCGCAGACATAAAACTTGATGGCGCAGAGCTATAGCGAACATTATAAGCACGGATGGCTGCATGCTACTCTTGAAATAAACTAGTCGTGCTTCCATTCAGCACTCCGTTGGGACAAGCACAACAGGTCTAGCCTGCAAGTGCTAAGCACGAGAGAGCATATTAAGTTGGCAGTAGTGTGATCCTGTTAAAATAAGCGCGCTATGCGTCCATACACTGCGCCGTTCGGAGGGGTACCGCTGACATAAAACCTGATGGCGCAGAGCTATAGCGAACATTATAAGCACTGATGGCTGCATGCTACTCTTGAAATAAACTAGTCGTGCTTCCATTCAGCACTCCGTTGGGACAAGTACAACAGGTCTAGCCTGCAAGTGCTAAGCATGAGAGAGCATATTATTTATTTATTTATTTATTTATTTATTTAATATACCCTCAGGGCCATTACGGCATTACAGAGGGGAGTGGTTACAAAAAAAAAATGAAATTTAACAAACAGGAGTTAATTAAACAGGCAAAGTACAAACATGACTACTACACATACATTGTTAGCTAAGGCGTTCAGGGAAAGAAAAAAAAAACAATAACAGTATAAAATACATATAAGCACTGATGAACATTATAAGCACTGATGGCTGCATGCTACTCTTGAAATAAACTAGTCGTGCTTCCATTCAGCACTCCGTTCGGACAAGCACAACAGGTCTAGCCTGCAAGTGCTAAGCACGAGAGAGCATATTAAGTTGGCAGTAGTGTGATGCTGTTAAAATAAGCGCGCTATGCGTGCATATACTGCGCCGTTCGGAGGGGTACCGCAGACATAAAACCTGATGGCGCAGAGCTATAGCGAACATTATAAGCACTGATGGCTGCATGCTACTCTTGAAATAAACCAGTCGTGCTTCCATTCAGCACTCCGTTGGGACAAGCACAACAGGTCTAGCCTGCAAGTGCTAAGCACGAGAGAGCATATTAAGTTGGCAGTAGTGTGATCCTGTTAAAATAAGCGCGCTATGCGTGCATACACTGCGCCGTTCGGAGGGGTACCGCAGACATAAAACCTGATGGCGCAGAGCTATAGCGAACATTATAAGCACTGATGGCTGCATGCTACTCTTGAAATAAACCAGTCGTGCTTCCATTCAGCACTCCGTTGGGACAAGCACAACAGGTCTAGCCTGCAAGTGCTAAGCACGAGAGAGCATATTAAGTTGGCAGTAGTGTGATGCTGTTAAAATAAGCGCGCTATGCGTGCATACACTGCGCCGTTCGGAGGGGTACCGCAGACATAAAACCTGATGGCGCAGAGCTATAGCGAACATTATAAGCACTGATGGCTGCATGCTACTCTTGAAATAAACCAGTCGTGCTTCCATTCAGCACTCCGTTGGGACAAGCACAACAGGTCTAGCCTGCAAGTGCTAAGCACGAGAGAGCATATTAAGTTGGCAGTAGTGTGATCCTGTTAAAATAAGCGCGCTATGCGTCCATACACTGCGCCGTTCGGAGGGGTACCGCAGACATAAAACCTGATGGCGCAGAGCTATAGCGAACATTATAAGCACTGATGGCTGCATGCTACTCTTGAAATGAACTAGTCGTGCTTCCATTCAGCACTCCGTTGGGACAAGCACAACAGGTCTAGCCTGCAAGTGCTAAGCACGAGAGAGCATATTAAGTTGGCAATAGTGTGATCCTGTTAAAATAAGCGCGCTATGCGTCCATACACTGCGCCGTTCGGAGGGGTACCGCAGACATAAAACCTGATGGCGCAGAGCTATAGCGAACATTATAAGCACTGATGGCTGCATGCTACTCTTGAAATAAACTAGTCGTGCTTCCATTCAGCACTCCGTTGGGACAAGCACAACAGGTCTAGCCTGCAAGTTCTAAGCACGAGAGAGCATATTAAGTTGGCAGTAGTGTGATCCTGTTAAAATAAGCGCGCTATGCGTCCATACACTGCGCCGTTCGGAGGGGTACCGCAGACATAAAACCTGATGGCGCAGAGCTATAGCGAACATTATAAGCACTGATGGCTGCATGCTACTCTTGAAATAAACCAGTCGTGCTTCCATTCAGCACTCCGTTGGGACAAGCACAACAGGTCTAGCCTGCAAGTGCTAAGCACGAGAGAGCAAATTAAGTTGGCAGTAGTGTGATCCTGTTAAAATAAGCGCGCTATGCGTCCATACACTGCGCCGTTCGGAGGGGTACCGCAGACATAAAACCTGATGGCGCAGAGCTATAGCGAACATTATAAGCACTGATGGCTGCATGCTACTCTTGAAATGAACTAGTCGTGCTTCCATTCAGCACTCCGTTGGGACAAGCACAACAGGTCTAGCCTGCAAGTGCTAAGCACGAGAGAGCATATTAAGTTGGCAGTAGTGTGATCCTGTTAAAATAAGCGCGCTATGCGTCCATACACTGCGCCGTTCGGAGGGGTACCGCAGACATAAAACCTGATGGCGCAGAGCTATAGCGAACATTATAAGCACTGATGGCTGCATGCTACTCTTGAAATAAACTAGTCGTGCTTCCATTAAGCACTCCGTTGGGACAAGCACTACAAGTCTAGCCTGCAAGTGCTAAGCACGAGAGAGCATATTAAGTTGGCAGTAGTGTGATCCTGTTAAAATAAGCGCGCTATGCGTCCATACACTGCGCCGTTCGGAGGGGTACCGCAGACATAAAACCTGATGGCGCAGAGCTATAGCGAACATTATAAGCACTGATGGCTGTATGCTACTCTTGAAATAAACTAGTCGTGCTTCCATTCAGCACTCCGTTGGGACAAGCACAGCAGGTCTAGCCTGCAAGTTTTAAGCACGAGAGAGCATATTAAGTTGGCAGTAGTGTGATCCTGTTAAAATAAGCGCGCTATGCGTCCATACACTGCGCCGTTCGGAGGGGTACCGCAGACATAAAACCTGATGGCGCAGAGCTATAGCGAACATTATAAGCACTGATGGCTGCATGCTACTCTTGAAATAAACTAGTCGTGCTTCCATTCAGCACTCCGTTGGGACAAGTACAACAGGTATAGCCTGCAAGTGCTAAGCTTGAGAGAGCATATTAAGTTGGCAGTAGTGTGATCCTGTTAAAATAAGCGCGCTATGCGTCCATACACTGCGCCGTTCGGAGGGGTACCGCAGACATAAAACCTGATGGCGCAGAGCTATAGCAAACATTATAAGCACTGATGGCTGCATGCTACTCTTGAAATAAACCAGTCGTGCTTCCATTCAGCACTCCGTTGGGACAAGCACAACAGGTCTAGCCTGCAAGTGTTAAGCACGAGAGAGCATATTAAGTTTTCAGTAGTGTGATCCTGTTAAAATAAGCGCGCTATGCGTCCATACACTGCGCCGTTCGGAGGGGTACCGCAGACATAAAACTTGATGGCGCAGAGCTATAGCGAACATTATAAGCACTGATGGCTGCATGCTACTCTTGAAATAAACTAGTCGTGCTTCCATTCAGCACTCCGTTGGGACAAGCACAACAGGTCTAGCCTGCAAGTGCTAAGCACGAGAGAGCATATTAAGTTGGCAGTAGTGTGATCCTGTTAAAATAAGCGCGCTATGCGTCCATACACTGCGCCGTTCGGAGGGGTACCGCTGACATAAAACCTGATGGCGCAGAGCTATAGCGAACATTATAAGCACTGATGGCTGCATGCTACTCTTGAAATAAACTAGTCGTGCTTCCATTCAGCACTCCGTTGGGACAAGTACAACAGGTCTAGCCTGCAAGTGCTAAGCATGAGAGAGCATATTATTTATTTATTTATTTATTTATTTATTTAATATACCCTCAGGGCCATTACGGCATTACAGAGGGGAGTGGTTACAAAAAAAAAATGAAATTTAACAAACAGGAGTTAATTAAACAGGCAAAGTACAAACATGACTACTACACATACATTGTTAGCTAAGGCGTTCAGGGAAAGAAAAAAAAAACAATAACAGTATAAAATACATATAAGCACTGATGAACATTATAAGCACTGATGGCTGCATGCTACTCTTGAAATAAACTAGTCGTGCTTCCATTCAGCACTCCGTTCGGACAAGCACAACAGGTCTAGCCTGCAAGTGCTAAGCACGAGAGAGCATATTAAGTTGGCAGTAGTGTGATGCTGTTAAAATAAGCGCGCTATGCGTGCATACACTGCGCCGTTCGGAGGGGTACCGCAGACATAAAACCTGATGGCGCAGAGCTATAGCGAACATTATAAGCACTGATGGCTGCATGCTACTCTTGAAATAAACCAGTCGTGCTTCCATTCAGCACTCCGTTGGGACAAGCACAACAGGTCTAGCCTGCAAGTGCTAAGCACGAGAGAGCATATTAAGTTGGCAGTAGTGTGATCCTGTTAAAATAAGCGCGCTATGCGTGCATACACTGCGCCGTTCGGAGGGGTACCGCAGACATAAAACCTGATGGCGCAGAGCTATAGCGAACATTATAAGCACTGATGGCTGCATGCTACTCTTGAAATAAACCAGTCGTGCTTCCATTCAGCACTCCGTTGGGACAAGCACAACAGGTCTAGCCTGCAAGTGCTAAGCACGAGAGAGCATATTAAGTTGGCAGTAGTGTGATGCTGTTAAAATAAGCGCGCTATGCGTGCATACACTGCGCCGTTCGGAGGGGTACCGCAGACATAAAACCTGATGGCGCAGAGCTATAGCGAACATTATAAGCACTGATGGCTGCATGCTACTCTTGAAATAAACCAGTCGTGCTTCCATTCAGCACTCCGTTGGGACAAGCACAACAGGTCTAGCCTGCAAGTGCTAAGCACGAGAGAGCATATTAAGTTGGCAGTAGTGTGATCCTGTTAAAATAAGCGCGCTATGCGTCCATACACTGCGCCGTTCGGAGGGGTACCGCAGACATAAAACCTGATGGCGCAGAGCTATAGCGAACATTATAAGCACTGATGGCTGCATGCTACTCTTGAAATGAACTAGTCGTGCTTCCATTCAGCACTCCGTTGGGACAAGCACAACAGGTCTAGCCTGCAAGTGCTAAGCACGAGAGAGCATATTAAGTTGGCAATAGTGTGATCCTGTTAAAATAAGCGCGCTATGCGTCCATACACTGCGCCGTTCGGAGGGGTACCGCAGACATAAAACCTGATGGCGCAGAGCTATAGCGAACATTATAAGCACTGATGGCTGCATGCTACTCTTGAAATAAACTAGTCGTGCTTCCATTCAGCACTCCGTTGGGACAAGCACAACAGGTCTAGCCTGCAAGTTCTAAGCACGAGAGAGCATATTAAGTTGGCAGTAGTGTGATCCTGTTAAAATAAGCGCGCTATGCGTCCATACACTGCGCCGTTCGGAGGGGTACCGCAGACATAAAACCTGATGGCGCAGAGCTATAGCGAACATTATAAGCACTGATGGCTGCATGCTACTCTTGAAATAAACTAGTCGTGCTTCCATTCAGCACTCCGTTGGGACAAGTACAACAGGTATAGCCTGCAAGTGCTAAGCATGAGAGAGCATATTAAGTTGGCAGTAGTGTGATCCTGTTAAAATAAGCGCGCTATCCGTCCATACACTGCGCCGTTCGGAGGGGTACCGCAGACATAAAACCTGATGGCGCAGAGCTATAGCGAACATTATAAGCACTGATGGCTGCATGCTACTCTTGAAATAAACTAGTCGTGCTTCCATTCAGCACTCCGTTCGGACAAGCACAACAGGTCTAGCCTGCAAGTGCTAAGCACGAGAGAGCATATTAAGTTGGCAGTAGTGTGATGCTGTTAAAATAAGCGCGCTATGCGTGCATACACTGCGCCGTTCGGAGGGGTACCGCAGACATAAAACCTGATGGCGCAGAGCTATAGCGAACATTATAAGCACTGATGGCTGCATGCTACTCTTGAAATAAACCAGTCGTGCTTCCATTCAGCACTCCGTTGGGACAAGCACAACAGGTCTATCCTGCAAGTGCTAAGCACGAGAGAGCATATTAAGTTGGCAGTAGTGTGATCCTGTTAAAATAAGCGCGCTATGCGTCCATACACTGCGCCGTTCGGAGGGGTACCGCAGACAAAACCTGATGGCGCAGAGCTATAGCGAACATTATAAGCACTGATGGCTGCATGCTACTCTTGAAATAAACTAGTCGTGCTTCCATTCAGCACTCCGTTGGGACAAGCACAGCAGGTCTAGCCTGCAAGTTTTAAGCACGAGAGAGCATATTAAGTTGGCAGTAGTGTGATCCTGTTAAAATAAGCGCGCTATGCGTCCATACACTGCGCCGTTCGGAGGGGTACCGCAGACATAAAACCTGATGGCGCAGAGCTATAGCGAACATTATAAGCACTGATGGCTGCATGCTACTCTTGAAATAAACTAGTCGTGCTTCCATTCAGCACTCCGTTGGGACAAGTACAACAGGTATAGCCTGCAAGTGCTAAGCATGAGAGAGCATATTAAGTTGGCAGTAGTGTGATCCTGTTAAAATAAGCGCGCTATGCGTCCATACACTGCGCCGTTCGGAGGGGTACCGCAGACATAAAACCTGATGGCGCAGAGCTATAGCGAACATTATAAGCACTGATGGCTGCATGCTACTCTTGAAATAAACCAGTCGTGCTTCCATTCAGCACTCCGTTGGGACAAGCACAACAGGTCTAGCCTGCAAGTGTTAAGCACGAGAGAGCATATTAAGTTGGCAGTAGTGTGATCCTGTTAAAATAAGCGCGCTATGCGTCCATACACTGCGCCGTTCGGAGGGGTACCGCAGACATAAAACTTGATGGCGCAGAGCTATAGCGAACATTATAAGCACTGATGGCTGCATGCTACTCTTGAAATAAACTAGTCGTGCTTCCATTCAGCACTCCGTTGGGACAAGCACAACAGGTCTAGCCTGCAAGTGCTAAGCACGAGAGAGCATATTAAGTTGGCAGTAGTGTGATCCTGTTAAAATAAGCGCGCTATGCGTCCATACACTGCGCCGTTCGGAGGGGTACCGCTGACATAAAACCTGATGGCGCAGAGCTATAGCGAACATTATAAGCACTGATGGCTGCATGCTACTCTTGAAATAAACTAGTCGTGCTTCCATTCAGCACTCCGTTGGGACAAGTACAACAGGTCTAGCCTGCAAGTGCTAAGCATGAGAGAGCATATTATTTATTTATTTATTTATTTAATATACCCTCAGGGCCATTACGGCATTACAGAGGGGAGTGGTTACAAAAAAAAAATGAAATTTAACAAACAGGAGTTAATTAAACAGGCAAAGTACAAACATGACTACTACACATACATTGTTAGCTAAGGCGTTCAGGGAAAGAAAAAAAAACAATAACAGTATAAAATACATATAAGCACTGATGAACATTATAAGCACTGATGGCTGCATGGTACTCTTGAAATAAACTAGTCGTGCTTCCATTCAGCACTCCGTTCGGACAAGCACAACAGGTCTAGCCTGCAAGTGCTAAGCACGAGAGAGCATATTAAGTTGGCAGTAGTGTGATGCTGTTAAAATAAGCGCGCTATGCGTGCATACACTGCGCCGTTCGGAGGGGTACCGCAGACATAAAACCTGATGGCGCAGAGCTATAGCGAACATTATAAGCACTGATGGCTGCATGCTACTCTTGAAATAAACCAGTCGTTCTTCCATTCAGCACTCCGTTGGGACAAGCACAACAGGTCTAGCCTGCAAGTGCTAAGCACGAGAGAGCATATTAAGTTGGCAGTAGTGTGATCCTGTTAAAATAAGCGCGCTATGCGTCCATACACTGCGCCGTTCGGAGGGGTACCGCAGACATAAAACCTGATGGCGCAGAGCTATAGCGAACATTATAAGCACTGATGGCTGCATGCTACTCTTGAAATGAACTAGTCGTGCTTCCATTCAGCACTCCGTTGGGACAAGCACAACAGGTCTAGCCTGCAAGTGCTAAGCACGAGAGAGCATATTAAGTTGGCAGTAGTGTGATCCTGTTAAAATAAGCGCGCTATGCGTCCATACACTGCGCCGTTCGGAGGGGTACCGCAGACATAAAACCTGATGGCACAGAGCTATAGCGAACATTATAAGCACTGATGGCTGCATGCTACTCTTGAAATAAACTAGTCGTGCTTCCATTCAGCACTCCGTTGGGACAAGTACAACAGGACTAGCCTGCAAGTGCTAAGCATGAGAGAGCATATTATTTATTTATTTATTCATTTAATATACCCTCAGGGCCATTACGGCATTACAGAGGGGAGTGGTTACAAAAAAAATGAAATTTAACAAACAGGAGTTAATTAAACAGGCAAAGTACAAACATGACTACTACACATACATTGTTAGCTAAGGCGTTCAGGGAAAGAAAAACACAATAACAGTATAAAATACATGTAAGCACTGATGAACATTATAAGCACTGATGGCTGCATGCTACTCTTGAAATAAACTAGTCGTGCTTCCATTCAGCACTCCGTTCGGACAAGCACAACAGGTCTAGCCTGCAAGTGCTAAGCACGAGAGAGCATATTAAGTTGGCAGTAGTGTGATGCTGTTAAAATAAGCGCGCTATGCGTGCATACACTGCGCCGTTCGGAGGGGTACCGCAGACATAAAACCTGATGGCGCAGAGCTATAGCGAACATTATAAGCACTGATGGCTGCATGCTACTCTTGAAATAAACCAGTCGTGCTTCCATTCAGCACTCCGTTGGGACAAGCACAACAGGTCTAGCCTGCAAGTGCTAAGCACGAGAGAGCATATTAAGTTGGCAGTAGTGTGATCCTGTTAAAATAAGCGCGCTATGCGTGCATACACTGCGCCGTTCGGAGGGGTACCGCAGACATAAAACCTGATGGCGCAGAGCTATAGCGAACATTATAAGCACTGATGGCTGCATGCTACTCTTGAAATAAACCAGTCGTGCTTCCATTCAGCACTCCGTTGGGACAAGCACAACAGGTC
Organism: Amblyomma mixtum; assembly: GCF_055824585.1. NCBI lineage: Eukaryota > Metazoa > Arthropoda > Arachnida > Ixodida > Ixodidae > Amblyomma > Amblyomma mixtum. The sequence goes on from NC_143021.1 coordinate 166,598,493, forward strand.
TAGCCTGCAAGTGCTAAGCACGAGAGAGCATATTAAGTTGGCAGTAGTGTGATGCTGTTAAAATAAGCGCGCTATGCGTGCATACACTGCGCCGTTCGGAGGGGTACCGCAGACATAAAACCTGATGGCGCAGAGCTATAGCGAACATTATAAGCACTGATGGCTGCATGCTACTCTTGAAATAAACCAGTCGTGCTTCCATTCAGCACTCCGTTGGGACAAGCACAACAGGTCTAGCCTGCAAGTGCTAAGCACGAGAGAGCATATTAAGTTGGCAGTAGTGTGATCCTGTTAAAATAAGCGCGCTATGCGTCCATACACTGCGCCGTTCGGAGGGGTACCGCAGACATAAAACCTGATGGCGCAGAGCTATAGCGAACATTATAAGCACTGATGGCTGCATGCTACTCTTGAAATGAACTAGTCGTGCTTCCATTCAGCACTCCGTTGGGACAAGCACAACAGGTCTAGCCTGCAAGTGCTAAGCACGAGAGAGCATATTAAGTTGGCAGTAGTGTGATCCTGTTAAAATAAGCGCGCTATGCGTCCATACACTGCGCCGTTCGGAGGGGTACCGCAGACATAAAACCTGATGGCGCAGAGCTATAGCGAACATTATAAGCACTGATGGCTGCATGCTACTCTTGAAATAAACTAGTCGTGCTTCCATTCAGCACTCCGTTGGGACAAGCACAACAGGTCTAGCCTGCAAGTTCTAAGCACGAGAGAGCATATTAAGTTGGCAGTAGTGTGATCCTGTTAAAATAAGCGCGCTATGCGTCCATACACTGCGCCGTTCGGAGGGGTACCGCAGACATAAAACCTGATGGCGCAGAGCTATAGCGAACATTATAAGCACTGATGGCTGCATGCTACTCTTGAAATAAACTAGTCGTGCTTCCATTCAGCACTCCGTTGGGACAAGTACAACAGGTATAGCCTGCAAGTGCTAAGCATGAGAGAGCATATTAAGTTGGCAGTAGTGTGATCCTGTTAAAATAAGCGCGCTATCCGTCCATACACTGCGCCGTTCGGAGGGGTACCGCAGACATAAAACCTGATGGCACAGAGCTATAGCGAACATTATAAGCACTGATGGCTGCATGCTACTCTTGAAATAAACTAGTCGTGCTTCCATTCAGCACTCCGTTGGGACAAGTACAACAGGACTAGCCTGCAAGTGCTAAGCATGAGAGAGCATATTATTTATTTATTTATTCATTTAATATACCCTCAGGGCCATTACGGCATTACAGAGGGGAGTGGTTACAAAAAAAATGAAATTTAACAAACAGGAGTTAATTAAACAGGCAAAGTACAAACATGACTACTACACATACATTGTTAGCTAAGGCGTTCAGGGAAAGAAAAACACAATAACAGTATAAAATACATGTAAGCACTGATGAACATTATAAGCACTGATGGCTGCATGCTACTCTTGAAATAAACTAGTCGTGCTTCCATTCAGCACTCCGTTCGGACAAGCACAACAGGTCTAGCCTGCAAGTGCTAAGCAGGAGAGAGCATATTAAGTTGGCAGTAGTGTGATGCTGTTAAAATAAGCGCGCTATGCGTGCATACACTGCGCCGTTCGGAGGGGTACCGCAGACATAAAACCTGATGGCGCAGAGCTATAGCGAACATTATAAGCACTGATGGCTGCATGCTACTCTTGAAATAAACCAGTCGTGCTTCCATTCAGCACTCCGTTGGGACAAGCACAACAGGTCTAGCCTGCAAGTGCTAAGCACGAGAGAGCATATTAAGTTGGCAGTAGTGTGATCCTGTTAAAATAAGCGCGCTATGCGTGCATACACTGCGCCGTTCGGAGGGGTACCGCAGACATAAAACCTGATGGCGCAGAGCTATAGCGAACATTATAAGCACTGATGGCTGCATGCTACTCTTGAAATAAACCAGTCGTGCTTCCATTCAGCACTCCGTTGGGACAAGCACAACAGGTCTAGCCTGCAAGTGCTAAGCACGAGAGAGCATATTAAGTTGGCAGTAGTGTGATGCTGTTAAAATAAGCGCGCTATGCGTGCATACACTGCGCCGTTCGGAGGGGTACCGCAGACATAAAACCTGATGGCGCAGAGCTATAGCGAACATTATAAGCACTGATGGCTGCATGCTACTCTTGAAATAAACCAGTCGTGCTTCCATTCAGCACTCCGTTGGGACAAGCACAACAGGTCTAGCCTGCAAGTGCTAAGCACGAGAGAGCATATTAAGTTGGCAGTAGTGTGATCCTGTTAAAATAAGCGCGCTATGCGTCCATACACTGCGCCGTTCGGAGGGGTACCGCAGACATAAAACCTGATGGCGCAGAGCTATAGCGAACATTATAAGCACTGATGGCTGCATGCTACTCTTGAAATGAACTAGTCGTGCTTCCATTCAGCACTCCGTTGGGACAAGCACAACAGGTCTAGCCTGCAAGTGCTAAGCACGAGAGAGCATATTAAGTTGGCAGTAGTGTGATCCTGTTAAAATAAGCGCGCTATGCGTCCATACACTGCGCCGTTCGGAGGGGTACCGCAGACATAAAACCTGATGGCGCAGAGCTATAGCGAACATTATAAGCACTGATGGCTGCATGCTACTCTTGAAATAAACTAGTCGTGCTTCCATTCAGCACTCCGTTGGGACAAGCACAACAGGTCTAGCCTGGAAGTTCTAAGCACGAGAGAGCATATTAAGTTGGCAGTAGTGTGATCCTGTTAAAATAAGCGCGCTATGCGTCCATACACTGCGCCGTTCGGAGGGGTACCGCAGACATAAAACCTGATGGCGCAGAGCTATAGCGAACATTATAAGCACTGATGGCTGCATGCTACTCTTGAAATAAACTAGTCGTGCTTCCATTCAGCACTCCGTTGGGACAAGTACAACAGGTATAGCCTGCAAGTGCTAAGCATGAGAGAGCATATTAAGTTGGCAGTAGTGTGATCCTGTTAAAATAAGCGCGCTATCCGTCCATACACTGCGCCGTTCGGAGGGGTACCGCAGACATAAAACCTGATGGCGCAGAGCTATAGCGAACATTATAAGCACTGATGGCTGCATGCTACTCTTGAAATAAACTAGTCGTGCTTCCTTTCAGCACTCCGTTCGGACAAGCACAACAGGTCTAGCCTGCAAGTGCTAAGCACGAGAGAGCATATTAAGTTGGCAGTAGTGTGATGCTGTTAAAATAAGCGCGCTATGCGTGCATACACTGCGCCGTTCGGAGGGGTACCGCAGACATAAAACCTGATGGCGCAGAGCTATAGCGAACATTATAAGCACTGATGGCTGCATGCTACTCTTGAAATAAACCAGTCGTGCTTCCATTCAGCACTCCGTTGGGACAAGCACAACAGGTCTAGCCTGCAAGTGCTAAGCACGAGAGAGCATATTAAGTTGGCAGTAGTGTGATCCTGTTAAAATAAGCGCGCTATGCGTCCATACACTGCGCCGTTCGGAGGGGTACCGCAGACATAAAACCTGATGGCGCAGAGCTATAGCGAACATTATAAGCACTGATGGCTGCATGCTACTCTTGAAATGAACTAGTCGTGCTTCCATTCAGCACTCCGTTGGGACAAGCACAACAGGTCTAGCCTGCAAGTGCTAAGCACGAGAGAGCATATTAAGTTGGCAGTAGTGTGATCCTGTTAAAATAAGCGCGCTATGCGTCCATACACTGCGCCGTTCGGAGGGGTACCGCAGACATAAAACCTGATGGCACAGAGCTATAGCGAACATTATAAGCACTGATGGCTGCATGCTACTCTTGAAATAAACTAGTCGTGCTTCCATTCAGCACTCCGTTGGGACAAGTACAACAGGACTAGCCTGCAAGTGCTAAGCATGAGAGAGCATATTATTTATTTATTTATTCATTTAATATACCCTCAGGGCCATTACGGCATTACAGAGGGGAGTGGTTACAAAAAAAATGAAATTTAACAAACAGGAGTTAATTAAACAGGCAAAGTACAAACATGACTACTACACATACATTGTTAGCTAAGGCGTTCAGGGAAAGAAAAACACAATAACAGTATAAAATACATGTAAGCACTGATGAACATTATAAGCACTGATGGCTGCATGCTACTCTTGAAACAAACTAGTCGTGCTTCCATTCAGCACTCCGTTGGGACAAGTACAACAGGTCTAGCCTGCAAGTGCTAAGCATGAGAGAGCATATTATTTATTTATTTATTTATTTAATATACCCTCAGGGCCATTACGGCATTACAGAGGGGAGTGGTTACAAAAAAAAATGAAATTTAACAAACAGGAGTTAATTAAACAGGCAAAGTACAAACATGACTACTACACATACATTGTTAGCTAAGGCGTTCAGGGAAAGAAAAAAAAACAATAACAGTATAAAATACATATAAGCACTGATGAACATTATAAGCACTGATGGCTGCATGCTACTCTTGAAATAAACTAGTCGTGCTTCCATTCAGCACTCCGTTGGGACAAGCACAACAGGTCTAGCCTGCAAGTGCTAAGCACGAGAGAGCATATTAAGTTGGCAGTGGTGTGATACTGTTAAAATAAGCGCGGTATGCGTTTATACACTGCGCCGTTCGGAGGGGTACCGCAGACATAAAACCTGATGGCGCAGAGCTATAGCGAACATTATAAGCACTGATGGCTGCATGCTACTCTTGAAATAAATTAGTCGTGCTTCCATTCCGCACTCTGTTGGGACAAGTACAACAGGTCTAGCCTGCACTTGCTAAGCATGAGAGAGCATATTAAGTTGGCAGTAGTGTGATCCTGTTAAAATAAGCGCGCTATGCGTCCATACACTGCGCCGTTCGGAGGGGTACCGCAGACATAAAACCTGATGGCGCAGAGCTATAGCGAACATTATAAGCACTGATGGCTGCATGCTACTCTTGAAATAAACTAGTCGTGCTTCCATTCAGCACTCCGTTGGGACAAGCACAACAGGTCTAGCCTGCAAGTTCTAAGCACGAGAGAGCATATTAAGTTGGCAGTAGTGTGATCCTGTTAAAATAAGCGCGCTATGCGTCCATACACTGCGCCGTTCGGAGGGGTACCGCAGACATAAAACCTGATGGCGCAGAGCTATAGCGAACATTATAAGCACTGATGGCTGCATGCTACTCTTGAAATAAACTAGTCGTGCTTCCATTCAGCACTCCGTTGGGACAAGTACAACAGGTCTAGCCTGCAAGTGCTAAGCACGAGAGAGCATATTAAGTTGGCAGTAGTGTGATGCTGTTAAAATAAGCGCGCTATGCGTGCATACACTGCGCCGTTCGGAGGGGTACCGCAGACATAAAACCTGATGGCGCAGAGCTATAGCGAACATTATAAGCACTGATGGCTGCATGCTACTCTTGAAATAAACCAGTCGTGCTTCCATTCAGCACTCCGTTGGGACAAGCACAACAGGTCTAGCCTGCAAGTGCTAAGCACGAGAGAGCATATTAAGTTGGCAGTAGTGTGATCCTGTTAAAATAAGCGCGCTATGCGTCCATACACTGCGCCGTTCGGAGGGGTACCGCAGACATAAAACCTGATGGCGCAGAGCTATAGCGAACATTATAAGCACTGATGGCTGCATGCTACTCTTGAAATGAACTAGTCGTGCTTCCATTCAGCACTCCGTTGGGACAAGCACAACAGGTCTAGCCTGCAAGTGCTAAGCACGAGAGAGCATATTAAGTTGGCAGTAGTGTGATCCTGTTAAAATAAGCGCGCTATGCGTCCATACACTGCGCCGTTCGGAGGGGTACCGCAGACATAAAACCTGATGGCGCAGAGCTATAGCGAACATTATAAGCACTGATGGCTGCATGCTACTCTTGAAATAAACTAGTCGTGCTTCCATTAAGCACTCCGTTGGGACAAGCACTACAAGTCTAGCCTGCAAGTGCTAAGCACGAGAGAGCATATTAAGTTGGCAGTAGTGTGATCCTGTTAAAATAAGCGCGCTATGCGTCCATACACTGCGCCGTTCGGAGGGGTACCGCAGACATAAAACCTGATGGCGCAGAGCTATAGCGAACATTATAAGCACTGATGGCTGCATGCTACTCTTGAAATAAACTAGTCGTGCTTCCATTCAGCACTCCGTTGGGACAAGCACAGCAGGTCTAGCCTGCAAGTTCTAAGCACGAGAGAGCATATTAAGTTGGCAGTAGTGTGATCCTGTTAAAATAAGCGCGCTATGCGTCCATACACTGCGCCGTTCGGAGGGGTACCGCAGACATAAAACCTGATGGCGCAGAGCTATAGCGAACATTATAAGCACTGATGGCTGCATGCTACTCTTGAAATAAACTAGTCGTGCTTCCATTCAGCACTCCGTTGGGACAAGTACAACAGGTATAGCCTGCAAGTGCTAAGCATGAGAGAGCATATTAAGTTGGCAGTAGTGTGATCCTGTTAAAATAAGCGCGCTATGCGTCCATACACTGCGCCGTTCGGAGGGGTACCGCAGACATAAAACCTGATGGCGCAGAGCTATAGCGAACATTATAAGCACTGATGGCTGCATGCTACTCTTGAAATAAACTAGTCGTGCTTCCATTAAGCACTCCGTTGGGACAAGCACTACAAGTCTAGCCTGCAAGTGCTAAGCACGAGAGAGCATATTAAGTTGGCAGTAGTGTGATCCTGTTAAAATAAGCGCGCTATGCGTCCATACACTGCGCCGTTCGGAGGGGTACCGCAGACATAAAACCTGATGGCGCAGAGCTATAGCGAACATTATAAGCACTGATGGCTGCATGCTACTCTTGAAATAAACTAGTCGTGCTTCCATTCAGCACTCTGTTCGGACAAGCACAACAGCTCTAGCCTGCAAGTGCTAAGCACGAGAGAGCATATTAAGTTGGCAGTAGTGTGATGCTGTTAAAATAAGCGCGCTATGCGTGCATACACTGCGCCGTTCGGAGGGGTACCGCAGACATAAAACCTGATGGCGCAGAGCTATAGCGAACATTATAAGCACTGATGGCTGCATGCTACTCTTGAAATAAACCAGTCGTTCTTCCATTCAGCACTCCGTTGGGACAAGCACAACAGGTCTAGCCTGCAAGTGCTAAGCACGAGAGAGCATATTAAGTGGGCAGTAGTGTGATCCTGTTAAAATAAGCGCGCTATGCGTCCATACACTGCGCCGTTCGGAGGGGTACCGCAGACATAAAACCTGATGGCGCAGAGCTATAGCGAACATTATAAGCACTGATGGCTGCATGCTACTCTTGAAATGAACTAGTCGTGCTTCCATTCAGCACTCCGTTGGGACAAGCACAACAGGTCTAGCCTGCAAGTGCTAAGCACGAGAGAGCATATTAAGTTGGCAGTAGTGTGATCCTGTTAAAATAAGCGCGCTATGCGTCCATACACTGCGCCGTTCGGAGGGGTACCGCAGACATAAAACCTGATGGCACAGAGCTATAGCGAACATTATAAGCACTGATGGCTGCATGCTACTCTTGAAATAAACTAGTCGTGCTTCCATTCAGCACTCCGTTGGGACAAGTACAACAGGACTAGCCTGCAAGTGCTAAGCATGAGAGAGCATATTATTTATTTATTTATTCATTTAACATACCCTCAGGGCCATTACGGCATTACAGAGGGGAGTGGTTACAAAAAAAATGAAATTTAACAAACAGGAGTTAATTAAACAGGCAAAGTACAAACATGACTACTACACATACATTGTTAGCTAAGGCGTTCAGGGAAAGAAAAACACAATAACAGTATAAATTACATGTAAGCACTGATGAACATTATAAGCACTGATGGCTGCATGCTACTCTTGAAATAAACTAGTCGTGCTTCCATTCAGCACTCCGTTCGGACAAGCACAACAGGTCTAGCCTGCAAGTGTTAAGCACGAGAGAGCATATTAAGTTGGCAGTAGTGTGATGCTGTTAAAATAAGCGCGCTATGCGTGCATACACTGCGCCGTTCGGAGGGGTACCGCAGACATAAAACCTGATGGCGCAGAGCTATAGCGAACATTATAAGCACTGATGGCTGCATGCTACTCTTGAAATAAACCAGTCGTGCTTCCATTCAGCACTCCGTTGGGACAAGCACAACAGGTCTAGCCTGCAAGTGCTAAGCACGAGAGAGCATATTAAGTTGGCAGTAGTGTGATCCTGTTAAAATAAGCGCGCTATGCGTGCATACACTGCGCCGTTCGGAGGGGTACCGCAGACATAAAACCTGATGGCGCAGAGCTATAGCGAACATTATAAGCACTGATGGCTGCATGCTACTCTTGAAATAAACCAGTCGTGCTTCCATTCAGCACTCCGTTGGGACAAGCACAACAGGTCTAGCCTGCAAGTGCTAAGCACGAGAGAGCATATTAAGTTGGCAGTAGTGTGATGCTGTTAAAATAAGCGCGCTATGCGTGCATACACTGCGCCGTTCGGAGGGGTACCGCAGACATAAAACCTGATGGCGCAGAGCTATAGCGAACATTATAAGCACTGATGGCTGCATGCTACTCTTGAAATAAACCAGTCGTGCTTCCATTCAGCACTCCGTTGGGACAAGCACAACAGGTCTAGCCTGCAAGTGCTAAGCACGAGAGAGCATATTAAGTTGGCAGTAGTGTGATCCTGTTAAAATAAGCGCGCTATGCGTCCATACACTGCGCCGTTCGGAGGGGTACCGCAGACATAAAACCTGATGGCGCAGAGCTATAGCGAACATTATAAGCACTGATGGCTGCATGCTACTCTTGAAATGAACTAGTCGTGCTTCCATTCAGCACTCCGTTGGGACAAGCACAACAGGTCTAGCCTGCAAGTGCTAAGCACGAGAGAGCATATTAAGTTGGCAGTAGTGTGATCCTGTTAAAATAAGCGCGCTATGCGTCCATACACTGCGCCGTTCGGAGGGGTACCGCAGACATAAAACCTGATGGCGCAGAGCTATAGCGAACATTATAAGCACTGATGGCTGCATGCTACTCTTGAAATAAACTAGTCGTGCTTCCATTCAGCACTCCGTTGGGACAAGCACAACAGGTCTAGCCTGCAAGTTCTAAGCACGAGAGAGCATATTAAGTTGGCAGTAGTGTGATCCTGTTAAAATAAGCGCGCTATGCGTCCATACACTGCGCCGTTCGGAGGGGTACCGCAGACATAAAACCTGATGGCGCAGAGCTATAGCGAACATTATAAGCACTGATGGCTGCATGCTACTCTTGAAATAAACTAGTCGTGCTTCCATTCAGCACTCCGTTGGGACAAGTACAACAGGTATAGCCTGCAAGTGCTAAGCATGAGAGAGCATATTAAGTTGGCAGTAGTGTGATCCTGTTAAAATAAGCGCGCTATCCGTCCATACACTGCGCCGTTCGGAGGGGTACCGCAGACATAAAACCTGATGGCGCAGAGCTATAGCGAACATTATAAGCACTGATGGCTGCATGCTACTCTTGAAATAAACTAGTCGTGCTTCCATTCAGCACTCCGTTCGGACAAGCACAACAGGTCTAGCCTGCAAGTGCTAAGCACGAGAGAGCATATTAAGTTGGCAGTAGTGTGATGCTGTTAAAATAAGCGCGCTATGCGTGCATACACTGCGCCGTTCGGAGGGGTACCGCAGACATAAAACCTGATGGCGCAGAGCTATAGCGAACATTATAAGCACTGATGGCTGCATGCTACTCTTGAAATAAACCAGTCGTGCTTCCATTCAGCACTCCGTTGGGACAAGCACAACAGGTCTAGCCTGCAAGTGCTAAGCACGAGAGAGCATATTAAGTTGGCAGTAGTGTGATCCTGTTAAAATAAGCGCGCTATGCGTCCATACACTGCGCCGTTCGGAGGGGTACCGCAGACATAAAACCTGATGGCGCAGAGCTATAGCGAACATTATAAGCACTGATGGCTGCATGCTACTCTTGAAATGAACTAGTCGTGCTTCCATTCAGCACTCCGTTGGGACAAGCACAACAGGTCTAGCCTGCAAGTGCTAAGCACGAGAGAGCAAATTAAGTTGGCAGTAGTGTGATCCTGTTAAAATAAGCGCGCTATGCGTCCATACACTGCGCCGTTCGGAGGGGTACCGCAGACATAAAACCTGATGGCACAGAGCTATAGCGAACATTATAAGCACTGATGGCTGCATGCTACTCTTGAAATAAACTAGTCGTGCTTCCATTCAGCACTCCGTTGGGACAAGTACAACAGGACTAGCCTGCAAGTGCTAAGCATGAGAGAGCATATTATTTATTTATTTATTCATTTAATATACCCTCAGGGCCATTACGGCATTACAGAGGGGAGTGGTTACAAAAAAAATGAAATTTAACAAACAGGAGTTAATTAAACAGGCAAAGTACAAACATGACTACTACACATACATTGTTAGCTAAGGCGTTCAGGGAAAGAAAAACACAATAACAGTATAAAATACATGTAAGCACTGATGAACATTATAAGCACTGATGGCTGCATGCTACTCTTGAAATAAACTAGTCGTGCTTCCATTCAGCACTCCGTTCGGACAAGCACAACAGGTCTAGCCTGCAAGTGCTAAGCACGAGAGAGCATATTAAGTTGGCAGTAGTGTGATGCTGTTAAAATAAGCGCGCTATGCGTGCATACACTGCGCCGTTCGGAGGGGTACCGCAGACATAAAACCTGATGGCGCAGAGCTATAGCGAACATTATAAGCACTGATGGCTGCATGCTACTCTTGAAATAAACTAGTCGTGCTTCCATTCAGCACTCCGTTGGGACAAGCACAACAGGTCCAGCCTGCAAGTGCTAAGCACGAGAGAGCATATTAAGTTGGCAGTAGTGTGATCCTGTTAAAATAAGCGCGCTATGCGTCCATACACTGCGCCGTTCGGAGGGGTACCGCAGACATAAAACCTGATGGCGCAGAGCTATAGCGAACATTATAAGCACTGATGGCTGCATGCTACTCTTGAAATAAACTAGTCGTGCTTCCATTCAGCACTCCGTTGGGACAAGTACAACAGGTATAGCCTGCAAGTGCTAAGCACGAGAGAGCATATTAAGTTGGCAGTAGTGTGATCCTGTTAAAATAAGCGCGCTATCCGTCCATACACTGCGCCGTTCGGAGGGGTACCGCAGACATAAAATCTGATGGCGCAGAGCTATAGCGAACATTATAAGCACTGATGGCTGCATGCTACTCTTGAAATAAACCAGTCGTGCTTCCATTCAGCACTCCGTTGGGACAAGCACAACAGGTCTAGCCTGCAAGTGCTAAGCACGAGAGAGCATATTACGTTGGCAGTAGTGTGATCCTGTTAAAATAAGCGCGCTATGCGTCCATACACTGCGCCGTTCGGAGGGGTACCGCAGACATAAAACCTGATGGCGCAGAGCTATAGCGAACATTATAAGCACTGATGGCTGCATGCTACTCTTGAAATAAACTAGTCGTGCTTCCATTCAGCACTCCGTTGGGACAAGCACAACAGGTCTAGCCTGCAAGTGCTAAGCACGAGAGAGCAGATTAAGTTGGCAGTAGTGTGATCCTGTTAAAATAAGCGCGGTATGCGTTCATACACTGCGCCGTTCGGAGGGGTACCGCAGACATAAAACCTGATGGCGCAGAGCTATAGCGAACATTATAAGCACTGGTGGCTGCATGCTACTCTTCAAAATAAATTAGTCGTGCTTCCATTCAGCACTCTGTTGGGACAAGCACAACAGGTCTAGCCTGCAAGTTCTAAGCACGAGAGAGCATATTAAGTTGGCAGTAGTGTGATCCTGTTAAAATAAGCGCGCTATGCGTCCATACACTGCGCCGTTCGGAGGGGTACCGCAGACATAAAACCTGATGGCGCAGAGCTATAGCGAACATTATAAGCACTGATGGCTGCATGCTACTCTTGAAATAAACTAGTCGTGCTTCCATTCAGCACTCCGTTGGGACAAGTACAACAGGTATAGCCTGCAAGTGCTAAGCATGAGAGAGCATATTAAGTTGGCAGTAGTGTGATCCTGTTAAAATAAGCGCGCTATCCGTCCATACACTGCGCCGTTCGGAGGGGTACCGCAGACATAAAACCTGATGGCGCAGAGCTATAGCGAACATTATAAGCACTGATGGCTGCATGCTACTCTTGAAATAAACTAGTCGTGCTTCCATTCAGCACTCCGTTCGGACAAGCACAACAGGTCTAGCCTGCAAGTGCTAAGCACGAGAGAGCATATTAAGTTGGCAGTAGTGTGATGCTGTTAAAATAAGCGCGCTATGCGTGCATACACTGCGCCGTTCGGAGGGGTACCGCAGACATAAAACCTGATGGCGCAGAGCTATAGCGAACATTATAAGCACTGATGGCTGCATGCTACTCTTGAAATAAACCAGTCGTGCTTCCATTCAGCACTCCGTTGGGACAAGCACAACAGGTCTAGCCTGCAAGTGCTAAGCACGAGAGAGCATATTAAGTTGGCAGTAGTGTGATCCTGTTAAAATAAGCGCGCTATGCGTCCATACACTGCGCCGTTCGGAGGGGTACCGCAGACATAAAACCTGATGGCGCAGAGCTATAGCGAACATTATAAGCACTGATGGCTGCATGCTACTCTTGAAATGAACTAGTCGTGCTTCCATTCAGCACTCCGTTGGGACAAGCACAACAGGTCTAGCCTGCAAGTGCTAAGCACGAGAGAGCATATTAAGTTGGCAGTAGTGTGATCCTGTTAAAATAAGCGCGCTATGCGTCCATACACTGCGCCGTTCGGAGGGGTACCGCAGACATAAAACCTGATGGCACAGAGCTATAGCGAACATTATAAGCACTGATGGCTGCATGCTACTCTTGAAATAAACTAGTCGTGCTTCCATTCAGCACTCCGTTGGGACAAGCACAACAGGTCTAGCCTGCAAGTGCTAAGCACGAGAGAGCATATTAAGTTGGCAGTAGTGTGATCCTGTTAAAATAAGCGCGCTATGCGTCCATACACTGCGCCGTTCGGAGGGGTACCGCAGACATAAAACCTGATGGCGCAGAGCTATAGCGAACATTATAAGCACTGATGGCTGCATGCTACTCTTGAAATAAACTAGTCGTGCTTCCATTCAGCACTCCGTTGGGACAAGTACAACAGGTATAGCCTGCAAGTGCTAAGCACGAGAGAGCATATTAAGTTGGCAGTAGTGTGATCCTGTTAAAATAAGCGCGCTATCCGTCCATACACTGCGCCGTTCGGAGGGGTACCGCAGACATAAAATCTGATGGCGCAGAGCTATAGCGAACATTGTAAGCACTGATGGCTGCATGCTACTCTTGAAATAAACCAGTCGTGCTTCCATTCAGCACTCCGTTGGGACAAGCACAACAGGTCTAGCCTGCAAGTGCTAAGCACGAGAGAGCATATTACGTTGGCAGTAGTGTGATCCTGTTAAAATAAGCGCGCTATGCGTCCATACACTGCGCCGTTCGGAGGGGTACCGCAGATATAAAACCTGATGGCGCAGAGCTATAGCGAACATTATAAGCACTGATGGCTGCATGCTACTCTTGAAATAAACTAGTCGTGCTTCCATTCAGCACTCCGTTGGGACAAGCACAACAGGTCTAGCCTGCAAGTGCTAAGCACGAGAGAGCATATTAAGTTGGCAGTAGTGTGATCCTGTTAAAATAAGCGCGGTATGCGTTCATACACTGCGCCGTTCGGAGGGGTACCGCAGACATAAAACCTGATGGCGCAGAGCTATAGCGAACATTATAAGCACTGGTGGCTGCATGCTACTCTTCAAAATAAATTAGTCGTGCTTCCATTCAGCACTCTGTTGGGACAAGCACAACAGGTCTAGCCTGCAAGTTCTAAGCACGAGAGAGCATATTAAGTTGGCAGTAGTGTGATCCTGTTAAAATAAGCGCGCTATGCGTCCATACACTGCGCCGTTCGGAGGGGTACCGCAGACATAAAACCTGATGGCGCAGAGCTATAGCGAACATTATAAGCACTGATGGCTGCATGCTACTCTTGAAATAAACTAGTCGTGCTTCCATTCAGCACTCCGTTGGGACAAGTACAACAGGTATAGCCTGCAAGTGCTAAGCATGAGAGAGCATATTAAGTTGGCAGTAGTGTGATCCTGTTAAAATAAGCGCGCTATCCGTCCATACACTGCGCCGTTCGGAGGGGTACCGCAGACATAAAACCTGATGGCGCAGAGCTATAGCGAACATTATAAGCACTGATGGCTGCATGCTACTCTTGAAATAAACTAGTCGTGCTTCCATTCAGCACTCCGTTCGGACAAGCACAACAGGTCTAGCCTGCAAGTGCTAAGCACGAGAGAGCATATTAAGTTGGCAGTAGTGTGATGCTGTTAAAATAAGCGCGCTATGCGTGCATACACTGCGCCGTTCGGAGGGGTACCGCAGACATAAAACCTGATGGCGCAGAGCTATAGCGAACATTATAAGCACTGATGGCTGCATGCTACTCTTGAAATAAACCAGTCGTGCTTCCATTCAGCACTCCGTTGGGACAAGCACAACAGGTCTAGCCTGCAAGTGCTAAGCACGAGAGAGCATATTAAGTTGGCAGTAGTGTGATCCTGTTAAAATAAGCGCGCTATGCGTCCATACACTGCGCCGTTCGGAGGGGTACCACAGACATAAAACCTGATGGCGCACAGCTATAGCGAACATTATAAGCACTGATGGCTGCATGCTACTCTTGAAATGAACTAGTCGTGCTTCCATTCAGCACTCCGTTGGGACAAGCACAACAGGTCTAGCCTGCAAGTGCTAAGCACGAGAGAGCATATTAAGTTGGCAGTAGTGTGATCCTGTTAAAATAAGCGCGCTATGCGTCCATACACTGCGCCGTTCGGAGGGGTACCGCAGACATAAAACCTGATGGCACAGAGCTATAGCGAACATTATAAGCACTGATGGCTGCATGCTACTCTTGAAATAAACTAGTCGTGCTTCCATTCAGCACTCCGTTGGGACAAGTACAACAGGAGTAGCCTGCAAGTGCTAAGCATGAGAGAGCATATTATTTATTTATTTATTCATTTAATATACCCTCAGGGCCATTACGGCATTACAGAGGGGAGTGGTTACAAAAAAAATGAAATTTAACAAACAGGAGTTAATTAAACAGGCAAAGTACAAACATGACTACTACACATACATTGTTAGCTAAGGCGTTCAGGGAAAGAAAAACACAATAACAGTATAAAATACATGTAAGCACTGATGAACATTATAAGCACTGATGGCTGCATGCTACTCTTGAAATAAACTAGTCGTGCTTCCATTCAGCACTCCGTTGGGACAAGCACAACAGGTCTAGCCTGCAAGTGCTAAGCACGAGAGAGCATATTAAGTTGGCAGTAGTGTGATCCTGTTAAAATAAGCGCGGTATGCGTTCATACACTGCGCCGTTCGGAGGGGTACCGCAGACATAAATCCTGATGGCGCAGAGCTATAGCGAACATTATAAGCACTGGTGGCTGCATGCTACTCTTCAAAATAAATTAGTCGTGCTTCCATTCAGCACTCTGTTGGGACAAGTACAACAGGTCTAGCCTGCACTTGCTAAGCATGAGAGAGCATATTAAGTTGGCAGTAGTGTGATCCTGTTAAAATAAGCGCGCTATGCGTCCATACACTGCGCCGTTCGGAGGGGTACCGCAGACATAAAACCTGATGGCGCAGAGCTATAGCGAACATTATAAGCACTGATGGCTGCATGCTACTCTTGAAATAAACTAGTCGTGCTTCCATTCAGCACTCCGTTGGGACAAGCACAACAGGTCTAGCCTGCAAGTTCTAAGCACGAGAGAGCATATTAAGTTGGCAGTTGTGTGATCCTGTTAAAATAAGCGCGCTATGCGTCCATACACTGCGCCGTTCGGAGGGGTACCGCAGACATAAAACCTGATGGCGCAGAGCTATAGCGAACATTATAAGCACTGATGGCTGCATGCTACTCTTGAAATAAACTAGTCGTGCTTCCATTCAGCACTCCGTTGGGACAAGTACAACAGGTATAGCCTGCAAGTGCTAAGCATGAGAGAGCATATTAAGTTGGCAGTAGTGTGATCCTGTTAAAATAAGCGCGCTATCCGTCCATACACTGCGCCGTTCGGAGGGGTACCGCAGACATAAAACCTGATGGCGCAGAGCTATAGCGAACATTATAAGCACTGATGGCTGCATGCTACTCTTGAAATAAACTAGTCGTGCTTCCATTCAGCACTCCGTTCGGACAAGCACAACAGGTCTAGCCTGCAAGTGCTAAGCACGAGAGAGCATATTAAGTTGGCAGTAGTGTGATCCTGTTAAAATAAGCGCGCTATGCGTGCATACACTGCGCCGTTCGGAGGGGTACCGCAGACATAAAACCTGATGGCGCAGAGCTATAGCGAACATTATAAGCACTGATGGCTGCATGCTACTCTTGAAATAAACTAGTCGTGCTTCCATTCAGCACTCCGTTGGGACAAGCACAACAGGTCTAGCCTGCAAGTTCTAAGCACGAGAGAGCATATTAACTTGGCAGTAGTGTGATCCTGTTAAAATAAGCGCGCTATGCGTCCATACACTGCGCCGTTCGGAGGGGTACCGCAGACATAAAACCTGATGGCGCAGAGCTATAGCGAACATTATAAGCACTGATGGCTGCATGCTACTCTTGAAATAAACTAGTCGTGCTTCCATTCAGCACTCCGTTGGGACAAGCACAACAGGTCTAGCCTGCAAGTGCTAAGCACGAGAGAGCATATTAAGTTGGCAGTAGTGTGATCCTGTTAAAATAAGCGCGCTATGCGTCCATACACTGCGCCGTTCGGAGGGGTACCGCAGACATAAAACCTGATGGCGCAGAGCTATAGCGAACATTATAAGCACTGATGGCTGCATGCTACTCTTGAAATAAACTAGTCGTGCTTCCATTCAGCACTCCGTTGGGACAAGCACAACAGGTCTAGCCTGCAAGTGCTAAGCACGAGAGAGCATATTAAGTTGGCAGTAGTGTGATCCTGTTAAAATAAGCGCGGTATGCGTTCATACACTGCGCCGTTCGGAGGGGTACCGCAGACATAAAACCTGATGGCGCAGAGCTATAGCGAACATTATAAGCACTGGTGGCTGCATGCTACTCTTCAAAATAAATTAGTCGTGCTTCCATTCAGCACTCTGTTGGGACAAGTAGAACAGGTCTAGCCTGCACTTGCTAAGCATGAGAGAGCATATCAAGTTGGCAGTAGTGTGATCCTGTTAAAATAAGCGCGCTATGCGTCCATACACTGCGCCGTTCGGAGGGGTACCGCAGACATAAAACCTGATGGCGCAGAGCTATAGCGAACATTATAAGCACTGATGGCTGCATGCTACTCTTGAAATAAACTAGTCGTGCTTCCATTCAGCACTCCGTTGGGACAAGCACAACAGGTCTAGCCTGCAAGTTCTAAGCACGAGAGAGCATATTAAGTTGGCAGTTGTGTGATCCTGTTAAAATAAGCGCGCTATGCGTCCATACACTGCGCCGTTCGGAGGGGTACCGCAGACATAAAACCTGATGGCGCAGAGCTATAGCGAACATTATAAGCACTGATGGCTGCATGCTACTCTTGAAATAAACTAGTCGTGCTTCCATTCAGCACTCCGTTGGGACAAGCACAACAGGTCTAGCCTGCAAGTTCTAAGCACGAGAGAGCATATTAAGTTGGCAGTTGTGTGATCCTGTTAAAATAAGCGCGCTATGCGTCCATACACTGCGCCGTTCGGAGGGGTACCGCAGACATAAAACCTGATGGCGCAGAGCTATAGCGAACATTATAAGCACTGATGGCTGCATGCTACTCTTGAAATAAACTAGTCGTGCTTCCATTCAGCACTCCGTTGGGACAAGTACAACAGGTATAGCCTGCAAGTGCTAAGCATGAGAGAGCATATTAAGTTGGCAGTAGTGTGATCCTGTTAAAATAAGCGCGCTATCCGTCCATACACTGCGCCGTTCGGAGGGGTACCGCAGACATAAAACCTGATGGCGCAGAGCTATAGCGAACATTATAAGCACTGATGGCTGCATGCTACTCTTGAAATAAACTAGTCGTGCTTCCATTCAGCACTCCGTTCGGACAAGCACAACAGGTCTAGCCTGCAAGTGCTAAGCACGAGAGAGCATATTAAGTTGGCAGTAGTGTGATCCTGTTAAAATAAGCGCGCTATGCGTGCATACACTGCGCAGTTCGGAGGGGTACCGCAGACATAAAACCTGATGGCGCAGAGCTATAGCGAACATTATAAGCACTGGTGGCTGCATGCTACTCTTGAAATAAACTAGTCGTGCTTCCATTCAGCACTCCGTTGGGACAAGCACAACAAGTCTAGCCTGCAAGTTCTAAGCACGAGAGAGCATATTAACTTGGCAGTAGTGTGATCCTGTTAAAATAAGCGCGCTATGCGTCCATACACTGCGCCGTTCGGAGGGGTACCGCAGACATAAAACCTGATGGCGCAGAGCTATAGCGAACATTATAAGCACTGATGGCTGCATGCTACTCTTGAAATAAACTAGTCGTGCTTCCATTCAGCACTCCGTTGGGACAAGTACAACAGGTATAGCCTGCAAGTGCTAAGCATGAGAGAGCATATTAAGTTGGCAGTAGTGTGATCCTGTTAAAATAAGCGCGCTATCCGTCCATACACTGCGCCGTTCGGAGGGGTACCGCAGACATAAAATCTGATGGCGCAGAGCTATAGCGAACATTATAAGCACTGATGGCTGCATGCTACTCTTGAAATAAACCAGTCGTGCTTCCATTCAGCACTCCGTTGGGACAAGCACAACAGGTCTAGCCTGCAAGTGCTAAGCACGAGAGAGCATATTACGTTGGCAGTAGTGTGATCCTGTTAAAATAAGCGCGCTATGCGTCCATACACTGCGCCGTTCGGAGGGGTACCGCAGACATAAAACCTGATGGCGCAGAGCTATAGCGAACATTATAAGCACTGATGGCTGCATGCTACTCTTGAAATAAACTAGTCGTGCTTCCATTCAGCACTCCGTTGGGACAAGCACAACAGGTCTAGCCTGCAAGTGCTAAGCACGAGAGAGCATATTAAGTTGGCAGTAGTGTGATCCTGTTAAAATAAGCGCGGTATGCGTTCATACACTGCGCCGTTCGGAGGGGTACCGCAGACATAAAGCCTGATGGCGCAGAGCTATAGCGAACATTATAAGCACTGGTGGCTGCATGCTACTCTTCAAAATAAATTAGTCGTGCTTCCATTCAGCACTCTGTTGGGACAAGTACAACAGGTCTAGCCTGCACTTGCTAAGCATGAGAGAGCATATTAAGTTGGCAGTAGTGTGATCCTGTTAAAATAAGCGCGCTATGCGTCCATACACTGCGCCGTTCGGAGGGGTACCGCAGACATAAAACCTGATGGCGCAGAGCTATAGCGAACATTATAAGCACTGATGGCTGCATGCTACTCTTGAAATAAACTAGTCGTGCTTCCATTCAGCACTCCGTTGGGACAAGCACAACAGGTCTAGCCTGCAAGTTCTAAGCACGAGAGAGCATATTAAGTTGGCAGTTGTGTGATCCTGTTAAAATAAGCGCGCTATGCGTCCATACACTGCGCCGTTCGGAGGGGTACCGCAGACATAAAACCTGATGGCGCAGAGCTATAGCGAACATTATAAGCACTGATGGCTGCATGCTACTCTTGAAATAAACTAGTCGTGCTTCCATTCAGCACTCCGTTGGGACAAGCACAACAGGTCTAGCCTGCAAGTGCTAAGCACGAGAGAGCATATTAAGTTGGCAGTAGTGTGATCCTGTTAAAATAAGCGCGCTATGCGTCCATACACTGCGCCGTTCGGAGGGGTACCGCAGACATAAAACCTGATGGCGCAGAGCTATAGCGAACATTATAAGCACTGATGGCTGCATGCTACTCTTGAAATAAACTAGTCGTGCTTCCATTCAGCACTTCGTTGGGACAAGCACAACAGGTCTAGCCTGCAAGTGCTAAGCACGAGAGAGCATATTAAGTTGGCAGTAGTGTGATCCTGTTAAAATAAGCGCGGTATGCGTTCATACACTGCGCCGTTCGGAGGGGTACCGCAGACATAAAACCTGATGGCGCAGAGCTATAGCGAACATTATAAGCACTGGTGGCTGCATGCTACTCTTCAAAATAAATTAGTCGTGCTTCCATTCAGCACCCTGTTGGGACAAGTACAACAGGTCTAGCCTGCACTTGCTAAGCATGAGAGAGCATATTAAGTTGGCAGTAGTGTGATCCTGTTAAAATAAGCGCGCTATGCGTCCATACACTGCGCCGTTCGGAGGGGTACCGCAGACATAAAACCTGATGGCGCAGAGCTATAGCGAACATTATAAGCACTGATGGCTGCATGCTACTCTTGAAATAAACTAGTCGTGCTTGCATTCAGCACTCCGTTGGGACAAGCACAACAGGTCTAGCCTGCAAGTTCTAAGCACGAGAGAGCATATTAAGTTGGCAGTTGTGTGATCCTGTTAAAATAAGCGCGCTATGCGTCCATACACTGCGCCGTTCGGAGGGGTACCGCAGACATAAAACCTGATGGCGCAGAGCTATAGCGAACATTATAAGCACTGATGGCTGCATGCTACTCTTGAAATAAACTAGTCGTGCTTCCATTCAGCACTCCGTTGGGACAAGCACAACAGGTCTAGCCTGCAAGTTCTAAGCACGAGAGAGCATATTAAGTTGGCAGTAGTGTGATCCTGTTAAAATAAGCGCGCTATGCGTCCATACACTGCGCCGTTCGGAGGGGTACCGCAGACATAAAACCTGATGGCGCAGAGCTATAGCGAACATTATAAGCACTGATGGCTGCATGCTACTCTTGAAATAAACTAGTCGTGCTTCCATTCAGCACTCCGTTGGGACAAGTACAACAGGTATAGCCTGCAAGTGCTAAGCATGAGAGAGCATATTAAGTTGGCAGTAGTGTGATCCTGTTAAAATAAGCGCGCTATCCGTCCATACACTGCGCCGTTCGGAGGGGTACCGCAGACATAAAATCTGATGGCGCAGAGCTATAGCGAACATTATAAGCACTGATGGCTGCATGCTACTCTTGAAATAAACCAGTCGTGCTTCCATTCAGCACTCCGTTGGGAGAAGCACAACAGGTCTAGCCTGCAAGTGCTAAGCACGAGAGAGCATATTACGTTGGGAGTAGTGTGATCCTGTTAAAATAAGCGCGCTATGCGTCCATACACTGCGCCGTTCGGAGGGGTACCGCAGACATAAAACCTGATGGCGCAGAGCTATAGCGAACATTATAAGCACTGATGGCTGCATGCTACTCTTGAAATAAACTAGTCGTGCTTCCATTCAGCACTCCGTTGGGACAAGCACAACAGGTCTAGCCTGCAAGTGCTAAGCACGAGAGAGCATATTAAGTTGGCAGTAGTGTGATCCTGTTAAAATAAGCGCGGTATGCGTTCATACACTGCGCCGTTCGGAGGGGTACCGCAGACATAAAGCCTGATGGCGCAGAGCTATAGCGAACATTATAAGCACTGGTGGCTGCATGCTACTCTTCAAAATAAATTAGTCGTGCTTCCATTCAGCACTCTGTTGGGACAAGTACAACAGGTCTAGCCTGCACTTGCTAAGCATGAGAGAGCATATTAAGTTGGCAGTAGTGTGATCCTGTTAAAATAAGCGCGCTATGCGTCCATACACTGCGCCGTTCGGAGGGGTACCGCAGACATAAAACCTGATGGCGCAGAGCTATAGCGAACATTATAAGCACTGATGGCTGCATGCTACTCTTGAAATAAACTAGTCGTGCTTCCATTCAGCACTCCGTTGGGACAAGCACAACAAAGTCAAAGTCAAAGTCAAAGTCATTTTATTCAGGCAGCAGTAATAGGTGCCTAGGAGGCAGACATAAAGGCAAATTAATGCCTGACTCAGTGTCGGCCCCCTTCCCCCCTTCCCAAACACATCACTCAACAGCAGGTACAGTCAGATCGTTGAACAAAGTTTCGATCAACATAAAAGGAACACATTAATACAGCATAGCATACAGGGCTAAGTCATACTGCGAGGAAACAAACAGCCAAAATAAATCGCATGCAGTAATAGGCAGAGAAAATAAACAAGCGGGAACAATAAAACATTCACAACAAAAACCATCTGGTGTCTACTTGGAACCCAGAAAAAAAAAGGAAATAGTCAAAATTGCGTGCTCAAAAAAAATGTGTTAATATTTCTTTTAAAGGCTAGAGCTGAAGAACTGTCAGTAATGATATTCATAACCATGGCGTGCTTATTCAAGAAGTCAGGAATCTGATATGTTAACTTTTGTGTTCCGTAGTTTGTACGAATCCTGTCTCTGTTATAAATGGTATGCCGGAGATTGTACATGTGTTCTTTATGAAGATATTTCTCAGTGAACGATGATGCATTCTGTTTGATTTGAGTGTATATAGCTAGTGCTAGTTTTTTACATAGGATGTTTGTGATAGTCAGGATTCGGTGTTTTTGGAATAACGGTGCTGAATGAGTTCGGCGTGGGACATTTTCTATTTGGCGCAGAAAATGTTTTTGTAGTACATGTAGGTTCTCTAAATTTGTTTTTGTGGTCGTACCCCATACAAGAAGACAGTAGTGCAGACGGGAGTGTATTAGAGCATAATACAATTGCTTTTTTAACCATGACGGTAGCAAATCCTTTAGTTTATAGGTGAGCCCAATCGTTCTTGATATATCTGTTCGAACTTTTGAGACATGTGTAGACCAGTTTAGGTGTTCCTGAAAGATTACACCTAGAAATTTATGTGATGCAACGCGTTCAATTTGCTCATTGCCGAAGCGCAGAAGAATGTCTGACATACATTTATTTTTTGGTCGAAATACAATATATTTTGTTTTGTTCGTGTTTAGGGCTAGTTTATTTACGTCAAGCCACACCGATAGGTTACACAGCCAGACATTCGCCTGCCTCTCAATATCTACAATATTCGTACCAGAAAAAAAGGCGTTAGTGTCATCAGCATATAGGATAATTTGCGGGGTTAGTGGAATATTTACAATATCATTAATATATAACAGAAACAATAATGGACCAAGTATAGACCCTTGTGGTATCCCATATGCGATAACACCAATATCTGACTGCACTTTGCCTACCGCTGTGTACTGAAATCTGTTTGACAGGTAACTCTTAATTAAGTCGAGAGCAACACCCCTAATTCCGTAGTTGGGTAACTTTTGCAGTAAGATTTCATGTTTGATAGAGTCGAATGCTTTTTTGAAATCAAGAAACAATCCTACTGTGTACAATTTATGCTCAAAGTTATCTATTATTCGATCTTTAATGTATAGAAGGGCCGTCTCCGTTGACTTAGATTTTTGGAATCCATACTGTTGTTCTACTATGACGTCGTTGTGCTGGAAGTAGTTTAGAAGGCGTGTATTTATAACTTGTTCTATTATCTTAGAAAAGATTGGCAAGACAGAGATAGGTCTGTAGTTATTAAGGCTACATTTATCACCTCCTTTATGAACAACGGATACTCTTGCAATTTTCAGTTTATCAGGAAAGACACCCGAACTTAGGATCAAATTGCATATATGCGACAAAGGGCGGCTAAAAAGATGTGCAACTGATTTTATTGGTTGCGCTTTCAAGTTATCCACTCCGCAAGCACTACTGTTATTTAGCTTTTTTAGTAGCGTAAATATTTCTGCCTCTGTAGTAGGAGTCAAATAGATTGAACCGGCAACAGCCGAACCCATATATGATTTGCAGTCAAGGTTAGAGCTATCCGCGTTGTTTGTATTAAATGCTCCTGCGTTTAGGAAGTGTTCGTTGAATTTATTTGCTAGCGAGGTTCCCGTATAAGTTGTGCCTTCAATACTCAATTCCTTGAGTTCTTTCTTCTGAGTATTTGACATGAGATGGTTTGCGGTTTGCCACATTTTTCTTGGGTTGTTGATGACACCTGCAAACTTGTTTTCGTAGTAGGAATGGCGCGCTTTTTTAATGTCATGTCCTAGTTTGTTTCTTATTTTCTTATATTGATTTAAGTAGTCCAGAGCTCTAGTTCTGATAAATAGAGCGAAAAGTCTATCACGTTCCTTGATTCTGTTTAAAAGTGCTCGGTTAATCCACGGCTTTCTTACTTTCCTAGTTTTCCTGAATTCTAATACTGGAAATGATTGTTTATAAGTGTTCTCAACTTTCTCTAAAAATAAATTGTACGCCATTACTGGGTCCTCTGAACAGTAAACGTCATCCCAATTTGTTTGCGCTGTTAGTCTTTCAAATATCTTAATTGTTTCTTCATTAATAACCGTGTACTGAATCCATGTGCGCGAGGGTCGCACCGTGTGCTGTGTAAGGTGTGTTAGAAAAATAAAGATCGGTAGATGGTCGCTGAGGTCCGCTAATAAAACACCAGATTCAATATCGGCTGAGCTACAGTTCGTGAAACAAAGATCTAACAAGGTTCCAGAATTGTTTGTTACCCTTGTTGGTACATAAATGACATTTTCATACCCGTATAAAAGAAACATATCAGTAAGTTTTTGATTATTCAAATCAGGACAAAGAATGTCTACATTGAAATCACCAATGAAAACAACCGATGAGCTATATTGTATGCAGCATTCCAACATTTCTTCGAGAAATTCAAGAAACATAGACAGTGTTCCAGATGGGGGTCGGTATACTACCACACATACTATGCTCTCGCACTTTATCATAACCGTCTCAAAATGAGGACTTATTCGGCAATATTTTGAGATAACACTGCAACTTAAATTTTCCTTGACATAAACGGTCACGCCTCCGCCTCTTGTATTAGTACGAAAAATTGACGTATGTTTGTACCCGCTAAATTCAATAACATTCATTTCATTGGAAAACCAGGTCTCAGTGAAAGCGAACAAGTCAAACCGATGATTTAACGAGTCCAGAAGCATATCACACGCGTCCTTTTTTGTTCGTAGGCTTTGAGCGTTTAGGTGGCAGACAGAAAAGGCCTTAGCACAACGAGTCTTATAATCACGGAAAGAAACAGCGTCATGATAGCCGCCTTTAGAAATGCAGTTTGTCATTGGCATAAAGCCAGTAAGTAAGCAACTCTTGGCCCATCAGAATCCTTATCGTATTTTCTCTAGATCATCGACAGAAGCGATCCTGATAATCTTGCTACGAGGGGCCCGACGCACAAACAGCTTTCCGTTCTTAACCCAGGCAAACTCGTATTCCTTTTCTTTCGCCTTCGACTTCATTCTCCACAACAAGTCCTTATTTTGTGCTGTAAGGTTCTCGTTTAAGAATATCTTTGACTGTTTGTCCTTCAGTTCATTCTTCTTGCTAAGCCACTTGTCCCTAGTCACACGAGATGCAAAGCGAACTAGCACAGGTGCTATCCTTTCCGAAGCGTCTTTATCGCCCCTGATTGGAAGTCGATGCACCGCCTCAACGTCGGCCTCGGAAAGTCGAGCAATCTCAAGTTCATCGGCCAGAAGGTTAATTTTGTCTAAAAGCTTTTCGTCGGTATGCTGAGGCAGTCCATGTATTTCCATATTCTGCTGTCTGCTATACTGCTCGAGATTGTTGATCTCTTGCCTCAGTTTCTTAGTTTCTTGGTCATCAATTTTTTCTTCAAGCTTTTCCATGCGTTTCTTTAAGCCAGTTATGTCTGCACTTTGAGTTTCCATGCGCGTGAGGACTTCATCGTATTTATCAGACATTGCTTTTACTGAGCTCTCAATGCAGCCCACGGTGGTCATAATAGCCTCAATGTTGTCTAACTTCGACTTCATTTCCAGTACAGTAGCAAGCTTGCTCTGTATGTCAGCAATTTCTTTTGCCAGGTCTAGGCCGGCATCTTTCTGCTTTGTTGTGCCCTGACTACTACCACGGGCTTGTGCAGTTTTGCAGGTGGCGCACTTCCATGTTTTTTTTGCGATCTCCGATTTTTTCTTGTAGTTGGCCTGATTTACTCCTGAGCAGGCGCCTATGTGATAATTATAGTCACACTCCGCGCACGACAAGAACACTTCATCGTCAGAAAGTTTTTCATGACATGCAAGACATTCATCAGACATTTTTAGTCTGACGCACTCAGACTCAGACTGTTTAGACTTATGCACTCAGCACTCAGCAGCAGCGGCGGCCGACACCATACACAACTGACAGAAAACTTAAGCAAGAGCAGTCCAAAAAGGGTCGACCAACCTGCGCAAGTTGTCCAGAGATTAACTTCCAGGCATGAAGGCAATCGGCGTCACCGCTGCCGCTGCTGCTGGGTGAGTGTAGATTCCTTCGGTAGCAGGCCTCTTCTGTAGGAATCCGTCGAGGGCGTTTCCTCGTTCCTGACGGCCGGGGGGTGTCTTCGATAGATGTGCGCAGCTCGTGCACGATGACAGCAGTTCCTGCGCAAGTTGTCCAGAGATTAACTTCCAGGCATGAGGTCTAGCCTGCAAGTTCTAAGCACGAGAGAGCATATTAAGTTGGCAGTTGTGTGATCCTGTTAAAATAAGCGCGCTATGCGTCCATACACTGCGCCGTTCGGAGGGGTACCGCAGACATAAAACCTGATGGCGCAGAGCTATAGCGAACATTATAAGCACTGATGGCTGCATGCTACTCTTGAAATAAACTAGTCGTGCTTCCATTCAGCACTCCGTTGGGACAAGCACAACAGGTCTAGCCTGCAAGTGCTAAGCACGAGAGAGCATATTAAGTTGGCAGTAGTGTGATCCTGTTAAAATAAGCGCGCTATGCGTCCATACACTGCGCCGTTCGGAGGGGTACCGCAGACATAAAACCTGATGGCGCAGAGCTATAGCGAACATTATAAGCACTGATGGCTGCATGCTACTCTTGAAATAAACTAGTCGTGCTCCCATTCAGCACTTCGTTGGGACAAGCACAACAGGTCTAGCCTGCAAGTGCTAAGCACGAGAGAGCATATTAAGTTGGCAGTAGTGTGATCCTGTTAAAATAAGCGCGGTATGCGTTCATACACTGCGCCGTTCGGAGGGGTACCGCAGACATAAAACCTGATGGCGCAGAGCTATAGCGAACATTATAAGCACTGGTGGCTGCATGCTACTCTTCAAAATAAATTAGTCGTGCTTCCATTCAGCACCCTGTTGGGACAAGTACAACAGGTCTAGCCTGCACTTGCTAAGCATGAGAGAGCATATTAAGTTGGCAGTAGTGTGATCCTGTTAAAATAAGCGCGCTATGCGTCCATACACTGCGCCGTTCGGAGGGGTACCGCAGACATAAAACCTGATGGCGCAGAGCTATAGCGAACATTATAAGCACTGATGGCTGCATGCTACTCTTGAAATAAACTAGTCGTGCTTCCATTCAGCACTCCGTTGGGACAAGCACAACAGGTCTAGCCTGCAAGTTCTAAGCACGAGAGAGCATATTAAGTTGGCAGTTGTGTGATCCTGTTAAAATAAGCGCGCTATGCGTCCATACACTGCGCCGTTCGGAGGGGTACCGCAGACATAAAACCTGATGGCGCAGAGCTATAGCGAACATTATAAGCACTGATGGCTGCATGCTACTCTTGAAATAAACTAGTCGTGCTTCCATTCAGCACTCCGTTGGGACAAGTACAACAGGTATAGCCTGCAAGTGCTAAGCATGAGAGAGCATATTAAGTTGGCAGTAGTGCGATCCTGTTAAAATAAGCGCGCTATCCGTCCATGCACTGCGCCGTTCGGAGGGGTACCGCAGACATAAAACCTGATGGCGCAGAGCTATAGCGAACATTATAAGCACTGATGGCTGCATGCTACTCTTGAAATAAACTAGTCGTGCTTCCATTCAGCACTCCGTTCGGACAAGCACAACAGGTCTAGCCTGCAAGTGCTAAGCACGAGAGAGCATATTAAGTTGGCAGTAGTGTGATCCTGTTAAAATAAGCGCGCTATGCGTGCATACACTGCGCCGTTCGGAGGGGTACCGCAGACATAAAACCTGATGGCGCAGAGCTATAGCGAACATTATAAGCACTGATGGCTGCATGCTACTCTTGAAATGAACTAGTCGTGCTTCCATTCAGCACTCCGTTGGGACAAGCACAACAGGTCTAGCCTGCAAGTGCTAAGCACGAGAGAGCATATTAAGTTGGCAGTAGTGTGATCCTGTTAAAATAAGCGCGCTATGCGTCCATACACTGCGCCGTTCGGAGGGGTACGGCAGACATAAAACCTGATGGCGCAGAGCTATAGCGAACATTATAAGCACTGATGGCTGCATGCTACTCTTGAAATAAACTAGTCGTGCTTCCATTCAGCACTCCGTTGGGACAAGTACAACAGGTATAGCCTGCAAGTGCTAAGCATGAGAGAGCATATTAAGTTGGCAGTAGTGTGATCCTGTTAAAATAAGCGCGCTATCCGTCCATACACTGCGCCGTTCGGAGGGGTACCGCAGACATAAAATCTGATGGCGCAGAGCTATAGCGAACATTATAAGCACTGATGGCTGCATGCTACTCTTGAAATAAACCAGTCGTGCTTCCATTCAGCACTCCGTTGGGGCAAGCACAACAGGTCTAGCCTGCAAGTGCTAAGCACGAGAGAGCATATTAAGTTGGCAGTAGTGTGATCCTGTTAAAATAAGCGCGCTATGCGTCCATACACTGCGCCGTTCGGAGGGGTACCGCAGACATAAAACCTGATGGCGCAGAGCTATAGCGAACATTATAAGCACTGATGGCTGCATGCTACTCTTGAAATAAACTAGTCGTGCTTCCATTCAGCACTCCATTGCGACAAGCACAACAGGTCTAGCCTGCAAGTGCTAAGCACGAGAGAGCATATTAAGTTGGCAGTAGTGTGATCCTGTTAAAATAAGCGCGGTATGCGTTCATACACTGCGCCGTTCGGAGGGGTACCGCAGACATAAAACCTGATGGCGCAGAGCTATAGCGAACATTATAAGCACTGGTGGCTGCATGCTACTCTTCAAAATAAATTAGTCGTGCTTCCATTCAGCACTCTGTTGGGACAAGTACAACAGGTCTAGCCTGCACTTGCTAAGCATGAGAGAGCATATTAAGTTGGCAGTAGTGTGATCCTGTTAAAATAAGCGCGCTATGCGTCCATACACTGCGCCGTTCGGAGGGGTACCGCAGACATAAAACCTGATGGCGCAGAGCTATAGCGAACATTATAAGCACTGATGGCTGCATGCTACTCTTGAAATAAACTAGTCGTGCTTCCATTCAGCACTCCGTTGGGACAAGCACAACAGGTCTAGCCTGCAAGTTCTAAGCACGAGAGAGCATATTAAGTTGGCAGTTGTGTGATCCTGTTAAAATAAGCGCGCTATGCGTCCATACACTGCGCCGTTCGGAGGGGTACCGCAGACATAAAACCTGATGGCGCAGAGCTATAGCGAACATTATAAGCACTGATGGCTGCATGCTACTCTTGAAATAAACTAGTCGTGCTTCCATTCAGCACTCCGTTGGGACAAGTACAACAGGTATAGCCTGCAAGTGCTAAGCATGAGAGAGCATATTAAGTTGGCAGTAGTGTGATCCTGTTAAAATAAGCGCGCTATGCGTCCATACACTGCGCCGTTCGGAGGGGTACCGCAGACATAAAATCTGATGGCGCAGAGCTATATTGAACATTATAAGCACTGATGGCTGCATGCTACTCTTGAAATAAACCAGTCGTGCTTCCATTCAGCACTCCGTTGGGACAAGCACAACAGGTCTAGCCTGCAAGTGCTAAGCACGAGAGAGCATATTAAGTTGGCAGTAGTGTGATCCTGTTAAAATAAGCGCGCTATGCGTCCATACACTGCGCCGTTCGGAGGGGTACCGCAGACATAAAACCTGATGGCGCAGAGCTATAGCGAACATTATAAGCACTGATGGCTGCATGCTACTCTTGAAATAAACTAGTCGTGCTTCCATTCAGCACTCCGTTGGGACAAGCACAACAGGTCTAGCCTGCAAGTGCTAAGCACGAGAGAGCATATTAAGTTGGCAGTAGTGTGATCCTGTTAAAATAAGCGCGGTATGCGTTCATACACTGCGCCGTTCGGAGGGGTACCACAGACATAAAACCTGATGGCGCAGAGCTATAGCGAACATTATAAGCACTGGTGGCTGCATGCTACTCTTCAAAATAAATTAGTCGTGCTTCCATTCAGCACTCTGTTGGGACAAGTACAACAGGTCTAGCCTGCTCTTGCTAAGCATGAGAGAGCATATTAAGTTGGCAGTAGTGTGATCCTGTTAAAATAAGCGCGCTATGCGTCCATACACTGCGCCGTTCGGAGGGGTACCGCAGACATAAAACCTGATGGCGCAGAGCTATAGCGAACATTATAAGCACTGATGGCTGCATGCTACTCTTGAAATAAACTAGTCGTGCTTCCATTCAGCACTCCGTTGGGACAAGCACAACAGGTCTAGCCTGCAAGTTCTAAGCACGAGAGAGCATATTAAGTTGGCAGTTGTGTGATCCTGTTAAAATAAGCGCGCTATGCGTCCATACACTGCGCCGTTCGGAGGGGTACCGCAGACATAAAACCTGATGGCGCAGAGCTATAGCGAACATTATAAGCACTGATGGCTGCATGCTACTCTTGAAATAAACTAGTCGTGCTTCCATTCAGCACTCCGTTGGGACAAGTACAACAGGTATAGCCTGCAAGTGCTAAGCATGAGAGAGCATATTAAGTTGGCAGTAGTGTGATCCTGTTAAAATAAGCGCGCTATGCGTCCATACACTGCGCCGTTCGGAGGGGTACCGCAGACATAAATCCTGATGGCGCAGAGCTATAGCGAACATTATAAGCACTGATGGCTGCATGCTACTCTTGAAATAAACTAGTCGTGCTTCCATTCAGCACTCCGTTGGGACAAGTACAACAGGTATAGCCTGCAAGTGCTAAGCATGAGAGAGCATATTAAGTTGGCAGTAGTGTGATCCTGTTAAAATAAGCGCGCTATCCGTCCATACACTGCGCCGTTCGGAGGGGTACCGCAGACATAAAACCTGATGGCGCAGAGCTATAGCGAACATTATAAGCACTGATGGCTGCATGCTACTCTTGAAATAAACTAGTCGTGCTTCCATTCAGCACTCCGTTCGGACAAGCACAACAGGTCTAGCCTGCAAGTGCTAAGCACGAGAGAGCATATTAAGTTGGGAGTAGTGTGATCCTGTTAAAATAAGCGCGCTATGCGTGCATACACTGCGCCGTTCGGAGGGGTACCGCAGACATAAAACCTGATGGCGCAGAGCTATAGCGAACATTATAAGCACTGATGGCTGCATGCTACTCTTGAAATAAACTAGTCGTGCTTCCATTCAGCACTCCGTTGGGACAAGCACAACAGGTCTAGCCTGCAAGTTCTAAGCACGAGAGAGCATATTAAGTTGGCAGTAGTGTGATCCTGTTAAAATAAGCGCGCTATGCGTGCATACACTGCGCCGTTCGGAGGGGTACCGCAGACATAAAACCTGATGGCGCAGAGCTATAGCGAACATTATAAGCACTGATGGCTGCATGCTACTCTTGAAATAAACTAGTCGTGCTTCCATTCAGCACTCCGTTGGGACAAGCACAACAGGTCTAGCCTGCAAGTTCTAAGCACGAGAGAGCATATTAAGTTGGCAGTTGTGTGATCCTGTTAAAATAAGCGCGCTATGCGTCCATACACTGCGCCGTTCGGAGGGGTACCGCAGACATAAAACCTGATGGCGCAGAGCTATAGCGAACATTATAAGCACTGATGGCTGCATGCTACTCTTGAAATAAACTAGTCGTGCTTCCATTCAGCACTCCGTTGGGACAAGCACAACAGGTCTAGCCTGCAAGTGCTAAGCACGAGAGAGCATATTAAGTTGGCAGTAGTGTGATCCTGTTAAAATAAGCGCGCTATGCGTCCATACACTGCGCCGTTCGGAGGGGTACCGCAGACATAAAACCTGATGGCGCAGAGCTATAGCGAACATTATAAGCACTGATGGCTGCATGCTACTCTTGAAATAAACTAGTCGTGCTTCCATTCAGCACTTCGTTGGGACAAGCACAACAGGTCTAGCCTGCAAGTGCTAAGCACGAGAGAGCATATTAAGTTGGCAGTAGTGTGATCCTGTTAAAATAAGCGCGGTATGCGTTCATACACTGCGCCGTTCGGAGGGGTACCGCAGACATAAAACCTGATGGCGCAGAGCTATAGCGAACATTATAAGCACTGGTGGCTGCATGCTACTCTTCAAAATAAATTAGTCGTGCTTCCATTCAGCACCCTGTTGGGACAAGTACAACAGGTCTAGCCTGCACTTGCTAAGCATGAGAGAGCATATTAAGTTGGCAGTAGTGTGATCCTGTTAAAATAAGCGCGCTATGCGTCCATACACTGCGCCGTTCGGAGGGGTACCGCAGACATAAAACCTGATGGCGCAGAGCTATAGCGAACATTATAAGCACTGATGGCTGCATGCTACTCTTGAAATAAACTAGTCGTGCTTCCATTCAGCACTCCGTTGGGACAAGCACAACAGGTCTAGCCTGCAAGTTCTAAGCACGAGAGAGCATATTAAGTTGGCAGTTGTGTGATCCTGTTAAAATAAGCGCGCTATGCGTCCATACACTGCGCCGTTCGGAGGGGTACCGCAGACATAAAACCTGATGGCGCAGAGCTATAGCGAACATTATAAGCACTGATGGCTGCATGCTACTCTTGAAATAAACTAGTCGTGCTTCCATTCAGCACTCCGTTGGGACAAGTACAACAGGTATAGCCTGCAAGTGCTAAGCATGAGAGAGCATATTAAGTTGGCAGTAGTGTGATCCTGTTAAAATAAGCGCGCTATGCGTCCATACACTGCGCCGTTCGGAGGGGTACCGCAGACATAAATCCTGATGGCGCAGAGCTATAGCGAACATTATAAGCACTGATGGCTGCATGCTACTCTTGAAATAAACTAGTCGTGCTTCCATTCAGCACTCCGTTGGGACAAGTACAACAGGTATAGCCTGCAAGTGCTAAGCATGAGAGAGCATATTAAGTTGGCAGTAGTGCGATCCTGTTAAAATAAGCGCGCTATCCGTCCATGCACTGCGCCGTTCGTAGGGGTACCGCAGACATAAAACCTGATGGCGCAGAGCTATAGCGAACATTATAAGCACTGATGGCTGCATGCTACTCTTGAAATAAACTAGTCGTGCTTCCATTCAGCACTCCGTTGGGACAAGTACAACAGGTATAGCCTGCAAGTGCTAAGCATGAGAGAGCATATTAAGTTGGCAGTAGTGTGATCCTGTTAAAATAAGCGCGCTATGCGTCCATACACTGCGCCGTTCGGAGGGGTACCGCAGACATAAATCCTGATGGCGCAGAGCTATAGCGAACATTATAAGCACTGATGGCTGCATGCTACTCTTGAAATAAACTAGTCGTGCTTCCATTCAGCACTCCGTTGGGACAAGTACAACAGGTATAGCCTGCAAGTGCTAAGCATGAGAGAGCATATTAAGTTGGCAGTAGTGCGATCCTGTTAAAATAAGCGCGCTATCCGTCCATGCACTGCGCCGTTCGTAGGGGTACCGCAGACATAAAACCTGATGGCGCAGAGCTATAGCGAACATTATAAGCACTGATGGCTGCATGCTACTCTTGAAATAAACTAGTCGTGCTTCCATTCAGCACTCCGTTCGGACAAGCACAACAGGTCTAGCCTGCAAGTGCTAAGCACGAGAGAGCATATTAAGTTGGCAGTAGTGTGATCCTGTTAAAATAAGCGCGCTATGCGTGCATACACTGCGCCGTTCGGAGGGGTACCGCAGACATAAAACCTGATGGCGCAGAGCTATAGCGAACATTATAAGCACTGCATGCTACTCTTGAAATGAACTAGTCGTGCTTCCATTCAGCACTCCGTTGGGACAAGCACAACAGGTCTAGCCTGCAAGTGCTAAGCACGAGAGAGCATATTAAGTTGGCAGTAGTGTGATCCTGTTAAAATAAGCGCGCTATGCGTCCATACACTGCGCCGTTCGGAGGGGTACCGCAGACATAAAACCTGATGGCGCAGAGCTATAGCGAACATTATAAGCACTGATGGCTGCATGCTACTCTTGAAATAAACTAGTCGTGCTTCCATTAAGCACTCCGTTGGGACAAGCACAACAGGTCTAGCCTGCAAGTGCTAAGCACGAGAGAGCATATTAAGTTGGCAGTAGTGTGATCCTGTTAAAATAAGCGCGCTATGCGTCCATACACTGCGCCGTTCGGAGGGGTACCGCAGACATAAAACCTGATGGCGCAGAGCTATAGCGAACATTATAAGCACTGATGGCTGCATGCTACTCTTGAAATAAACTAGTCGTGCTTCCATTCAGCACTCCGTTGGGACAAGCACAACAGGTCTAGCCTGCAAGTTCTAAGCACGAGAGAGCATATTAAGTTGGCAGTAGTGTGATCCTGTTAAAATAAGCGCGCTATGCGTCCATACACTGCGCCGTTCGGAGGGGTACGGCAGACATAAAACCTGATGGCGCAGAGCTATAGCGAACATTATAAGCACTGATGGCTGCATGCTACTCTTGAAATAAACTAGTCGTGCTTCCATTCAGCACTCCGTTGGGACAAGTACAACAGGTATAGCCTGCAAGTGCTAAGCATGAGAGAGCATATTAAGTTGGCAGTAGTGTGATCCTGTTAAAATAAGCGCGCTATCCGTCCATACACTGCGCCGTTCGGAGGGGTACCGCAGACATAAAATCTGATGGCGCAGAGCTATAGCGAACATTATAAGCACTGATGGCTGCATGCTACTCTTGAAATAAACCAGTCGTGCTTCCATTCAGCACTCCGTTGGGGCAAGCACAACAGGTCTAGCCTGCAAGTGCTAAGCACGAGAGAGCATATTAAGTTGGCAGTAGTGTGATCCTGTTAAAATAAGCGCGCTATGCGTCCATACACTGCGCCGTTCGGAGGGGTACCGCAGACATAAAACCTGATGGCGCAGAGCTATAGCGAACATTATAAGCACTGATGGCTGCATGCTACTCTTGAAATAAACTAGTCGTGCTTCCATTCAGCACTCCGTTGCGACAAGCACAACAGGTCTAGCCTGCAAGTGCTAAGCACGAGAGAGCATATTAAGTTGGCAGTAGTGTGATCCTGTTAAAATAAGCGCGGTATGCGTTCATACACTGCGCCGTTCGGAGGGGTACCGCAGACATAAAACCTGATGGCGCAGAGCTATAGCGAACATTATAAGCACTGGTGGCTGCATGCTACTCTTCAAAATAAATTAGTCGTGCTTCCATTCAGCACTCTGTTGGGACAAGTACAACAGGTCTAGCCTGCACTTGCTAAGCATGAGAGAGCATATTAAGTTGGCAGTAGTGTGATCCTGTTAAAATAAGCGCGCTATGCGTCCATACACTGCGCCGTTCGGAGGGGTACCGCAGACATAAAACCTGATGGCGCAGAGCTATAGCGAACATTATAAGCACTGATGGCTGCATGCTACTCTTGAAATAAACTAGTCGTGCTTCCATTCAGCACTCCGTTGGGACAAGCACAACAGGTCTAGCCTGCAAGTTCTAAGCACGAGAGAGCATATTAAGTTGGCAGTTGTGTGATCCTGTTAAAATAAGCGCGCTATGCGTCCATACACTGCGCCGTTCGGAGGGGTACCGCAGACATAAAACCTGATGGCGCAGAGCTATAGCGAACATTATAAGCACTGATGGCTGCATGCTACTCTTGAAATAAACTAGTCGTGCTTCCATTCAGCACTCCGTTGGGACAAGTACAACAGGTATAGCCTGCAAGTGCTAAGCATGAGAGAGCATATTAAGTTGGCAGTAGTGTGATCCTGTTAAAATAAGCGCGCTATGCGTCCATACACTGCGCCGTTCGGAGGGGTACCGCAGACATAAAATCTGATGGCGCAGAGCTATAGTGAACATTATAAGCACTGATGGCTGCATGCTACTCTTGAAATAAACCAGTCGTGCTTCCATTCAGCACTCCGTTGGGACAAGCACAACAGGTCTAGCCTGCAAGTGCTAAGCACGAGAGAGCATATTAAGTTGGCAGTAGTGTGATCCTGTTAAAATAAGCGCGCTATGCGTCCATACACTGCGCCGTTCGGAGGGGTACCGCAGACATAAAACCTGATGGCGCAGAGCTATAGCGAACATTATAAGCACTGATGGCTGCATGCTACTCTTGAAATAAACTAGTCGTGCTTCCATTCAGCACTCCGTTGGGACAAGCACAACAGGTCTAGCCTGCAAGTGCTAAGCACGAGAGAGCATATTAAGTTGGCAGTAGTGTGATCCTGTTAAAATAAGCGCGGTATGCGTTCATACACTGCGCCGTTCGGAGGGGTACCGCAGACATAAAACCTGATGGCGCAGAGCTATAGCGAACATTATAAGCACTGGTGGCTGCATGCTACTCTTCAAAATAAATTAGTCGTGCTTCCATTCAGCACTCTGTTGGGACAAGTACAACAGGTCTAGCCTGCACTTGCTAAGCATGAGAGAGCATATTAAGTTGGCAGTAGTGTGATCCTGTTAAAATAAGCGCGCTATGCGTCCATACACTGCGCCGTTCGGAGGGGTACCGCAGACATAAAACCTGATGGCGCAGAGCTATAGCGAACATTATAAGCACTGATGGCTGCATGCTACTCTTGAAATAAACTAGTCGTGCTTCCATTCAGCACTCCGTTGGGACAAGCACAACAGGTCTAGCCTGCAAGTTCTAAGCACGAGAGAGCATATTAAGTTGGCAGTTGTGTGATCCTGTTAAAATAAGCGCGCTATGCGTCCATACACTGCGCCGTTCGGAGGGGTACCGCAGACATAAAACCTGATGGCGCAGAGCTATAGCGAACATTATAAGCACTGATGGCTGCATGCTACTCTTGAAATAAACTAGTCGTGCTTCCATTCAGCACTCCGTTGGGACAAGTACAACAGGTATAGCCTGCAAGTGCTAAGCATGAGAGAGCATATTAAGTTGGCAGTAGTG
This sequence comes from Amblyomma mixtum, assembly GCF_055824585.1. Classification (NCBI taxonomy): domain Eukaryota; kingdom Metazoa; phylum Arthropoda; class Arachnida; order Ixodida; family Ixodidae; genus Amblyomma; species Amblyomma mixtum. Next base: position 166,635,549 of record NC_143021.1, read on the forward strand.
TGATCCTGTTAAAATAAGCGCGCTATGCGTCCATACACTGCGCCGTTCGGAGGGGTACCGCAGACATAAATCCTGATGGCGCAGAGCTATAGCGAACATTATAAGCACTGATGGCTGCATGCTACTCTTGAAATAAACTAGTCGTGCTTCCATTCAGCACTCCGTTGGGACAAGTACAACAGGTATAGCCTGCAAGTGCTAAGCATGAGAGAGCATATTAAGTTGGCAGTAGTGTGATCCTGTTAAAATAAGCGCGCTATCCGTCCATACACTGCGCCGTTCGGAGGGGTACCGCAGACATAAAACCTGATGGCGCAGAGCTATAGCGAACATTATAAGCACTGATGGCTGCATGCTACTCTTGAAATAAACTAGTCGTGCTTCCATTCAGCACTCCGTTCGGACAAGCACAACAGGTCTAGCCTGCAAGTGCTAAGCACGAGAGAGCATATTAAGTTGGCAGTAGTGTGATCCTGTTAAAATAAGCGCGCTATGCGTGCATACACTGCGCCGTTCGGAGGGGTACCGCAGACATAAAACCTCATGGCGCAGAGCTATAGCGAACATTATAAGCACTGATGGCTGCATGCTACTCTTGAAATAAACTAGTCGTGCTTCCATTCAGCACTCCGTTGGGACAAGCACAACAGGTCTAGCCTGCAAGTTCTAAGCACGAGAGAGCATATTAAGTTGGCAGTAGTGTGATCCTGTTAAAATAAGCGCGCTATCCGTCCATACACTGCGCCGTTCGGAGGGGTACCGCAGACATAAAATCTGATGGCGCAGAGCTATAGCGAACATTATAAGCACTGATGGCTGCATGCTACTCTTGAAATAAACCAGTCGTGCTTCCATTCAGCACTCCGTTGGGACAAGCACAACAGGTCTAGCCTGCAAGTGCTAAGCACGAGAGAGCATATTAAGTTGGCAGTAGTGTGATCCTGTTAAAATAAGCGCGCTATGCGTCCATACACTGCGCCGTTCGGAGGGGTACCGCAGACATAAAACCTGATGGCGCAGAGCTATAGCGAACATTATAAGCACTGATGGCTGCAGGCTACTCTTGAAATAAACTAGTCGTGCTTCCATTCAGCACTCCGTTGGGACAAGTACAACAGGTATAGCCTGCAAGTGCTAAGCATGAGAGAGCATATTAAGTTGGCAGTAGTGTGATCCTGTTAAAATAAGCGCGCTATCCGTCCATACACTGCGCCGTTCGGAGGGGTACCGCAGACATAAAATCTGATGGCGCAGAGCTATAGCGAACATTATAAGCACTGATGGCTGCATGCTACTCTTGAAATAAACCAGTCGTGCTTCCATTCAGCACTCCGTTGGGACAAGCACAACAGGTCTAGCCTGCAAGTGCTAAGCACGAGAGAGCATATTAAGTTGGCAGTAGTGTGATCCTGTTAAAATAAGCGCGCTATGCGTCCATACACTGCGCCGTTCGGAGGGGTACCGCAGACATAAAACCTGATGGCGCAGAGCTATAGCGAACATTATAAGCACTGATGGCTGCATGCTACTCTTGAAATAAACTAGTCGTGCTTCCATTCAGCACTCCGTTGGGACAAGCACAACAGGTCTAGCCTGCAAGTGCTAAGCACGAGAGAGCATATTAAGTTGGCAGTAGTGTGATCCTGTTAAAATAAGCGCGGTATGCGTTCATACACTGCGCCGTTCGGAGGGGTACCGCAGACATAAAACCTGATGGCGCAGAGCTATAGCGAACATTATAAGCACTGGTGGCTGCATGCTACTCTTCAAAATAAATTAGTCGTGCTTCCATTCAGCACTCTGTTGGGACAAGTACAACAGGTCTAGCCTGCACTTGCTAAGCATGAGAGAGCATATTAAGTTGGCAGTAGTGTGATCCTGTTAAAATAAGCGCGCTATGCGTCCATACACTGCGCCGTTCGGAGGGGTACCGCAGACATAAAACCTGATGGCGCAGAGCTATAGCGAACATTATAAGCACTGATGGCTGCATGCTACTCTTGAAATAAACTAGTCGTGCTTCCATTCAGCACTCCGTTGGGACAAGCACAACAGGTCTAGCCTGCAAGTTCTAAGCACGAGAGAGCATATTAAGTTGGCAGTTGTGTGATCCTGTTAAAATAAGCGCGCTATGCGTCCATACACTGCGCCGTTCGGAGGGGTACCGCAGACATAAAACCTGATGGCGCAGAGCTATAGCGAACATTATAAGCACTGATGGCTGCATGCTACTCTTGAAATAAACTAGTCGTGCTTCCATTCAGCACTCCGTTGGGACAAGTACAACAGGTATAGCCTGCAAGTGCTAAGCATGAGAGAGCATATTAAGTTGGCAGTAGTGTGATCCTGTTAAAATAAGCGCGCTATGCGTCCATACACTGCGCCGTTCGGAGGGGTACCGCAGACATAAATCCTGATGGCGCAGAGCTATAGCGAACATTATAAGCACTGATGGCTGCATGCTACTCTTGAAATAAACTAGTCGTGCTTCCATTCAGCACTCCGTTGGGACAAGTACAACAGGTATAGCCTGCAAGTGCTAAGCATGAGAGAGCATATTAAGTTGGCAGTAGTGTGATCCTGTTAAAATAAGCGCGCTATCCGTCCATACACTGCGCCGTTCGGAGGGGTACCGCAGACATAAAACCTGATGGCGCAGAGCTATAGCGAACATTATAAGCACTGATGGCTGCATGCTACTCTTGAAATAAACTAGTCGTGCTTCCATTCAGCACTCCGTTCGGACAAGCACAACAGGTCTAGCCTGCAAGTGCTAAGCACGAGAGAGCATATTAAGTTGGCAGTAGTGTGATCCTGTTAAAATAAGCGCGCTATGCGTGCATACACTGCGCCGTTCGGAGGGGTACCGCAGACATAAAACCTGATGGCGCAGAGCTATAGCGAACATTATAAGCACTGATGGCTGCATGCTACTCTTGAAATAAACTAGTCGTGCTTCCATTCAGCACTCCGTTGGGACAAGCACAACAGGTCTAGCCTGCAAGTTCTAAGCACGAGAGAGCATATTAAGTTGGCAGTAGTGTGATCCTGTTAAAATAAGCGCGCTATGCGTCCATACACTGCGCCGTTCGGAGGGGTACCGCAGACATAAAACCTGATGGCGCAGAGCTATAGCGAACATTATAAGCACTGATGGCTGCATGCTACTCTTGAAATAAACTAGTCGTGCTTCCATTCAGCACTCCGTTCGGACAAGCACAACAGGTCTAGCCTGCAAGTGCTAAGCACGAGAGAGCATATTAAGTTGGCAGTAGTGTGATCCTGTTAAAATAAGCGCGCTATGCGTCCATACACTGCGCCGTTCGGAGGGGTACCGCAGACATAAAACCTGATGGCGCAGAGCTATAGCGAACATTATAAGCACTGATGGCTGCATGCTACTCTTGAAATAAACTAGTCGTGCTTCCATTCAGCACTCCGTTGGGACAAGCACAACAGGTCTAGCCTGCAAGTTCTAAGCACGAGAGAGCATATTAAGTTGGCAGTTGTGTGATCCTGTTAAAATAAGCGCGCTATGCGTCCATACACTGCGCCGTTCGGAGGGGTACCGCAGACATAAAACCTGATGGCGCAGAGCTATAGCGAACATTATAAGCACTGATGGCTGCATGCTACTCTTGAAATAAACTAGTCGTGCTTCCATTCAGCACTCCGTTGGGACAAGCACAACAGGTCTAGCCTGCAAGTGCTAAGCACGAGAGAGCATATTAAGTTGGCAGTAGTGTGATCCTGTTAAAATAAGCGCGCTATGCGTCCATACACTGCGCCGTTCGGAGGGGTACCGCAGACATAAAACCTGATGGCGCAGAGCTATAGCGAACATTATAAGCACTGATGGCTGCATGCTACTCTTGAAATAAACTAGTCGTGCTCCCATTCAGCACTTCGTTGGGACAAGCACAACAGGTCTAGCCTGCAAGTGCTAAGCACGAGAGAGCATATTAAGTTGGCAGTAGTGTGATCCTGTTAAAATAAGCGCGGTATGCGTTCATACACTGCGCCGTTCGGAGGGGTACCGCAGACATAAAACCTGATGGCGCAGAGCTATAGCGAACATTATAAGCACTGGTGGCTGCATGCTACTCTTCAAAATAAATTAGTCGTGCTTCCATTCAGCACCCTGTTGGGACAAGTACAACAGGTCTAGCCTGCACTTGCTAAGCATGAGAGAGCATATTAAGTTGGCAGTAGTGTGATCCTGTTAAAATAAGCGCGCTATGCGTCCATACACTGCGCCGTTCGGAGGGGTACCGCAGACATAAAACCTGATGGCGCAGAGCTATAGCGAACATTATAAGCACTGATGGCTGCATGCTACTCTTGAAATAAACTAGTCGTGCTTCCATTCAGCACTCCGTTGGGACAAGCACAACAGGTCTAGCCTGCAAGTTCTAAGCACGAGAGAGCATATTAAGTTGGCAGTTGTGTGATCCTGTTAAAATAAGCGCGCTATGCGTCCATACACTGCGCCGTTCGGAGGGGTACCGCAGACATAAAACCTGATGGCGCAGAGCTATAGCGAACATTATAAGCACTGATGGCTGCATGCTACTCTTGAAATAAACTAGTCGTGCTTCCATTCAGCACTCCGTTGGGACAAGTACAACAGGTATAGCCTGCAAGTGCTAAGCATGAGAGAGCATATTAAGTTGGCAGTAGTGCGATCCTGTTAAAATAAGCGCGCTATCCGTCCATGCACTGCGCCGTTCGGAGGGGTACCGCAGACATAAAACCTGATGGCGCAGAGCTATAGCGAACATTATAAGCACTGATGGCTGCATGCTACTCTTGAAATAAACTAGTCGTGCTTCCATTCAGCACTCCGTTCGGACAAGCACAACAGGTCTAGCCTGCAAGTGCTAAGCACGAGAGAGCATATTAAGTTGGCAGTAGTGTGATCCTGTTAAAATAAGCGCGCTATGCGTGCATACACTGCGCCGTTCGGAGGGGTACCGCAGACATAAAACCTGATGGCGCAGAGCTATAGCGAACATTATAAGCACTGATGGCTGCATGCTACTCTTGAAATGAACTAGTCGTGCTTCCATTCAGCACTCCGTTGGGACAAGCACAACAGGTCTAGCCTGCAAGTGCTAAGCACGAGAGAGCATATTAAGTTGGCAGTAGTGTGATCCTGTTAAAATAAGCGCGCTATCCGTCCATACACTGCGCCGTTCGGAGGGGTACCGCAGACATAAAATCTGATGGCGCAGAGCTATAGCGAACATTATAAGCACTGATGGCTGCATGCTACTCTTGAAATAAACCAGTCGTGCTTCCATTCAGCACTCCGTTGGGGCAAGCACAACAGGTCTAGCCTGCAAGTGCTAAGCACGAGAGAGCATATTAAGTTGGCAGTAGTGTGATCCTGTTAAAATAAGCGCGCTATGCGTCCATACACTGCGCCGTTCGGAGGGGTACCGCAGACATAAAACCTGATGGCGCAGAGCTATAGCGAACATTATAAGCACTGATGGCTGCATGCTACTCTTGAAATAAACTAGTCGTGCTTCCATTCAGCACTCCGTTGCGACAAGCACAACAGGTCTAGCCTGCAAGTGCTAAGCACGAGAGAGCATATTAAGTTGGCAGTAGTGTGATCCTGTTAAAATAAGCGCGGTATGCGTTCATACACTGCGCCGTTCGGAGGGGTACCGCAGACATAAAACCTGATGGCGCAGAGCTATAGCGAACATTATAAGCACTGGTGGCTGCATGCTACTCTTCAAAATAAATTAGTCGTGCTTCCATTCAGCACTCTGTTGGGACAAGTACAACAGGTCTAGCCTGCACTTGCTAAGCATGAGAGAGCATATTAAGTTGGCAGTAGTGTGATCCTGTTAAAATAAGCGCGCTATGCGTCCATACACTGCGCCGTTCGGAGGGGTACCGCAGACATAAAACCTGATGGCGCAGAGCTATAGCGAACATTATAAGCACTGATGGCTGCATGCTACTCTTGAAATAAACTAGTCGTGCTTCCATTCAGCACTCCGTTGGGACAAGCACAACAGGTCTAGCCTGCAAGTTCTAAGCACGAGAGAGCATATTAAGTTGGCAGTTGTGTGATCCTGTTAAAATAAGCGCGCTATGCGTCCATACACTGCGCCGTTCGGAGGGGTACCGCAGACATAAAACCTGATGGCGCAGAGCTATAGCGAACATTATAAGCACTGATGGCTGCATGCTACTCTTGAAATAAACTAGTCGTGCTTCCATTCAGCACTCCGTTGGGACAAGTACAACAGGTATAGCCTGCAAGTGCTAAGCATGAGAGAGCATATTAAGTTGGCAGTAGTGTGATCCTGTTAAAATAAGCGCGCTATGCGTCCATACACTGCGCCGTTCGGAGGGGTACCGCAGACATAAAATCTGATGGCGCAGAGCTATATTGAACATTATAAGCACTGATGGCTGCATGCTACTCTTGAAATAAACCAGTCGTGCTTCCATTCAGCACTCCGTTGGGACAAGCACAACAGGTCTAGCCTGCAAGTGCTAAGCACGAGAGAGCATATTAAGTTGGCAGTAGTGTGATCCTGTTAAAATAAGCGCGCTATGCGTCCATACACTGCGCCGTTCGGAGGGGTACCGCAGACATAAAACCTGATGGCGCAGAGCTATAGCGAACATTATAAGCACTGATGGCTGCATGCTACTCTTGAAATAAACTAGTCGTGCTTCCATTCAGCACTCCGTTGGGACAAGCACAACAGGTCCTAGCCTGCAAGTGCTAAGCACGAGAGAGCATATTAAGTTGGCAGTAGTGTGATCCTGTTAAAATAAGCGCGGTATGCGTTCATACACTGCGCCGTTCGGAGGGGTACCACAGACATAAAACCTGATGGCGCAGAGCTATAGCGAACATTATAAGCACTGGTGGCTGCATGCTACTCTTCAAAATAAATTAGTCGTGCTTCCATTCAGCACTCTGTTGGGACAAGTACAACAGGTCTAGCCTGCTCTTGCTAAGCATGAGAGAGCATATTAAGTTGGCAGTAGTGTGATCCTGTTAAAATAAGCGCGCTATGCGTCCATACACTGCGCCGTTCGGAGGGGTACCGCAGACATAAAACCTGATGGCGCAGAGCTATAGCGAACATTATAAGCACTGATGGCTGCATGCTACTCTTGAAATAAACTAGTCGTGCTTCCATTCAGCACTCCGTTGGGACAAGCACAACAGGTCTAGCCTGCAAGTTCTAAGCACGAGAGAGCATATTAAGTTGGCAGTTGTGTGATCCTGTTAAAATAAGCGCGCTATGCGTCCATACACTGCGCCGTTCGGAGGGGTACCGCAGACATAAAACCTGATGGCGCAGAGCTATAGCGAACATTATAAGCACTGATGGCTGCATGCTACTCTTGAAATAAACTAGTCGTGCTTCCATTCAGCACTCCGTTGGGACAAGTACAACAGGTATAGCCTGCAAGTGCTAAGCATGAGAGAGCATATTAAGTTGGCAGTAGTGTGATCCTGTTAAAATAAGCGCGCTATGCGTCCATACACTGCGCCGTTCGGAGGGGTACCGCAGACATAAATCCTGATGGCGCAGAGCTATAGCGAACATTATAAGCACTGATGGCTGCATGCTACTCTTGAAATAAACTAGTCGTGCTTCCATTCAGCACTCCGTTGGGACAAGTACAACAGGTATAGCCTGCAAGTGCTAAGCATGAGAGAGCATATTAAGTTGGCAGTAGTGTGATCCTGTTAAAATAAGCGCGCTATCCGTCCATACACTGCGCCGTTCGGAGGGGTACCGCAGACATAAAACCTGATGGCGCAGAGCTATAGCGAACATTATAAGCACTGATGGCTGCATGCTACTCTTGAAATAAACTAGTCGTGCTTCCATTCAGCACTCCGTTCGGACAAGCACAACAGGTCTAGCCTGCAAGTGCTAAGCACGAGAGAGCATATTAAGTTGGGAGTAGTGTGATCCTGTTAAAATAAGCGCGCTATGCGTGCATACACTGCGCCGTTCGGAGGGGTACCGCAGACATAAAACCTGATGGCGCAGAGCTATAGCGAACATTATAAGCACTGATGGCTGCATGCTACTCTTGAAATAAACTAGTCGTGCTTCCATTCAGCACTCCGTTGGGACAAGCACAACAGGTCTAGCCTACAAGTTCTAAGCACGAGAGAGCATATTAAGTTGGCAGTAGTGTGATCCTGTTAAAATAAGCGCGCTATGCGTGCATACACTGCGCCGTTCGGAGGGGTACCGCAGACATAAAACCTGATGGCGCAGAGCTATAGCGAACATTATAAGCACTGATGGCTGCATGCTACTCTTGAAATAAACTAGTCGTGCTTCCATTCAGCACTCCGTTGGGACAAGCACAACAGGTCTAGCCTGCAAGTTCTAAGCACGAGAGAGCATATTAAGTTGGCAGTTGTGTGATCCTGTTAAAATAAGCGCGCTATGCGTCCATACACTGCGCCGTTCGGAGGGGTACCGCAGACATAAAACCTGATGGCGCAGAGCTATAGCGAACATTATAAGCACTGATGGCTGCATGCTACTCTTGAAATAAACTAGTCGTGCTTCCATTCAGCACTCCGTTGGGACAAGCACAACAGGTCTAGCCTGCAAGTGCTAAGCACGAGAGAGCATATTAAGTTGGCAGTAGTGTGATCCTGTTAAAATAAGCGCGCTATGCGTCCATACACTGCGCCGTTCGGAGGGGTACCGCAGACATAAAACCTGATGGCGCAGAGCTATAGCGAACATTATAAGCACTGATGGCTGCATGCTACTCTTGAAATAAACTAGTCGTGCTTCCATTCAGCACTTCGTTGGGACAAGCACAACAGGTCTAGCCTGCAAGTGCTAAGCACGAGAGAGCATATTAAGTTGGCAGTAGTGTGATCCTGTTAAAATAAGCGCGGTATGCGTTCATACACTGCGCCGTTCGGAGGGGTACCGCAGACATAAAACCTGATGGCGCAGAGCTATAGCGAACATTATAAGCACTGGTGGCTGCATGCTACTCTTCAAAATAAATTAGTCGTGCTTCCATTCAGCACCCTGTTGGGACAAGTACAACAGGTCTAGCCTGCACTTGCTAAGCATGAGAGAGCATATTAAGTTGGCAGTAGTGTGATCCTGTTAAAATAAGCGCGCTATGCGTCCATACACTGCGCCGTTCGGAGGGGTACCGCAGACATAAAACCTGATGGCGCAGAGCTATAGCGAACATTATAAGCACTGATGGCTGCATGCTACTCTTGAAATAAACTAGTCGTGCTTCCATTCAGCACTCCGTTGGGACAAGCACAACAGGTCTAGCCTGCAAGTTCTAAGCACGAGAGAGCATATTAAGTTGGCAGTTGTGTGATCCTGTTAAAATAAGCGCGCTATGCGTCCATACACTGCGCCGTTCGGAGGGGTACCGCAGACATAAAACCTGATGGCGCAGAGCTATAGCGAACATTATAAGCACTGATGGCTGCATGCTACTCTTGAAATAAACTAGTCGTGCTTCCATTCAGCACTCCGTTGGGACAAGTACAACAGGTATAGCCTGCAAGTGCTAAGCATGAGAGAGCATATTAAGTTGGCAGTAGTGTGATCCTGTTAAAATAAGCGCGCTATGCGTCCATACACTGCGCCGTTCGGAGGGGTACCGCAGACATAAATCCTGATGGCGCAGAGCTATAGCGAACATTATAAGCACTGATGGCTGCATGCTACTCTTGAAATAAACTAGTCGTGCTTCCATTCAGCACTCCGTTGGGACAAGTACAACAGGTATAGCCTGCAAGTGCTAAGCATGAGAGAGCATATTAAGTTGGCAGTAGTGCGATCCTGTTAAAATAAGCGCGCTATCCGTCCATGCACTGCGCCGTTCGTAGGGGTACCGCAGACATAAAACCTGATGGCGCAGAGCTATAGCGAACATTATAAGCACTGATGGCTGCATGCTACTCTTGAAATAAACTAGTCGTGCTTCCATTCAGCACTCCGTTGGGACAAGTACAACAGGTATAGCCTGCAAGTGCTAAGCATGAGAGAGCATATTAAGTTGGCAGTAGTGTGATCCTGTTAAAATAAGCGCGCTATGCGTCCATACACTGCGCCGTTCGGAGGGGTACCGCAGACATAAATCCTGATGGCGCAGAGCTATAGCGAACATTATAAGCACTGATGGCTGCATGCTACTCTTGAAATAAACTAGTCGTGCTTCCATTCAGCACTCCGTTGGGACAAGTACAACAGGTATAGCCTGCAAGTGCTAAGCATGAGAGAGCATATTAAGTTGGCAGTAGTGCGATCCTGTTAAAATAAGCGCGCTATCCGTCCATGCACTGCGCCGTTCGTAGGGGTACCGCAGACATAAAACCTGATGGCGCAGAGCTATAGCGAACATTATAAGCACTGATGGCTGCATGCTACTCTTGAAATAAACTAGTCGTGCTTCCATTCAGCACTCCGTTCGGACAAGCACAACAGGTCTAGCCTGCAAGTGCTAAGCACGAGAGAGCATATTAAGTTGGCAGTAGTGTGATCCTGTTAAAATAAGCGCGCTATGCGTGCATACACTGCGCCGTTCGGAGGGGTACCGCAGACATAAAACCTGATGGCGCAGAGCTATAGCGAACATTATAAGCACTGCATGCTACTCTTGAAATGAACTAGTCGTGCTTCCATTCAGCACTCCGTTGGGACAAGCACAACAGGTCTAGCCTGCAAGTGCTAAGCACGAGAGAGCATATTAAGTTGGCAGTAGTGTGATCCTGTTAAAATAAGCGCGCTATGCGTCCATACACTGCGCCGTTCGGAGGGGTACCGCAGACATAAAACCTGATGGCGCAGAGCTATAGCGAACATTATAAGCACTGATGGCTGCATGCTACTCTTGAAATAAACTAGTCGTGCTTCCATTAAGCACTCCGTTGGGACAAGCACAACAGGTCTAGCCTGCAAGTGCTAAGCACGAGAGAGCATATTAAGTTGGCAGTAGTGTGATCCTGCTAAAATAAGCGCGCTATGCGTCCATACACTGCGCCGTTCGGAGGGGTACCGCAGACATAAAACCTGATGGCGCAGAGCTATAGCGAACATTATAAGCACTGATGGCTGCATGCTACTCTTGAAATAAACTAGTCGTGCTTCCATTCAGCACTCCGTTGGGACAAGCACAACAGGTCTAGCCTGCAAGTTCTAAGCACGAGAGAGCATATTAAGTTGGCAGTAGTGTGATCCTGTTAAAATAAGCGCGCTATGCGTCCATACACTGCGCCGTTCGGAGGGGTACGGCAGACATAAAACCTGATGGCGCAGAGCTATAGCGAACATTATAAGCACTGATGGCTGCATGCTACTCTTGAAATAAACTAGTCGTGCTTCCATTCAGCACTCCGTTGGGACAAGTACAACAGGTATAGCCTGCAAGTGCTAAGCATGAGAGAGCATATTAAGTTGGCAGTAGTGTGATCCTGTTAAAATAAGCGCGCTATCCGTCCATACACTGCGCCGTTCGGAGGGGTACCGCAGACATAAAATCTGATGGCGCAGAGCTATAGCGAACATTATAAGCACTGATGGCTGCATGCTACTCTTGAAATAAACCAGTCGTGCTTCCATTCAGCACTCCGTTGGGGCAAGCACAACAGGTCTAGCCTGCAAGTGCTAAGCACGAGAGAGCATATTAAGTTGGCAGTAGTGTGATCCTGTTAAAATAAGCGCGCTATGCGTCCATACACTGCGCCGTTCGGAGGGGTACCGCAGACATAAAACCTGATGGCGCAGAGCTATAGCGAACATTATAAGCACTGATGGCTGCATGCTACTCTTGAAATAAACTAGTCGTGCTTCCATTCAGCACTCCGTTGCGACAAGCACAACAGGTCTAGCCTGCAAGTGCTAAGCACGAGAGAGCATATTAAGTTGGCAGTAGTGTGATCCTGTTAAAATAAGCGCGGTATGCGTTCATACACTGCGCCGTTCGGAGGGGTACCGCAGACATAAAACCTGATGGCGCAGAGCTATAGCGAACATTATAAGCACTGGTGGCTGCATGCTACTCTTCAAAATAAATTAGTCGTGCTTCCATTCAGCACTCTGTTGGGACAAGTACAACAGGTCTAGCCTGCACTTGCTAAGCATGAGAGAGCATATTAAGTTGGCAGTAGTGTGATCCTGTTAAAATAAGCGCGCTATGCGTCCATACACTGCGCCGTTCGGAGGGGTACCGCAGACATAAAACCTGATGGCGCAGAGCTATAGCGAACATTATAAGCACTGATGGCTGCATGCTACTCTTGAAATAAACTAGTCGTGCTTCCATTCAGCACTCCGTTGGGACAAGCACAACAGGTCTAGCCTGCAAGTTCTAAGCACGAGAGAGCATATTAAGTTGGCAGTTGTGTGATCCTGTTAAAATAAGCGCGCTATGCGTCCATACACTGCGCCGTTCGGAGGGGTACCGCAGACATAAAACCTGATGGCGCAGAGCTATAGCGAACATTATAAGCACTGATGGCTGCATGCTACTCTTGAAATAAACTAGTCGTGCTTCCATTCAGCACTCCGTTGGGACAAGTACAACAGGTATAGCCTGCAAGTGCTAAGCATGAGAGAGCATATTAAGTTGGCAGTAGTGTGATCCTGTTAAAATAAGCGCGCTATGCGTCCATACACTGCGCCGTTCGGAGGGGTACCGCAGACATAAAATCTGATGGCGCAGAGCTATAGTGAACATTATAAGCACTGATGGCTGCATGCTACTCTTGAAATAAACCAGTCGTGCTTCCATTCAGCACTCCGTTGGGACAAGCACAACAGGTCTAGCCTGCAAGTGCTAAGCACGAGAGAGCATATTAAGTTGGCAGTAGTGTGATCCTGTTAAAATAAGCGCGCTATGCGTCCATACACTGCGCCGTTCGGAGGGGTACCGCAGACATAAAACCTGATGGCGCAGAGCTATAGCGAACATTATAAGCACTGATGGCTGCATGCTACTCTTGAAATAAACTAGTCGTGCTTCCATTCAGCACTCCGTTGGGACAAGCACAACAGGTCTAGCCTGCAAGTGCTAAGCACGAGAGAGCATATTAAGTTGGCAGTAGTGTGATCCTGTTAAAATAAGCGCGGTATGCGTTCATACACTGCGCCGTTCGGAGGGGTACCGCAGACATAAAACCTGATGGCGCAGAGCTATAGCGAACATTATAAGCACTGGTGGCTGCATGCTACTCTTCAAAATAAATTAGTCGTGCTTCCATTCAGCACTCTGTTGGGACAAGTACAACAGGTCTAGCCTGCACTTGCTAAGCATGAGAGAGCATATTAAGTTGGCAGTAGTGTGATCCTGTTAAAATAAGCGCGCTATGCGTCCATACACTGCGCCGTTCGGAGGGGTACCGCAGACATAAAACCTGATGGCGCAGAGCTATAGCGAACATTATAAGCACTGATGGCTGCATGCTACTCTTGAAATAAACTAGTCGTGCTTCCATTCAGCACTCCGTTGGGACAAGCACAACAGGTCTAGCCTGCAAGTTCTAAGCACGAGAGAGCATATTATGTTGGCAGTTGTGTGATCCTGTTAAAATAAGCGCGCTATGCGTCCATACACTGCGCCGTTCGGAGGGGTACCGCAGACATAAAACCTGATGGCGCAGAGCTATAGCGAACATTATAAGCACTGATGGCTGCATGCTACTCTTGAAATAAACTAGTCGTGCTTCCATTCAGCACTCCGTTGGGACAAGTACAACAGGTATAGCCTGCAAGTGCTAAGCATGAGAGAGCATATTAAGTTGGCAGTAGTGTGATCCTGTTAAAATAAGCGCGCTATGCGTCCATACACTGCGCCGTTCGGAGGGGTACCGCAGACATAAATCCTGATGGCGCAGAGCTATAGCGAACATTATAAGCACTGATGGCTGCATGCTACTCTTGAAATAAACTAGTCGTGCTTCCATTCAGCACTCCGTTGGGACAAGTACAACAGGTATAGCCTGCAAGTGCTAAGCATGAGAGAGCATATTAAGTTGGCAGTAGTGTGATCCTGTTAAAATAAGCGCGCTATCCGTCCATACACTGCGCCGTTCGGAGGGGTACCGCAGACATAAAACCTGATGGCGCAGAGCTATAGCGAACATTATAAGCACTGATGGCTGCATGCTACTCTTGAAATAAACTAGTCGTGCTTCCATTCAGCACTCCGTTCGGACAAGCACAACAGGTCTAGCCTGCAAGTGCTAAGCACGAGAGAGCATATTAAGTTGGCAGTAGTGTGATCCTGTTAAAATAAGCGCGCTATGCGTGCATACACTGCGCCGTTCGGAGGGGTACCGCAGACATAAAACCTCATGGCGCAGAGCTATAGCGAACATTATAAGCACTGATGGCTGCATGCTACTCTTGAAATAAACTAGTCGTGCTTCCATTCAGCACTCCGTTGGGACAAGCACAACAGGTCTAGCCTGCAAGTTCTAAGCACGAGAGAGCATATTAAGTTGGCAGTAGTGTGATCCTGTTAAAATAAGCGCGCTATGCGTCCATACACTGCGCCGTTCGGAGGGGTACCGCAGACATAAAACCTGATGGCGCAGAGCTATAGCGAACATTATAAGCACTGATGGCTGCATGCTACTCTTGAAATAAACTAGTCGTGCTTCCATTCAGCACTCCGTTGGGACAAGTACAACAGGTATAGCCTGCAAGTGCTAAGCATGACAGAGCATATTAAGTTGGCAGTAGTGTGATCCTGTTAAAATAAGCGCGCTATCCGTCCATACACTGCGCCGTTCGGAGGGGTACCGCAGACATAAAATCTGATGGCGCAGAGCTATAGCGAACATTATAAGCACTGATGGCTGCATGCTACTCTTGAAATAAACCAGTCGTGCTTCCATTCAGCACTCCGTTGGGACAAGCACAACAGGTCTAGCCTGCAAGTGCTAAGCACGAGAGAGCATATTAAGTTGGCAGTAGTGTGATCCTGTTAAAATAAGCGCGCTATGCGTCCATACACTGCGCCGTTCGGAGGGGTACCGCAGACATAAAACCTGATGGCGCAGAGCTATAGCGAACATTATAAGCACTGATGGCTGCAGGCTACTCTTGAAATAAACTAGTCGTGCTTCCATTCAGCACTCCGTTGGGACAAGTACAACAGGTATAGCCTGCAAGTGCTAAGCATGAGAGAGCATATTAAGTTGGCAGTAGTGTGATCCTGTTAAAATAAGCGCGCTATCCGTCCATACACTGCGCCGTTCGGAGGGGTACCGCAGACATAAAATCTGATGGCGCAGAGCTATAGCGAACATTATAAGCACTGATGGCTGCATGCTACTCTTGAAATAAACCAGTCGTGCTTCCATTCAGCACTCCGTTGGGACAAGCACAACAGGTCTAGCCTGCAAGTGCTAAGCACGAGAGAGCATATTAAGTTGGCAGTAGTGTGATCCTGTTAAAATAAGCGCGCTATGCGTCCATACACTGCGCCGTTCGGAGGGGTACCGCAGACATAAAACCTGATGGCGCAGAGCTATAGCGAACATTATAAGCACTGATGGCTGCATGCTACTCTTGAAATAAACTAGTCGTGCTTCCATTCAGCACTCCGTTGGGACAAGCACAACAGGTCTAGCCTGCAAGTGCTAAGCACGAGAGAGCATATTAAGTTGGCAGTAGTGTGATCCTGTTAAAATAAGCGCGGTATGCGTTCATACACTGCGCCGTTCGGAGGGGTACCGCAGACATAAAACCTGATGGCGCAGAGCTATAGCGAACATTATAAGCACTGGTGGCTGCATGCTACTCTTCAAAATAAATTAGTCGTGCTTCCATTCAGCACTCTGTTGGGACAAGTACAACAGGTCTAGCCTGCACTTGCTAAGCATGAGAGAGCATATTAAGTTGGCAGTAGTGTGATCCTGTTAAAATAAGCGCGCTATGCGTCCATACACTGCGCCGTTCGGAGGGGTACCGCAGACATAAAACCTGATGGCGCAGAGCTATAGCGAACATTATAAGCACTGATGGCTGCATGCTACTCTTGAAATAAACTAGTCGTGCTTCCATTCAGCACTCCGTTGGGACAAGCACAACAGGTCTAGCCTGCAAGTTCTAAGCACGAGAGAGCATATTAAGTTGGCAGTTGTGTGATCCTGTTAAAATAAGCGCGCTATGCGTCCATACACTGCGCCGTTCGGAGGGGTACCGCAGACATAAAACCTGATGGCGCAGAGCTATAGCGAACATTATAAGCACTGATGGCTGCATGCTACTCTTGAAATAAACTAGTCGTGCTTCCATTCAGCACTCCGTTGGGACAAGTACAACAGGTATAGCCTGCAAGTGCTAAGCATGAGAGAGCATATTAAGTTGGCAGTAGTGTGATCCTGTTAAAATAAGCGCGCTATGCGTCCATACACTGCGCCGTTCGGAGGGGTACCGCAGACATAAATCCTGATGGCGCAGAGCTATAGCGAACATTATAAGCACTGATGGCTGCATGCTACTCTTGAAATAAACTAGTCGTGCTTCCATTCAGCACTCCGTTGGGACAAGTACAACAGGTATAGCCTGCAAGTGCTAAGCATGAGAGAGCATATTAAGTTGGCAGTAGTGTGATCCTGTTAAAATAAGCGCGCTATCCGTCCATACACTGCGCCGTTCGGAGGGGTACCGCAGACATAAAACCTGATGGCGCAGAGCTATAGCGAACATTATAAGCACTGATGGCTGCATGCTACTCTTGAAATAAACTAGTCGTGCTTCCATTCAGCACTCCGTTCGGACAAGCACAACAGGTCTAGCCTGCAAGTGCTAAGCACGAGAGAGCATATTAAGTTGGCAGTAGTGTGATCCTGTTAAAATAAGCGCGCTATGCGTGCATACACTGCGCCGTTCGGAGGGGTACCGCAGACATAAAACCTGATGGCGCAGAGCTATAGCGAACATTATAAGCACTGATGGCTGCATGCTACTCTTGAAATAAACTAGTCGTGCTTCCATTCAGCACTCCGTTGGGACAAGCACAACAGGTCTAGCCTGCAAGTTCTAAGCACGAGAGAGCATATTAAGTTGGCAGTAGTGTGATCCTGTTAAAATAAGCGCGCTATGCGTCCATACACTGCGCCGTTCGGAGGGGTACCGCGGACATAAAACCTGATGGCGCAGAGCTATAGCGAACATTATAAGCACTGATGGCTGCATGCTACTCTTGAAATAAACTAGTCGTGCTTCCATTCAGCACTCCGTTCGGACAAGCACAACAGGTCTAGCCTGCAAGTGCTAAGCACGAGAGAGCATATTAAGTTGGCAGTAGTGTGATCCTGTTAAAATAAGCGCGCTATGCGTGCATACACTGCGCCGTTCGGAGGGGTACCGCAGACATAAAACCTGATGGCGCAGAGCTATAGCGAACATTATAAGCACTGATGGCTGCATGCTACTCTTGAAATAAACTAGTCGTGCTTCCATTCAGCACTCCGTTGGGACAAGCACAACAGGTCTAGCCTGCAAGTTCTAAGCACGAGAGAGCATATTAAGTTGGCAGTAGTGTGATCCTGTTAAAATAAGCGCGCTATGCGTCCATACACTGCGCCGTTCGGAGGGGTACCGCAGACATAAAACCTGATGGCGCAGAGCTATAGCGAACATTATAAGCACTGATGGCTGCATGCTACTCTTGAAATAAACTAGTCGTGCTTCCATTCAGCACTCCGTTGGGACAAGTACAACAGGTATAGCCTGCAAGTGCTAAGCATGACAGAGCATATTAAGTTGGCAGTAGTGTGATCCTGTTAAAATAAGCGCGCTATCCGTCCATACACTGCGCCGTTCGGAGGGGTACCGCAGACATAAAATCTGATGGCGCAGAGCTATAGCGAACATTATAAGCACTGATGGCTGCATGCTACTCTTGAAATAAACCAGTCGTGCTTCCATTCAGCACTCCGTTGGGACAAGCACAACAGGTCTAGCCTGCAAGTGCTAAGCACGAGAGAGCATATTAAGTTGGCAGTAGTGTGATCCTGTTAAAATAAGCGCGCTATGCGTCCATACACTGCGCCGTTCGGAGGGGTACCGCAGACATAAAACCTGATGGCGCAGAGCTATAGCGAACATTATAAGCACTGATGGCTGCATGCTACTCTTGAAATAAACTAGTCGTGCTTCCATTCAGCACTCCGTTGGGACAAGTACAACAGGTATAGCCTGCAAGTGCTAAGCATGAGAGAGCATATTAAGTTGGCAGTAGTGTGATCCTGTTAAAATAAGCGCGCTATCCGTCCATACACTGCGCCGTTCGGAGGGGTACCGCAGACATAAAATCTGATGGCGCAGAGCTATAGCGAACATTATAAGCACTGATGGCTGCATGCTACTCTTGAAATAAACCAGTCGTGCTTCCATTCAGCACTCCGTTGGGACAAGCACAACAGGTCTAGCCTGCAAGTGCTAAGCACGAGAGAGCATATTAAGTTGGCAGTAGTGTGATCCTGTTAAAATAAGCGCGCTATGCGTCCATACACTGCGCCGTTCGGAGGGGTACCGCAGACATAAAACCTGATGGCGCAGAGCTATAGCGAACATTATAAGCACTGATGGCTGCATGCTACTCTTGAAATAAACTAGTCGTGCTTCCATTCAGCACTCCGTTGGGACAAGCACAACAGGTCTAGCCTGCAAGTGCTAAGCACGAGAGAGCATATTAAGTTGGCAGTAGTGTGATCCTGTTAAAATAAGCGCGGTATGCGTTCATACACTGCGCCGTTCGGAGGGGTACCGCAGACATAAAACCTGATGGCGCAGAGCTATAGCGAACATTATAAGCACTGGTGGCTGCATGCTACTCTTCAAAATAAATTAGTCGTGCTTCCATTCAGCACTCTGTTGGGACAAGTACAACCGGTCTAGCCTGCACTTGCTAAGCATGAGAGAGCATATTAAGTTGGCAGTAGTGTGATCCTGTTAAAATAAGCGCGCTATGCGTCCATACACTGCGCCGTTCGGAGGGGTACCGCAGACATAAAACCTGATGGCGCAGAGCTATAGCGAACATTATAAGCACTGATGGCTGCATGCTACTCTTGAAATAAACTAGTCGTGCTTCCATTCAGCACTCCGTTGGGACAAGTACAACAGGTATAGCCTGCAAGTGCTAAGCATGACAGAGCATATTAAGTTGGCAGTAGTGTGATCCTGTTAAAATAAGCGCGCTATCCGTCCATACACTGCGCCGTTCGGAGGGGTACCGCAGACATAAAATCTGATGGCGCAGAGCTATAGCGAACATTATAAGCACTGATGGCTGCATGCTACTCTTGAAATAAACCAGTCGTGCTTCCATTCAGCACTCCGTTGGGACAAGCACAACAGGTCTAGCCTGCAAGTGCTAAGCACGAGAGAGCATATTAAGTTGGCAGTAGTGTGATCCTGTTAAAATAAGCGCGCTATGCGTCCATACACTGCGCCGTTCGGAGGGGTACCGCAGACATAAAACCTGATGGCGCAGAGCTATAGCGAACATTATAAGCACTGATGGCTGCATGCTACTCTTGAAATAAACTAGTCGTGCTTCCATTCAGCACTCCGTTGGGACAAGTACAACAGGTATAGCCTGCAAGTGCTAAGCATGAGAGAGCATATTAAGTTGGCAGTAGTGTGATCCTGTTAAAATAAGCGCGCTATCCGTCCATACACTGCGCCGTTCGGAGGGGTACCGCAGACATAAAATCTGATGGCGCAGAGCTATAGCGAACATTATAAGCACTGATGGCTGCATGCTACTCTTGAAATAAACCAGTCGTGCTTCCATTCAGCACTCCGTTGGGACAAGCACAACAGGTCTAGCCTGCAAGTGCTAAGCACGAGAGAGCATATTAAGTTGGCAGTAGTGTGATCCTGTTAAAATAAGCGCGCTATGCGTCCATACACTGCGCCGTTCGGAGGGGTACCGCAGACATAAAACCTGATGGCGCAGAGCTATAGCGAACATTATAAGCACTGATGGCTGCATGCTACTCTTGAAATAAACTAGTCGTGCTTCCATTCAGCACTCCGTTGGGACAAGCACAACAGGTCTAGCCTGCAAGTGCTAAGCACGAGAGAGCATATTAAGTTGGCAGTAGTGTGATCCTGTTAAAATAAGCGCGGTATGCGTTCATACACTGCGCCGTTCGGAGGGGTACCGCAGACATAAAACCTGATGGCGCAGAGCTATAGCGAACATTATAAGCACTGGTGGCTGCATGCTACTCTTCAAAATAAATTAGTCGTGCTTCCATTCAGCACTCTGTTGGGACAAGTACAACCGGTCTAGCCTGCACTTGCTAAGCATGAGAGAGCATATTAAGTTGGCAGTAGTGTGATCCTGTTAAAATAAGCGCGCTATGCGTCCATACACTGCGCCGTTCGGAGGGGTACCGCAGACATAAAACCTGATGGCGCAGAGCTATAGCGAACATTATAAGCACTGATGGCTGCATGCTACTCTTGAAATAAACTAGTCGTGCTTCCATTCAGCACTCCGTTGGGACAAGCACAACAGGTCTAGCCTGCAAGTTCTAAGCACGAGAGAGCATATTAAGTTGGCAGTTGTGTGATCCTGTTAAAATAAGCGCGCTATGCGTCCATACACTGCGCCGTTCGGAGGGGTACCGCAGACATAAAACCTGATGGCGCAGAGCTATAGCGAACATTATAAGCACTGATGGCTGCATGCTACTCTTGAAATAAACTAGTCGTGCTTCCATTCAGCACTCCGTTGGGACAAGTACAACAGGTATAGCCTGCAAGTGCTAAGCATGAGAGAGCATATTAAGTTGGCAGTAGTGTGATCCTGTTAAAATAAGCGCGCTATGCGTCCATACACTGCGCCGTTCGGAGGGGTACCGCAGACATAAATCCTGATGGCGCAGAGCTATAGCGAACATTATAAGCACTGATGGCTGCATGCTACTCTTGAAATAAACCAGTCGTGCTTCCATTCAGCACTCCGTTGGGACAAGCACAACAGGTCTAGCCTGCAAGTGCTAAGCACGAGAGAGCATATTAAGTTGGCAGTAGTGTGATCCTGTTAAAATAAGCGCGCTATGCGTCCATACACTGCGCCGTTCGGAGGGGTACCGCAGACATAAAACCTGATGGCGCAGAGCTATAGCGAACATTATAAGCACTGATGGCTGCATGCTACTCTTGAAATAAACTAGTCCTGCTTCCATTCAGCACTCCGTTGGGACAAGCACAACAGGTCTAACCTGCAAGTGCTAAGCACGAGAGAGCATATTAAGTTGGCTGTAGTGTGATCCTGTTAAAATAAGCGCGGTATGCGTTCATACACTGCGCCGTTCGGAGGGGTACCGCAGACATAAAACCTGATGGCGCAGAGCTATAGCGAACATTATAAGCACTGGTGGCTGCATGCTACTCTTCAAAATAAATTAGTCGTGCTTCCATTCAGCACTCTGTTGGGACAAGTACAACAGGTCTAGCCTGCACTTGCTAAGCATGAGAGAGCATATTAAGTTGGCAGTAGTGTGATCCTGTTAAAATAAGAGCGCTATGCGTCCATACACTGCGCCGTTCGGAGGGGTACCGCAGACATAAAACCTGATGGCGCAGAGCTATAGCGAACATTATAAGCACTGATGGCTGCATGCTACTCTTGAAATAAACTAGTCGTGCTTCCATTCAGCACTCCGTTGGGACAAGCACAACAGGTCTAGCCTGCAAGTTCTAAGCACGAGAGAGCATATTAAGTTGGCAGTTGTGTGATCCTGTTAAAATAAGCGCGCTATGCGTCCATACACTGCGCCGTTCGGAGGGGTACCGCAGACATAAAACCTGATGGCGCAGAGCTATAGCGAACATTATAAGCACTGATGGCTGCATGCTACTCTTGAAATAAACTAGTCGTGCTTCCATTCAGCACTCCGTTGGGACAAGTACAACAGGTATAGCCTGCAAGTGCTAAGCATGAGAGAGCATATTAAGTTGGCAGTAGTGTGATCCTGTTAAAATAAGCGCGCTATGCGTCCATACACTGCGCCGTTCGGAGGGGTACCGCAGACATAAATCCTGATGGCGCAGAGCTATAGCGAACATTATAAGCACTGATGGCTCCATGCTACTCTTGAAATAAACTAGTCGTGCTTCCATTCAGCACTCCGTTGGGACAAGTACAACAGGTATAGCCTGCAAGTGCTAAGCATGAGAGAGCATATTAAGTTGGCAGTAGTGTGATCCAGTTAAAATAAGCGCGCTATCCGTCCATACACTGCGCCGTTCGGAGGGGTACCGCAGACATAAAACCTGATGGCGCAGAGCTATAGCGAACATTATAAGCACTGATGGCTGCATGCTACTCTTGAAATAAACTAGTCGTGCTTCCATTCAGCACTCCGTTCGGACAAGCACAACAGGTCTAGCCTGCAAGTGCTAAGCACGAGAGAGCATATTAAGTTGGCAGTAGTGTGATGCTGTTAAAATAAGCGCGCTATGCGTGCATACACTGCGCCGTTCGGAGGGGTACCGCAGACATAAAACCTGATGGCGCAGAGCTATAGCGAACATTATAAGCACTGATGGCTGCATGCTACTCTTGAAATAAACTAGTCGTGCTTCCATTCAGCACTCCGTTGGGACAAGCACAACAGGTCTAGCCTGCAAGTTCTAAGCACGAGAGAGCATATTAAGTTGGCAGTAGTGTGATCCTGTTAAAATAAGCGCGCTATGCGTCCATACACTGCGCCGTTCGGAGGGGTACCGCAGACATAAAACCTGATGGCGCAGAGCTATAGCGAACATTAAAGCACTGATGGCTGCATGCTACTCTTGAAATAAACTAGTCGTGCTTCCATTCAGCACTCCGTTGGGACAAGTACAACAGGTATAGCCTGCAAGTGCTAAGCATGAGAGAGCATATTAAGTTGGCAGTAGTGTGATCCTGTTAAAATAAGCGCGCTATCCGTCCATACACTGCGCCGTTCGGAGGGGTACCGCAGACATAAAATCTGATGGCGCAGAGCTATAGCGAACATTATAAGCACTGATGGCTGCATGCTACTCTTGAAATAAACCAGTCGTGCTTCCATTCAGCACTCCGTTGGGACAAGCACAACAGGTCTAGCCTGCAAGTGCTAAGCACGAGAGAGCATATTACGGTGGCAGTAGTGTGATCCTGTTAAAATAAGCGCGCTATGCGTCCATACACTGCGCCGTTCGGAGGGGTACCGCAGACATAAAACCTGATGGCGCAGAGCTATAGCGAACATTATAAGCACTGATGGCTGCATGCTACTCTTGAAATAAACTAGTCGTGCTTCCATTCAGCACTCCGTTGGGACAAGCACAACAGGTCTAGCCTGCAAGTGCTAAGCACGAGAGAGCATATTAAGTTGGCAGTAGTGTGATCCTGTTAAAATAAGCGCGGTATGCGTTCATACACTGCGCCGTTCGGAGGGGTACCGCAGACATAAAACCTGATGGCGCAGAGCTATAGCGAACATTATAAGCACTGGTGGCTGCATGCTACTCTTCAAAATAAATTAGTCGTGCTTCCATTCAGCACTCTGTTGGGACAAGTACAACAGGTCTAGCCTGCACTTGCTAAGCATGAGAGAGCATATTAAGTTGGCAGTAGTGTGATCCTGTTAAAATAAGCGCGCTATGCGTCCATACACTGCGCCGTTCGGAGGGGTACCGCAGACGTAAAACCTGATGGCGCAGAGCTATAGCGAACATTATAAGCACTGATGGCTGCATGCTACTCTTGAAATAAACTAGTCGTGCTTCCATTCAGCACTCCGTTGGGACAAGCACAACAGGTCTAGCCTGCAAGTTCTAAGCACGAGAGAGCATATTAAGTTGGCAGTTGTGTGATCCTGTTAAAATAAGCGCGCTATGCGTCCATACACTGCGCCGTTCGGAGGGGTACCGCAGACATAAAACCTGATGGCGCAGAGCTATAGCGAACATTATAAGCACTGATGGCTGCATGCTACTCTTGAAATAAACTAGTCGTGCTTCCATTCAGCACTCCGTTGGGACAAGCACAACAGGTCTAGCCTGCAAGTGCTAAGCACGAGAGAGCATATTAAGTTGGCAGTAGTGTGATCCTGTTAAAATAAGCGCGCTATGCGTCCATACACTGCGCCGTTCGGAGGGGTACCGCAGACATAAAACCTGATGGCGCAGAGCTATAGCGAACATTATAAGCACTGATGGCTGCATGCTACTCTTGAAATAAACTAGTCGTGCTTCCATTCAGCACTCCGTTGGGACAAGCACAACAGGTCTAGCCTGCAAGTGCTAAGCACGAGAGAGCATATTAAGTTGGCAGTAGTGTGATCCTGTTAAAATAAGCGCGGTATGCGTTCATACACTGCGCCGTTCGGAGGGGTACCGCAGACATAAAACCTGATGGCGCAGAGCTATAGCGAACATTATAAGCACTGGTGGCTGCATGCTACTCTTCAAAATAAATTAGTCGTGCTTCCATTCAGCACTCTGTTGGGACAAGTACAACAGGTCTAGCCTGCACTTGCTAAGCATGAGAGAGCATATTAAGTTGGCAGTAGTGTGATCCTGTTAAAATAA
This sequence comes from Amblyomma mixtum, assembly GCF_055824585.1. Taxonomy (NCBI): domain Eukaryota; kingdom Metazoa; phylum Arthropoda; class Arachnida; order Ixodida; family Ixodidae; genus Amblyomma; species Amblyomma mixtum. Next base: position 166,660,142 of record NC_143021.1, read on the forward strand.
GCACGCTATGCGTCCATACACTGCGCCGTTCGGAGGGGTACCGCAGACATAAAACCTGATGGCGCAGAGCTATAGCGAACATTATAAGCACTGATGGCTGCATGCTACTCTTGAAATAAACTAGTCGTGCTTCCATTCAGCACTCCGTTGGGACAAGCACAACAGGTCTAGCCTGCAAGTTCTAAGCACGAGAGAGCATATTAAGTTGGCAGTTGTGTGATCCTGTTAAAATAAGCGCGCTATGCGTCCATACACTGCGCCGTTCGGAGGGGTACCGCAGACATAAAACCTGATGGCGCAGAGCTATAGCGAACATTATAAGCACTGATGGCTGCATGCTACTCTTGAAATAAACTAGTCGTGCTTCCATTCAGCACTCCGTTGGGACAAGTACAACAGGTATAGCCTGCAAGTGCTAAGCATGAGAGAGCATATTAAGTTGGCAGTAGTGTGATCCTGTTAAAATAAGCGCGCTATCCGTCCATACACTGCGCCGTTCGGAGGGGTACCGCAGACATAAAACCTGATGGCGCAGAGCTATAGCGAACATTATAAGCACTGATGGCTGCATGCTACTCTTGAAATAAACTAGTCGTGCTTCCATTCAGCACTCCGTTCGGACAAGCACAACAGGTCTAGCCTGCAAGTGCTAAGCACGAGAGAGCATATTAAGTTGGCAGTAGTGTGATCCTGTTAAAATAAGCGCGCTATGCGTGCATACACTGCGCCGTTCGGAGGGGTACCGCAGACATAAAACCTGATGGCGCAGAGCTATAGCGAACATTATAAGCACTGATGGCTGCATGCTACTCTTGAAATAAACTAGTCGTGCTTCCATTCAGCACTCCGTTGGGACAAGCACAACAGGTCTAGCCTGCAAGTTCTAAGCACGAGAGAGCATATTAAGTTGGCAGTAGTGTGATCCTGTTAAAATAAGCGCGCTATGCGTCCATACACTGCGCCGTTCGGAGGGGTACCGCAGACATAAAACCTGATGGCGCAGAGCTATAGCGAACATTATAAGCACTGATGGCTGCATGCTACTCTTGAAATAAACTAGTCGTGCTTCCATTCAGCACTCCGTTGGGACAAGTACAACAGGTATAGCCTGCAAGTGCTAAGCATGAGAGAGCATATTAAGTTGGCAGTAGTGTGATCCTGTTAAAAAAGCGCGCTATCCGTCCATACACTGCGCCGTTCGGAGGGGTACCGCAGACATAAAATCTGATGGCGCAGAGCTATAGCGAACATTATAAGCACTGATGGCTGCATGCTACTCTTGAAATAAACCAGTCGTGCTTCCATTCAGCACTCCGTTGGGACAAGCACAACAGGTCTAGCCTGCAAGTGCTAAGCACGAGAGAGCATATTACGTTGGCAGTAGTGTGATCCTGTTAAAATAAGCGCGCTATGCGTCCATACACTGCGCCGTTCGGAGGGGTACCGCAGACATAAAACCTGATGGCGCAGAGCTATAGCGAACATTATAAGCACTGATGGCTGCATGCTACTCTTGAAATAAACTAGTCGTGCTTCCATTCAGCACTCCGTTGGGACAAGCACAACAGGTCTAGCCTGCAAGTGCTAAGCACGAGAGAGCATATTAAGTTGGCAGTAGTGTGATCCTGTTAAAATAAGCGCGGTATGCGTTCATACACTGCGCCGTTCGGAGGGGTACCGCAGACATAAAACCTGATGGCGCAGAGCTATAGCGAACATTATAAGCACTGATGGCTGCATGCTACTCTTGAAATAAACTAGTCGTGCTTCCATTCAGCACTCCGTTGGGACAAGTACAACAGGTATAGCCTGCAAGTGCTAAGCACGAGAGAGCATATTAAGTTGGCAGTAGTGTGATCCTGTTAAAATAAGCGCGCTATGCGTCCATACACTGCGCCGTTCGGAGGGGTACCGCAGACATAAAACCTGATGGCGCAGAGCTATAGCGAACATTATAAGCACTGATGGCTGCATGCTACTCTTGAAATAAACTAGTCGTGCTTCCATTCAGCACTCAGTTGGGACAAGTACAACAGGTATAGCCTGCAAGTGCTAAGCATGAGAGAGCATATTAAGTTGGCAGTAGTGTGATCCTGTTAAAAAAGCGCGCTATCCGTCCATACACTGCGCCGTTCGGAGGGGTACCGCAGACATAAAATCTGATGGCGCAGAGCTATAGCGAACATTATAAGCACTGATGGCTGCATGCTACTCTTGAAATAAACCAGTCGTGCTTCCATTCAGCACTCCGTTGGGACAAGCACAACAGGTCTAGCCTGCAAGTGCTAAGCACGAGAGAGCATATTACGTTGGCAGTAGTGTGATCCTGTTAAAATAAGCGCGCTATGCGTCCATACACTGCGCCGTTCGGAGGGGTACCGCAGACATAAAACCTGATGGCGCAGAGCTATAGCGAACATTATAAGCACTGATGGCTGCATGCTACTCTTGAAATAAACTAGTCGTGCTTCCATTCAGCACTCCGTTGGGACAAGCACAACAGGTCTAGCCTGCAAGTGCTAAGCACGAGAGAGCATATTAAGTTGGCAGTAGTGTGATCCTGTTAAAATAAGCGCGGTATGCGTTCATACACTGCGCCGTTCGGAGGGGTACCGCAGACATAAAACCTGATGGCGCAGAGCTATAGCGAACATTATAAGCACTGGTGGCTGCATGCTACTCTTCAAAATAAATTAGTCGTGCTTCCATTCAGCACTCTGTTGGGACAAGTACAACAGGTCTAGCCTGCACTTGCTAAGCATGAGAAAGCATATTAAGTTGGCAGTAGTGTGATCCTGTTAAAATAAGCGCGCTATGCGTCCATACACTGCGCCGTTCGGAGGGGTACCGCAGACATAAAACCTGATGGCGCAGAGCTATAGCGAACATTATAAGCACAGATGGCTGCATGCTACTCTTGAAATAAACTAGTCGTGCTTCCATTCAGCACTCCGTTGGGACAAGTACAACAGGTATAGCCTGCAAGTGCTAAGCATGAGAGAGCATATTAAGTTGGCAGTAGTGTGATCCTGTTAAAATAAGCGCGCTATGCGTCCATACACTGCGCCGTTCGGAGGGGTACCGCAGACATAAATCCTGATGGCGCAGAGCTATAGCGAACATTATAAGCACTGATGGCTGCATGCTACTCTTGAAATAAACTAGTCGTGCTTCCATTCAGCACTCCGTTGGGACAAGTACAACAGGTATAGCCTGCAAGTGCTAAGCATGAGAGAGCATATTAAGTTGGCAGTAGTGCGATCCTGTTAAAATAAGCGCGCTATCCGTCCATGCACTGCGCCGTTCGGAGGGGTACCGCAGACATAAAACCTGATGGCGCAGAGCTATAGCGAACATTATAAGCACTGATGGCTGCATGCTACTCTTGAAATAAACTAGTCGTGCTTCCATTCAGCACTCCGTTCGGACAAGCACAACAGGTCTAGCCTGCAAGTGCTAAGCACGAGAGAGCATATTAAGTTGGCAGTAGTGTGATCCTGTTAAAATAAGCGCGCTATGCGTGCATACACTGCGCCGTTCGGAGGGGTACCGCAGACATAAAACCTGATGGCGCAGAGCTATAGCGAACATTATAAGCACTGATGACTGCATGCTACTCTTGAAATGAACTAGTCGTGCTTCCATTCAGCACTCCGTTGGGACAAGCACAACAGGTCTAGCCTGCAAGTGCTAAGCACGAGAGAGCATATTAAGTTGGCAGTAGTGTGATCCTGTTAAAATAAGCGCGCTATGCGTCCATACACTGCGCCGTTCGGAGGGGTACCGCAGACATAAAACCTGATGGCGCAGAGCTATAGCGAACATTATAAGCACTGATGGCTGCATGCTACTCTTGAAATAAACTAGTCGTGCTTCCATTAAGCACTCCGTTGGGACAAGCACAACAGGTCTAGCCTGCAAGTGCTAAGCACGAGAGAGCATATTAAGTTGGCAGTAGTGTGATCCTGTTAAAATAAGCGCGCTATGCGTCCATACACTGCGCCGTTCGGAGGGGTACCGCAGACATAAAACCTGATGGCGCAGAGCTATAGCGAACATTATAAGCACTGATGGCTGCATGCTACTCTTGAAATAAACTAGTCGTGCTTCCATTCAGCACTCCGTTGGGACAAGTACAACAGGTATAGCCTGCAAGTGCTAAGCATGAGAGAGCATATTAAGTTGGCAGTAGTGTGATCCTGTTAAAATAAGCGCGCTATCCGTCCATACACTGCGCCGTTCGGAGGGGTACCGCAGACATAAAACCTGATGGCGCAGAGCTATAGCGAACATTATAAGCACTGATGGCTGCATGCTACTCTTGAAATAAACTAGTCGTGCTTCCATTCAGCACTCCGTTCGGACAAGCACAACAGGTCTAGCCTGCAAGTGCTAAGCACGAGAGAGCATATTAAGTTGGCAGTAGTGTGATCCTGTTAAAATAAGCGCGCTATGCGTGCATACACTGCGCCGTTCGGAGGGGTACCGCAGACATAAAACCTGATGGCGCAGAGCTATAGCGAACATTATAAGCACTGATGGCTGCATGCTACTCTTGAAATAAACTAGTCGTGCTTCCATTCAGCACTCCGTTGGGACAAGCACAACAGGTCTAGCCTGCAAGTTCTAAGCACGAGAGAGCATATTAAGTTGGCAGTAGTGTGATCCTGTTAAAATAAGCGCGCTATGCGTCCATACACTGCGCCGTTCGGAGGGGTACCGCAGACATAAAACCTGATGGCGCAGAGCTATAGCGAACATTATAAGCACTGATGGCTGCATGCTACTCTTGAAATAAACTAGTCGTGCTTCCATTCAGCACTCCGTTGGGACAAGTACAACAGGTATAGCCTGCAAGTGCTAAGCATGAGAGAGCGTATTAAGTTGGCAGTAGTGTGATCCTGTTAAAATAAGCGCGCTATCCGTCCATACACTGCGCCGTTCGGAGGGGTACCGCAGACATAAAATCTGATGGCGCAGAGCTATAGCGAACATTATAAGCACTGATGGCTGCATGCTACTCTTGAAATAAACCAGTCGTGCTTCCATTCAGCACTCCGTTGGGACAAGCACAACAGGTCTAGCCTGCAAGTGCTAAGCACGAGAGAGCATATTACGTTGGCAGTAGTGTGATCCTGTTAAAATAAGCGCGCTATGCGTCCATACACTGCGCCGTTCGGAGGGGTACCGCAGACATAAAACCTGATGGCGCAGAGCTATAGCGAACATTATAAGCACTGATGGCTGCATGCTACTCTTGAAATAAACTAGTCGTGCTTCCATTCAGCACTCCGTTGGGACAAGTACAACAGGTATAGCCTGCAAGTGCTAAGCATGAGAGAGCATATTAAGTTGGCAGTAGTGTGATCCTGTTAAAATAAGCGCGCTATGCGTCCATACACTGCGCCGTTCGGAGGGGTACCGCAGACATAAATCCTGATGGCGCAGAGCTATAGCGAACATTATAAGCACTGATGGCTGCATGCTACTCTTGAAATAAACTAGTCGTGCTTCCATTCAGCACTCCGTTGGGACAAGTACAACAGGTATAGCCTGCAAGTGCTAAGCATGAGAGAGCATATTAAGTTGGCAGTAGTGCGATCCTGTTAAAATAAGCGCGCTATCCGTCCATGCACTGCGCCGTTCGGAGGGGTACCGCAGACATAAAACCTGATGGCGCAGAGCTATAGCGAACATTATAAGCACTGATGGCTGCATGCTACTCTTGAAATAAACTAGTCGTGCTTCCATTCAGCACTCCGTTCGGACAAGCACAACAGGTCTAGCCTGCAAGTGCTAAGCACGAGAGAGCATATTAAGTTGGCAGTAGTGTGATCCTGTTAAAATAAGCGCGCTATGCGTGCATACACTGCGCCGTTCGGAGGGGTACCGCAGACATAAAACCTGATGGCGCAGAGCTATAGCGAACATAATAAGCACTGATGGCTGCATGCTACTCTTGAAATGAACTAGTCGTGCTTCCATTCAGCACTCCGTTGGGACAAGCACAACAGGTCTAGCCTGCAAGTGCTAAGCACGAGAGAGCATATTAAGTTGGCAGTAGTGTGATCCTGTTAAAATAAGCGCGCTATGCGTCCATACACTGCGCCGTTCGGAGGGGTACCGCAGACATAAAACCTGATGGCGCAGAGCTATAGCGAACATTATAAGCACTGATGGCTGCATGCTACTCTTGAAATAAACTAGTCGTGCTTCCATTAAGCACTCCGTTGGGACAAGCACAACAGGTCTAGCCTGCAAGTGCTAAGCACGAGAGAGCATATTAAGTTGGCAGTAGTGTGATCCTGTTAAAATAAGCGCGCTATGCGTCCATACACTGCGCCGTTCGGAGGGGTACCGCAGACATAAAACCTGATGGCGCAGAGCTATAGCGAACATTATAAGCACTGATGGCTGCATGCTACTCTTGAAATAAACTAGTCGTGCTTCCATTCAGCACTCCGTTGGGACAAGCACAACAGGTCTAGCCTGCAAGTTCTAAGCACGAGAGAGCATATTAAGTTGGCAGTAGTGTGATCCTGTTAAAATAAGCGCGCTATGCGTCCATACACTGCGCCGTTCGGAGGGGTACGGCAGACATAAAACCTGATGGCGCAGAGCTATAGCGAACATTATAAGCACTGATGGCTGCATGCTACTCTTGAAATAAACTAGTCGTGCTTCCATTCAGCACTCCGTTGGGACAAGTACAACAGGTATAGCCTGCAAGTGCTAAGCATGAGAGAGCATATTAAGTTGGCAGTAGTGTGATCCTGTTAAAATAAGCGCGCTATCCGTCCATACACTGCGCCGTTCGGAGGGGTACCGCAGACATAAAACCTGATGGCGCAGAGCTATAGCGAACATTATAAGCACTGATGGCTGCATGCTACTCTTGAAATAAACTAGTCGTGCTTCCATTCAGCACTCCGTTGGGACAAGCACAACAGGTCTAGCCTGCAAGTGCTAAGCACGAGAGAGCATATTAAGTTGGCAGTAGTGTGATCCTGTTAAAATAAGCGCGGTATGCGTTCATACACTGCGCCGTTCGGAGGGGTACCGCAGACATAAAACCTGATGGCGCAGAGCTATAGCGAACATTATAAGCACTGGTGGCTGCATGCTACTCTTCAAAATAAATTAGTCGTGCTTCCATTCAGCACTCTGTTGGGACAAGTACAACAGGTCTAGCCTGCACTTGCTAAGCATGAGAGAGCATATTAAGTTGGCAGTAGTGTGATCCTGTTAAAATAAGCGCGCTATGCGTCCATACACTGCGCCGTTCGGAGGGGTACCGCAGACATAAAACCTGATGGCGCAGAGCTATAGCGAACATTATAAGCACTGATGGCTGCATGCTACTCTTGAAATAAACTAGTCGTGCTTCCATTCAGCACTCCGTTGGGACAAGCACAACAGGTCTAGCCTGCAAGTTCTAAGCACGAGAGAGCATATTAAGTTGGCAGTTGTGTGATCCTGTTAAAATGAGCGCGCTATGCGTCCATACACTGCGCCGTTCGGAGGGGTACCGCAGACATAAAACCTGATGGCGCAGAGCTATAGCGAACATTATAAGCACTGATGGCTGCATGCTACTCTTGAAATAAACTAGTCGTGCTTCCATTCAGCACTCCGTTGGGACAAGCACAACAGGTCTAGCCTGCAAGTGCTAAGCACGAGAGAGCATATTAAGTTGGCAGTAGTGTGATCCTGTTAAAATAAGCGCGCTATGCGTCCATACACTGCGCCGTTCGGAGGGGTACCGCAGACATAAAACCTGATGGCGCAGAGCTATAGCGAACATTATAAGCACTGATGGCTGCATGCTACTCTTGAAATAAACTAGTCGTGCTTCCATTCAGCACTCCGTTGGGACAAGCACAACAGGTCTAGCCTGCAAGTGCTAAGCACGAGAGAGCATATTAAGTTGGCAGTAGTGTGATCCTGTTAAAATAAGCGCGGTATGCGTTCATACACTGCGCCGTTCGGAGGGGTACCGCAGACATAAAACCTGATGGCGCAGAGCTATAGCGAACATTATAAGCACTGGTGGCTGCATGCTACTCTTCAAAATAAATTAGTCGTGCTTCCATTGAGCACTCTGTTGGGACAAGTACAACAGGTCTAGCCTGCACTTGCTAAGCATGAGAGAGCATATTAAGTTGGCAGTAGTGTGATCCTGTTAAAATAAGCGCGCTATGCGTATATACACTGCGCCGTTCGGAGGGGTACCGCAGACATAAAACCTGATGGCGCAGAGCTATAGCGAACACTATAAGCACTGATGGCTGCATGCTACTCTTGAAATAAACTAGTCGTGCTTCCATTCAGCACTCCGTTGGGACAAGCACAACAGGTCTAGCCTGCAAGTTCTAAGCACGAGAGAGCATATTAAGTTGGCAGTTGTGTGATCCTGTTAAAATAAGCGCGCTATGCGTCCATACACTGCGCCGTTCGGAGGGGTACCGCAGACATAAAACCTGATGGCGCAGAGCTATAGCGAACATTATAAGAACTGATGGCTGCATGCTACTCTTGAAATAAACTAGTCGTGCTTCCATTCAGCACTCCGTTGGGACAAGTACAACAGGTATAGCCTGCAAGTGCTAAGCATGAGAGAGCATATTAAGTTGGCAGTAGTGTGATCCTGTTAAAATAAGCGCGCTATGCGTCCATACACTGCGCCGTTCGGAGGGGTACCGCAGACATAAATCCTGATGGCGCAGAGCTATAGCGAACATTATAAGCACTGATGGCTGCATGCTACTCTTGAAATAAACTAGTCGTGCTTCCATTCAGCACTCCGTTCGGACAAGCACAACAGGACTAGCCTGCAACTGCTAAGCACGAGAGAGCATATTAAGTTGGCAGTAGTGTGATCCTGTTAAAATAAGCGCGCTATGCGTGCATACACTGCGCCGTTCGGAGGGGTACCGCAGACATAAAACCTGATGGCGCAGAGCTATAGCGAACATTATAAGCACTGATGGCTGCATGCTACTCTTGAAATGAACTAGTCGTGCTTCCATTCAGCACTCCGTTGGGACAAGCACAACAGGTCTAGCCTGCAAGTGCTAAGCACGAGAGAGCATATTAAGTTGGCAGTAGTGTGATCCTGGTAAAATAAGCGCGCTATGCGTCCATACACTGCGCCGTTCGGAGGGGTACCGCAGACATAAAACCTGATAGCGCAGAGCTATAGCGAACATTATAAGCACTGATGGCTGCATGCTACTCTTGAAATAAACTAGTCGTGCTTCCATTAAGCACTCCGTTGGGACAAGCACAACAGGTCTAGCCTGCAAGTGCTAAGCACGAGAGAGCATATTAAGTTGGCAGTAGTGTGATCCTGTTAAAATAAGCGCGCTATGCGTCCATACACTGCGCCGTTCGGAGGGGTACGGCAGACATAAAACCTGATGGCGCAGAGCTATAGCGAACATTATAAGCACTGATGGCTGCATGCTACTCTTGAAATAAACTAGTCGTGCTTCCATTCAGCACTCCGTTGGGACAAGTACAACAGGTATAGCCTGCAAGTGCTAAGCATGAGAGAGCATATTAAGTTGGCAGTAGTGTGATCCTGTTAAAATAAGCGCGCTATCCGTCCATACACTGCGCCGTTCGGAGGGGTACCGCAGACATAAAATCTGATGGCGCAGAGCTATAGCGAACATTATAAGCACTGATGGCTGCATGCTACTCTTGAAATAAACTAGTCGTGCTTCCATTCAGCACTCCGTTGGGACAAGCACAACAGGTCTAGCCTGCAAGTTCTAAGCACGAGAGAGCATATTAAGTTGGCAGTTGTGTGATCCTGTTAAAATAAGCGCGCTATGCGTCCATACACTGCGCCGTTCGGAGGGGTACCGCAGACATAAAACCTGATGGCGCAGAGCTATAGCGAACATTATAAGCACTGATGGCTGCATGCTACTCTTGAAATAAACTAGTCGTGCTTCCATTCAGCACTCCGTTGGGACAAGTACAACAGGTATAGCCTGCAAGTGCTAAGCATGAGAGAGCATATTAAGTTGGCAGTAGTGTGATCCTGTTAAAATAAGCGCGCTATGCGTCCATACACTGCGCCGTTCGGAGGGGTACCGCAGACATAAAATCTGATGGCGCAGAGCTATAGCGAACATTATAAGCACTGATGGCTGCATGCTACTCTTGAAATAAACCAGTCGTGCTTCCATTCAGCACTCCGTTGGGACAAGCACAACAGGTCTAGCCTGCAAGTGCTAAGCACGAGAGAGCATATTAAGTTGGCAGTAGTGTGATCCTGTTAAAATAAGCGCGCTATGCGTCCATACACTGCGCCGTTCGGAGGGGTACCGCAGACATAAAACCTGATGGCGCAGAGCTATAGCGAACATTATAAGCACTGATGGCTGCATGCTACTCTTGAAATAAACTAGTCGTGCTTCCATTCAGCACTCCGTTGGGACAAGCACAACAGGTCTAGCCTGCAAGTGCTAAGCACGAGAGAGCATATTAAGTTGGCAGTAGTGTGATCCTGTTAAAATAAGCGCGGTATGCGTTCATACACTGCGCCGTTCGGAGGGGTACCGCAGACATAAAACCTGATGGCGCAGAGCTATAGCGAACATTATAAGCACTGGTGGCTGCATGCTACTCTTCAAAATAAATTAGTCGTGCTTCCATTCAGCACTCTGTTGGGACAAGTACAACAGGTCTAGCCTGCACTTGCTAAGCATGAGAGAGCATATTAAGTTGGCAGTAGTGTGATCCTGTTAAAATAAGCGCGCTATGCGTCCATACACTGCGCCGTTCGGAGGGGTACCGCAGACATAAAACCTGATGGCGCAGAGCTATAGCGAACATTATAAGCACTGATGGCTGCATGCTACTCTTGAAATAAACTAGTCGTGCTTCCATTCAGCACTCCGTTGGGACAAGCACAACAGGTCTAGCCTGCAAGTTCTAAGCCCGAGAGAGCATATTAAGTTGGCAGTTGTGTGATCCTGTTAAAATAAGCGCGCTATGCGTCCATACACTGCGCCGTTCGGAGGGGTACCGCAGACATAAAACCTGATGGCGCAGAGCTATAGCGAACATTATAAGCACTGATGGCTGCATGCTACTCTTGAAATAAACTAGTCGTGCTTCCATTCAGCACTCCGTTGGGACAAGTACAACAGGTATAGCCTGCAAGTGCTAAGCATGAGAGAGCATATTAAGTTGGCAGTAGTGTGATCCTGTTAAAATAAGCGCGCTATGCGTCCATACACTGCGCCGTTCGGAGGGGTACCGCAGACATAAATCCTGATGGCGCAGAGCTATAGCGAACATTATAAGCACTGATGGCTGCATGCTACTCTTGAAATAAACTAGTCGTGCTTCCATTCAGCACTCCGTTGGGACAAGTACAACAGGTATAGCCTGCAAGTGCTAAGCATGAGAGAGCATATTAAGTTGGCAGTAGTGTGATCCTGTTAAAATAAGCGCGCTATCCGTCCATACACTGCGCCGTTCGGAGGGGTACCGCAGACATAAAACCTGATGGCGCAGAGCTATAGCGAACATTATAAGCACTGATGGCTGCATGCTACTCTTGAAATAAACTAGTCGTGCTTCCATTCAGCACTCCGTTCGGACAAGCACAACAGGTCTAGCCTGCAAGTGCTAAGCACGAGAGAGCATATTAAGTTGGCAGTAGTGTGATCCTGTTAAAATAAGCGCGCTATGCGTGCATACACTGCGCCGTTCGGAGGGGTACAGCAGACATAAAACCTGATGGCGCAGAGCTATAGCGAACATTATAAGCACTGATGGCTGCATGCTACTCTTGAAATAAACTAGTCGTGCTTCCATTCAGCACTCCGTTGGGACAAGCACAACAGGTCTAGCCTGCAAGTTCTAAGCACGAGAGAGCATATTAAGTTGGCAGTAGTGTGATCCTGTTAAAATAAGCGCGCTATGCGTCCATACACTGCGCCGTTCGGAGGGGTACCGCAGACATAAAACCTGATGGCGCAGAGCTATAGCGAACATTATAAGCACTGATGGCTGCATGCTACTCTTGAAATAAACTAGTCGTGCTTCCATTCAGCACTCCGTTGGGACAAGTACAACAGGTATAGCCTGCAAGTGCTAAGCATGAGAGAGCATATTAAGTTGGCAGTAGTGTGATCCTGTTAAAATAAGCGCGCTATCCGTCCATACACTGCGCCGTTCGGAGGGGTACCGCAGACATAAAATCTGATGGCGCAGAGCTATAGCGAACATTATAAGCACTGATGGCTGCATGCTACTCTTGAAATAAACCAGTCGTGCTTCCATTCAGCACTCCGTTGGGACAAGCACAACAGGTCTAGCCTGCAAGTGCTAAGCACGAGAGAGCATATTAAGTTGGCAGTAGTGTGTTCCTGTTAAAATAAGCGCGCTATGCGTCCATACACTGCGCCGTTCGGAGGGGTACCGCAGACATAAAACCTGATGGCGCAGAGCTATAGCGAACATTATAAGCACTGATGGCTGCATGCTACTCTTGAAATAAACTAGTCGTGCTTCCATTCAGCACTCCGTTGGGACAAGCACAACAGGTCTAGCCTGCAAGTGCTAAGCACGAGAGAGCATATTAAGTTGGCAGTAGTGTGATCCTGTTAAAAAAAGCGCGGTATGCGTTCATACACTGCGCCGTTCGGAGGGGTACCGCAGACATAAAACCTGATGGCGCAGAGCTATAGCGAACATTATAAGCACTGGTGGCTGCATGCTACTCTTCAAAATAAATTAGTCGTGCTTCCATTCAGCACTCTGTTGGGACAAGTACAACAGGTCTAGCCTGCACTTGCCAAGCATGAGAGAGCATATTAAGTTGGCAGTAGTGTGATCCTGTTAAAATAAGCGCGCTATGCGTCCATACACTGCGCCGTTCGGAGGGGTACCGCAGACATAAAACCTGATGGCGCAGAGCTATAGCGAACATTATAAGCACTGATGGCTGCATGCTACTCTTGAAATAAACTAGTCGTGCTTCCATTCAGCACTCCGTTGGGACAAGCACAACAGGTCTAGCCTGCAAGTTCTAAGCACGAGAGAGCATATTAAGTTGGTAGTTGTGTGATCCTGTTAAAATAAGCGCGCTATGCGTCCATACACTGCGCCGTTCGGAGGGGTACCGCAGACATAAAACCTGATGGCGCAGAGCTATAGCGAACATTATAAGCACTGTAGCTGCATGCTACTCTTGAAATAAACTAGTCGTGCTTCCATTCAGCACTCCGTTGGGACAAGTACAACAGGTATAGCCTGCAAGTGCTAAGCATGAGAGAGCATATTAAGTTGGCAGTAGTGTGATCCTGTTAAAATAAGCGCGCTATGCGTCCATACACTGCGCCGTTCGGAGGGGTACCGCAGACATAAATCCTGATGGCGCAGAGCTATAGCGAACATTATAAGCACTGATGGCTCCATGCTACTCTTGAAATAAACTAGTCGTGCTTCCATTCAGCACTCCGTTGGGACAAGTACAACAGGTATAGCCTGCAAGTGCTAAGCATGAGAGAGCATATTAAGTTGGCAGTAGTGTGATCCTGTTAAAATAAGCGCGCTATCCGTCCATACACTGCGCCGTTCGGAGGGGTACCGCAGACATAAAACCTGATGGCGCAGAGCTATAGCGAACATTATAAGCACTGATGGCTGCATGCTACTCTTGAAATAAACTAGTCGTGCTTCCATTCAGCACTCCGTTCGGACAAGCACAACAGGTCTAGCCTGCAAGTGCTAAGCACGAGAGAGCATATTAAGTTGGCAGTAGTGTGATCCTGTTAAAATAAGCGCGCTATGCGAGCATACACTGCGCCGTTCGGAGGGGTACCGCAGACATAAAACCTGATGGCGCAGAGCTATAGCGAACATTATAAGCACTGATGGCTGCATGCTACTCTTGAAATAAACTAGTCGTGCTTCCATTCAGCACTCCGTTGGGACAAGCACAACAGGTCTAGCCTGCAAGTTCTAAGCACGAGAGAGCATATTAAGTTGGCAGTAGTGTGATCCTGTTAAAATTAGCGCGCTATGCGTCCATACACTGCGCCGTTCGGAGGGGTACCGCAGACATAAAACCTGATGGCGCAGAGCTATAGCGAACATTATAAGCACTGATGGCTGCATGCTACTCTTGAAATAAACTAGTCGTGCTTCCATTCAGCACTCCGTTGGGACAAGTACAACAGGTATAGCCTGCAAGTGCTAAGCATGAGAGAGCATATTAAGTTGGCAGTAGTGTGATCCTGTTAAAATAAGCGCGCTATCCGTCCATACACTGCGCCGTTCGGAGGGGTACCGCAGACATAAAATCTGATGGCGCAGAGCTATAGCGAACATTATAAGCACTGATGGCTGCATGCTACTCTTGAAATAAACCAGTCGTGCTTCCATTCAGCACTCCGTTGGGACAAGCACAACAGGTCTAGCCTGCAAGTGCTAAGCACGAGAGAGCATATTAAGTTGGCAGTAGTGTGATCCTGTTAAAATAAGCGCGCTATTCGTCCATACACTGCGCCGTTCGGAGGGGTACCGCAGACATAAAACCTGATGGCGCAGAGCTATAGCGAACATTATAAGCACTGATGGCTGCATGCTACTCTTGAAATAAACTAGTCGTGCTTCCATTCAGCACTCCGTTGGGACAAGCACAACAGGTCTAGCCTGCAAGTGCTAAGCACGAGAGAGCATATTAAGTTGGCAGTAGTGTGATCCTGTTAAAATAAGCGCGGTATGCGTTCATACACTGCGCCGTTCGGAGGGGTACCGCAGAAATAAAACCTGATGGCGCAGAGCTATAGCGAACATTATAAGCACTGGTGGCTGCATGCTACTCTTCAAAATAAATTAGTCGTGCTTCCGTTGAGCACTCTGTTGGGACAAGTACAACAGGTCTAGCCTGCACTTGCTAAGCATGAGAGAGCATATTAAGTTGGCAGTAGTGTGATCCTGTTAAAATAAGCGCGCTATGCGTATATACACTGCGCCGTTCGGAGGGGTACCGCAGACATAAAACCTGATGGCGCAGAGCTATAGCGAACACTATAAGCACTGATGGCTGCATGCTACTCTTGAAATAAACTAGTCGTGCTTCCATTCAGCACTCCGTTGGGACAAGCACAACAGGTCTAGCCTGCAAGTTCTAAGCACGAGAGAGCATATTAAGTTGGCAGTTGTGTGATCCTGTTAAAATAAGCGCGCTATGCGTCCATACACTGCGCCGTTCGGAGGGGTACCGCAGACATAAAACCTGATGGCGCAGAGCTATAGCGAACATTATAAGAACTGATGGCTGCATGCTACTCTTGAAATAAACTAGTCGTGCTTCCATTCAGCACTCCGTTGGGACAAGTACAACAGGTATAGCCTGCAAGTGCTAAGCATGAGAGAGCATATTAAGTTGGCAGTAGTGTGATCCTGTTAAAATAAGCGCGCTATGCGTCCATACACTGCGCCGTTCGGAGGGGTACCGCAGACATAAATCCTGATGGCGCAGAGCTATAGCGAACATTATAAGCACTGATGGCTGCATGCTACTCTTGAAATAAACTAGTCGTGCTTCCATTCAGCACTCCGTTCGGACAAGCACAACAGGTCTAGCCTGCAAGTGCTAAGCACGAGAGAGCATATTAAGTTGGCAGTAGTGTGATCCTGTTAAAATAAGCGCGCTATGCGTGCATACACTGCGCCGTTCGGAGGGGTACCGCAGACATAAAACCTGATGGCGCAGAGCTATAGCGAACATTATAAGCACTGATGGCTGCATGCTACTCTTGAAATGAACTAGTCGTGCTTCCATTCAGCACTCCGTTGGGACAAGCACAACAGGTCTAGCCTGCAAGTGCTAAGCACGAGAGAGCATATTAAGTTGGCAGTAGTGTGATCCTGTTAAAATAAGCGCGCTATGCGTGCATACACTGCGCCGTTCGGAGGGGTACCGCAGACATAAAACCTCATGGCGCAGAGCTATAGCGAACATTATAAGCACTGATGGCTGCATGCTACTCTTGAAATAAACTAGTCGTGCTTCCATTCAGCACTCCGTTGGGACAAGCACAACAGGTCTAGCCTGCAAGTTCTAAGCACGAGAGAGCATATTAAGTTGGCAGTAGTGTGATCCTGTTAAAATAAGCGCGCTATGCGTCCATACACTGCGCCGTTCGGAGGGGTACCGCAGACATAAAACCTGATGGCGCAGAGCTATAGCGAACATTATAAGCACTGATGGCTGCATGCTACTCTTGAAATAAACTAGTCGTGCTTCCATTCAGCACTCCGTTGGGACAAGTACAACAGGTATAGCCTGCAAGTGCTAAGCATGACAGAGCATATTAAGTTGGCAGTAGTGTGATCCTGTTAAAATAAGCGCGCTATCCGTCCATACACTGCGCCGTTCGGAGGGGTACCGCAGACATAAAATCTGATGGCGCAGAGCTATAGCGAACATTATAAGCACTGATGGCTGCATGCTACTCTTGAAATAAACCAGTCGTGCTTCCATTCAGCACTCCGTTGGGACAAGCACAACAGGTCTAGCCTGCAAGTGCTAAGCACGAGAGAGCATATTAAGTTGGCAGTAGTGTGATCCTGTTAAAATAAGCGCGCTATGCGTCCATACACTGCGCCGTTCGGAGGGGTACCGCAGACATAAAACCTGATGGCGCAGAGCTATAGCGAACATTATAAGCACTGATGGCTGCAGGCTACTCTTGAAATAAACTAGTCGTGCTTCCATTCAGCACTCCGTTGGGACAAGTACAACAGGTATAGCCTGCAAGTGCTAAGCATGAGAGAGCATATTAAGTTGGCAGTAGTGTGATCCTGTTAAAATAAGCGCGCTATCCGTCCATACACTGCGCCGTTCGGAGGGGTACCGCAGACATAAAATCTGATGGCGCAGAGCTATAGCGAACATTATAAGCACTGATGGCTGCATGCTACTCTTGAAATAAACCAGTCGTGCTTCCATTCAGCACTCCGTTGGGACAAGCACAACAGGTCTAGCCTGCAAGTGCTAAGCACGAGAGAGCATATTAAGTTGGCAGTAGTGTGATCCTGTTAAAATAAGCGCGCTATGCGTCCATACACTGCGCCGTTCGGAGGGGTACCGCAGACATAAAACCTGATGGCGCAGAGCTATAGCGAACATTATAAGCACTGATGGCTGCATGCTACTCTTGAAATAAACTAGTCGTGCTTCCATTCAGCACTCCGTTGGGACAAGCACAACAGGTCTAGCCTGCAAGTGCTAAGCACGAGAGAGCATATTAAGTTGGCAGTAGTGTGATCCTGTTAAAATAAGCGCGGTATGCGTTCATACACTGCGCCGTTCGGAGGGGTACCGCAGACATAAAACCTGATGGCGCAGAGCTATAGCGAACATTATAAGCACTGGTGGCTGCATGCTACTCTTCAAAATAAATTAGTCGTGCTTCCATTCAGCACTCTGTTGGGACAAGTACAACAGGTCTAGCCTGCACTTGCTAAGCATGAGAGAGCATATTAAGTTGGCAGTAGTGTGATCCTGTTAAAATAAGCGCGCTATGCGTCCATACACTGCGCCGTTCGGAGGGGTACCGCAGACATAAAACCTGATGGCGCAGAGCTATAGCGAACATTATAAGCACTGATGGCTGCATGCTACTCTTGAAATAAACTAGTCGTGCTTCCATTCAGCACTCCGTTGGGACAAGCACAACAGGTCTAGCCTGCAAGTTCTAAGCACGAGAGAGCATATTAAGTTGGCAGTTGTGTGATCCTGTTAAAATAAGCGCGCTATGCGTCCATACACTGCGCCGTTCGGAGGGGTACCGCAGACATAAAACCTGATGGCGCAGAGCTATAGCGAACATTATAAGCACTGATGGCTGCATGCTACTCTTGAAATAAACTAGTCGTGCTTCCATTCAGCACTCCGTTGGGACAAGTACAACAGGTATAGCCTGCAAGTGCTAAGCATGAGAGAGCATATTAAGTTGGCAGTAGTGTGATCCTGTTAAAATAAGCGCGCTATGCGTCCATACACTGCGCCGTTCGGAGGGGTACCGCAGACATAAATCCTGATGGCGCAGAGCTATAGCGAACATTATAAGCACTGATGGCTGCATGCTACTCTTGAAATAAACTAGTCGTGCTTCCATTCAGCACTCCGTTGGGACAAGTACAACAGGTATAGCCTGCAAGTGCTAAGCATGAGAGAGCATATTAAGTTGGCAGTAGTGTGATCCTGTTAAAATAAGCGCGCTATCCGTCCATACACTGCGCCGTTCGGAGGGGTACCGCAGACATAAAACCTGATGGCGCAGAGCTATAGCGAACATTATAAGCACTGATGGCTGCATGCTACTCTTGAAATAAACTAGTCGTGCTTCCATTCAGCACTCCGTTCGGACAAGCACAACAGGTCTAGCCTGCAAGTGCTAAGCACGAGAGAGCATATTAAGTTGGCAGTAGTGTGATCCTGTTAAAATAAGCGCGCTATGCGTGCATACACTGCGCCGTTCGGAGGGGTACCGCAGACATAAAACCTGATGGCGCAGAGCTATAGCGAACATTATAAGCACTGATGGCTGCATGCTACTCTTGAAATAAACTAGTCGTGCTTCCATTCAGCACTCCGTTGGGACAAGCACAACAGGTCTAGCCTGCAAGTTCTAAGCACGAGAGAGCATATTAAGTTGGCAGTAGTGTGATCCTGTTAAAATAAGCGCGCTATGCGTCCATACACTGCGCCGTTCGGAGGGGTACCGCAGACATAAAACCTGATGGCGCAGAGCTATAGCGAACATTATAAGCACTGATGGCTGCATGCTACTCTTGAAATAAACTAGTCGTGCTTCCATTCAGCACTCCGTTCGGACAAGCACAACAGGTCTAGCCTGCAAGTGCTAAGCACGAGAGAGCATATTAAGTTGGCAGTAGTGTGATCCTGTTAAAATAAGCGCGCTATGCGTGCATACACTGCGCCGTTCGGAGGGGTACCGCAGACATAAAACCTGATGGCGCAGAGCTATAGCGAACATTATAAGCACTGATGGCTGCATGCTACTCTTGAAATAAACTAGTCGTGCTTCCATTCAGCACTCCGTTGGGACAAGCACAACAGGTCTAGCCTGCAAGTTCTAAGCACGAGAGAGCATATTAAGTTGGCAGTAGTGTGATCCTGTTAAAATAAGCGCGCTATGCGTCCATACACTGCGCCGTTCGGAGGGGTACCGCAGACATAAAACCTGATGGCGCAGAGCTATAGCGAACATTATAAGCACTGATGGCTGCATGCTACTCTTGAAATAAACTAGTCGTGCTTCCATTCAGCACTCCGTTGGGACAAGTACAACAGGTATAGCCTGCAAGTGCTAAGCATGACAGAGCATATTAAGTTGGCAGTAGTGTGATCCTGTTAAAATAAGCGCGCTATCCGTCCATACACTGCGCCGTTCGGAGGGGTACCGCAGACATAAAATCTGATGGCGCAGAGCTATAGCGAACATTATAAGCACTGATGGCTGCATGCTACTCTTGAAATAAACCAGTCGTGCTTCCATTCAGCACTCCGTTGGGACAAGCACAACAGGTCTAGCCTGCAAGTGCTAAGCACGAGAGAGCATATTAAGTTGGCAGTAGTGTGATCCTGTTAAAATAAGCGCGCTATGCGTCCATACACTGCGCCGTTCGGAGGGGTACCGCAGACATAAAACCTGATGGCGCAGAGCTATAGCGAACATTATAAGCACTGATGGCTGCATGCTACTCTTGAAATAAACTAGTCGTGCTTCCATTCAGCACTCCGTTGGGACAAGTACAACAGGTATAGCCTGCAAGTGCTAAGCATGAGAGAGCATATTAAGTTGGCAGTAGTGTGATCCTGTTAAAATAAGCGCGCTATCCGTCCATACACTGCGCCGTTCGGAGGGGTACCGCAGACATAAAATCTGATGGCGCAGAGCTATAGCGAACATTATAAGCACTGATGGCTGCATGCTACTCTTGAAATAAACCAGTCGTGCTTCCATTCAGCACTCCGTTGGGACAAGCACAACAGGTCTAGCCTGCAAGTGCTAAGCACGAGAGAGCATATTAAGTTGGCAGTAGTGTGATCCTGTTAAAATAAGCGCGCTATGCGTCCATACACTGCGCCGTTCGGAGGGGTACCGCAGACATAAAACCTGATGGCGCAGAGCTATAGCGAACATTATAAGCACTGATGGCTGCATGCTACTCTTGAAATAAACTAGTCGTGCTTCCATTCAGCACTCCGTTGGGACAAGCACAACAGGTCTAGCCTGCAAGTGCTAAGCACGAGAGAGCATATTAAGTTGGCAGTAGTGTGATCCTGTTAAAATAAGCGCGGTATGCGTTCATACACTGCGCCGTTCGGAGGGGTACCGCAGACATAAAACCTGATGGCGCAGAGCTATAGCGAACATTATAAGCACTGGTGGCTGCATGCTACTCTTCAAAATAAATTAGTCGTGCTTCCATTCAGCACTCTGTTGGGACAAGTACAACCGGTCTAGCCTGCACTTGCTAAGCATGAGAGAGCATATTAAGTTGGCAGTAGTGTGATCCTGTTAAAATAAGCGCGCTATGCGTCCATACACTGCGCCGTTCGGAGGGGTACCGCAGACATAAAACCTGATGGCGCAGAGCTATAGCGAACATTATAAGCACTGATGGCTGCATGCTACTCTTGAAATAAACTAGTCGTGCTTCCATTCAGCACTCCGTTGGGACAAGTACAACAGGTATAGCCTGCAAGTGCTAAGCATGACAGAGCATATTAAGTTGGCAGTAGTGTGATCCTGTTAAAATAAGCGCGCTATCCGTCCATACACTGCGCCGTTCGGAGGGGTACCGCAGACATAAAATCTGATGGCGCAGAGCTATAGCGAACATTATAAGCACTGATGGCTGCATGCTACTCTTGAAATAAACCAGTCGTGCTTCCATTCAGCACTCCGTTGGGACAAGCACAACAGGTCTAGCCTGCAAGTGCTAAGCACGAGAGAGCATATTAAGTTGGCAGTAGTGTGATCCTGTTAAAATAAGCGCGCTATGCGTCCATACACTGCGCCGTTCGGAGGGGTACCGCAGACATAAAACCTGATGGCGCAGAGCTATAGCGAACATTATAAGCACTGATGGCTGCATGCTACTCTTGAAATAAACTAGTCGTGCTTCCATTCAGCACTCCGTTGGGACAAGTACAACAGGTATAGCCTGCAAGTGCTAAGCATGAGAGAGCATATTAAGTTGGCAGTAGTGTGATCCTGTTAAAATAAGCGCGCTATCCGTCCATACACTGCGCCGTTCGGAGGGGTACCGCAGACATAAAATCTGATGGCGCAGAGCTATAGCGAACATTATAAGCACTGATGGCTGCATGCTACTCTTGAAATAAACCAGTCGTGCTTCCATTCAGCACTCCGTTGGGACAAGCACAACAGGTCTAGCCTGCAAGTGCTAAGCACGAGAGAGCATATTAAGTTGGCAGTAGTGTGATCCTGTTAAAATAAGCGCGCTATGCGTCCATACACTGCGCCGTTCGGAGGGGTACCGCAGACATAAAACCTGATGGCGCAGAGCTATAGCGAACATTATAAGCACTGATGGCTGCATGCTACTCTTGAAATAAACTAGTCGTGCTTCCATTCAGCACTCCGTTGGGACAAGCACAACAGGTCTAGCCTGCAAGTGCTAAGCACGAGAGAGCATATTAAGTTGGCAGTAGTGTGATCCTGTTAAAATAAGCGCGGTATGCGTTCATACACTGCGCCGTTCGGAGGGGTACCGCAGACATAAAACCTGATGGCGCAGAGCTATAGCGAACATTATAAGCACTGGTGGCTGCATGCTACTCTTCAAAATAAATTAGTCGTGCTTCCATTCAGCACTCTGTTGGGACAAGTACAACCGGTCTAGCCTGCACTTGCTAAGCATGAGAGAGCATATTAAGTTGGCAGTAGTGTGATCCTGTTAAAATAAGCGCGCTATGCGTCCATACACTGCGCCGTTCGGAGGGGTACCGCAGACATAAAACCTGATGGCGCAGAGCTATAGCGAACATTATAAGCACTGATGGCTGCATGCTACTCTTGAAATAAACTAGTCGTGCTTCCATTCAGCACTCCGTTGGGACAAGCACAACAGGTCTAGCCTGCAAGTTCTAAGCACGAGAGAGCATATTAAGTTGGCAGTTGTGTGATCCTGTTAAAATAAGCGCGCTATGCGTCCATACACTGCGCCGTTCGGAGGGGTACCGCAGACATAAAACCTGATGGCGCAGAGCTATAGCGAACATTATAAGCACTGATGGCTGCATGCTACTCTTGAAATAAACTAGTCGTGCTTCCATTCAGCACTCCGTTGGGACAAGTACAACAGGTATAGCCTGCAAGTGCTAAGCATGAGAGAGCATATTAAGTTGGCAGTAGTGTGATCCTGTTAAAATAAGCGCGCTATGCGTCCATACACTGCGCCGTTCGGAGGGGTACCGCAGACATAAATCCTGATGGCGCAGAGCTATAGCGAACATTATAAGCACTGATGGCTGCATGCTACTCTTGAAATAAACCAGTCGTGCTTCCATTCAGCACTCCGTTGGGACAAGCACAACAGGTCTAGCCTGCAAGTGCTAAGCACGAGAGAGCATATTAAGTTGGCAGTAGTGTGATCCTGTTAAAATAAGCGCGCTATGCGTCCATACACTGCGCCGTTCGGAGGGGTACCGCAGACATAAAACCTGATGGCGCAGAGCTATAGCGAACATTATAAGCACTGATGGCTGCATGCTACTCTTGAAATAAACTAGTCCTGCTTCCATTCAGCACTCCGTTGGGACAAGCACAACAGGTCTAACCTGCAAGTGCTAAGCACGAGAGAGCATATTAAGTTGGCTGTAGTGTGATCCTGTTAAAATAAGCGCGGTATGCGTTCATACACTGCGCCGTTCGGAGGGGTACCGCAGACATAAAACCTGATGGCGCAGAGCTATAGCGAACATTATAAGCACTGGTGGCTGCATGCTACTCTTCAAAATAAATTAGTCGTGCTTCCATTCAGCACTCTGTTGGGACAAGTACAACAGGTCTAGCCTGCACTTGCTAAGCATGAGAGAGCATATTAAGTTGGCAGTAGTGTGATCCTGTTAAAATAAGAGCGCTATGCGTCCATACACTGCGCCGTTCGGAGGGGTACCGCAGACATAAAACCTGATGGCGCAGAGCTATAGCGAACATTATAAGCACTGATGGCTGCATGCTACTCTTGAAATAAACTAGTCGTGCTTCCATTCAGCACTCCGTTGGGACAAGCACAACAGGTCTAGCCTGCAAGTTCTAAGCACGAGAGAGCATATTAAGTTGGCAGTTGTGTGATCCTGTTAAAATAAGCGCGCTATGCGTCCATACACTGCGCCGTTCGGAGGGGTACCGCAGACATAAAACCTGATGGCGCAGAGCTATAGCGAACATTATAAGCACTGATGGCTGCATGCTACTCTTGAAATAAACTAGTCGTGCTTCCATTCAGCACTCCGTTGGGACAAGTACAACAGGTATAGCCTGCAAGTGCTAAGCATGAGAGAGCATATTAAGTTGGCAGTAGTGTGATCCTGTTAAAATAAGCGCGCTATGCGTCCATACACTGCGCCGTTCGGAGGGGTACCGCAGACATAAATCCTGATGGCGCAGAGCTATAGCGAACATTATAAGCACTGATGGCTCCATGCTACTCTTGAAATAAACTAGTCGTGCTTCCATTCAGCACTCCGTTGGGACAAGTACAACAGGTATAGCCTGCAAGTGCTAAGCATGAGAGAGCATATTAAGTTGGCAGTAGTGTGATCCAGTTAAAATAAGCGCGCTATCCGTCCATACACTGCGCCGTTCGGAGGGGTACCGCAGACATAAAACCTGATGGCGCAGAGCTATAGCGAACATTATAAGCACTGATGGCTGCATGCTACTCTTGAAATAAACTAGTCGTGCTTCCATTCAGCACTCCGTTCGGACAAGCACAACAGGTCTAGCCTGCAAGTGCTAAGCACGAGAGAGCATATTAAGTTGGCAGTAGTGTGATGCTGTTAAAATAAGCGCGCTATGCGTGCATACACTGCGCCGTTCGGAGGGGTACCGCAGACATAAAACCTGATGGCGCAGAGCTATAGCGAACATTATAAGCACTGATGGCTGCATGCTACTCTTGAAATAAACTAGTCGTGCTTCCATTCAGCACTCCGTTGGGACAAGCACAACAGGTCTAGCCTGCAAGTTCTAAGCACGAGAGAGCATATTAAGTTGGCAGTAGTGTGATCCTGTTAAAATAAGCGCGCTATGCGTCCATACACTGCGCCGTTCGGAGGGGTACCGCAGACATAAAACCTGATGGCGCAGAGCTATAGCGAACATTAAAGCACTGATGGCTGCATGCTACTCTTGAAATAAACTAGTCGTGCTTCCATTCAGCACTCCGTTGGGACAAGTACAACAGGTATAGCCTGCAAGTGCTAAGCATGAGAGAGCATATTAAGTTGGCAGTAGTGTGATCCTGTTAAAATAAGCGCGCTATCCGTCCATACACTGCGCCGTTCGGAGGGGTACCGCAGACATAAAATCTGATGGCGCAGAGCTATAGCGAACATTATAAGCACTGATGGCTGCATGCTACTCTTGAAATAAACCAGTCGTGCTTCCATTCAGCACTCCGTTGGGACAAGCACAACAGGTCTAGCCTGCAAGTGCTAAGCACGAGAGAGCATATTACGGTGGCAGTAGTGTGATCCTGTTAAAATAAGCGCGCTATGCGTCCATACACTGCGCCGTTCGGAGGGGTACCGCAGACATAAAACCTGATGGCGCAGAGCTATAGCGAACATTATAAGCACTGATGGCTGCATGCTACTCTTGAAATAAACTAGTCGTGCTTCCATTCAGCACTCCGTTGGGACAAGCACAACAGGTCTAGCCTGCAAGTGCTAAGCACGAGAGAGCATATTAAGTTGGCAGTAGTGTGATCCTGTTAAAATAAGCGCGGTATGCGTTCATACACTGCGCCGTTCGGAGGGGTACCGCAGACATAAAACCTGATGGCGCAGAGCTATAGCGAACATTATAAGCACTGGTGGCTGCATGCTACTCTTCAAAATAAATTAGTCGTGCTTCCATTCAGCACTCTGTTGGGACAAGTACAACAGGTCTAGCCTGCACTTGCTAAGCATGAGAGAGCATATTAAGTTGGCAGTAGTGTGATCCTGTTAAAATAAGCGCGCTATGCGTCCATACACTGCGCCGTTCGGAGGGGTACCGCAGACGTAAAACCTGATGGCGCAGAGCTATAGCGAACATTATAAGCACTGATGGCTGCATGCTACTCTTGAAATAAACTAGTCGTGCTTCCATTCAGCACTCCGTTGGGACAAGCACAACAGGTCTAGCCTGCAAGTTCTAAGCACGAGAGAGCATATTAAGTTGGCAGTTGTGTGATCCTGTTAAAATAAGCGCGCTATGCGTCCATACACTGCGCCGTTCGGAGGGGTACCGCAGACATAAAACCTGATGGCGCAGAGCTATAGCGAACATTATAAGCACTGATGGCTGCATGCTACTCTTGAAATAAACTAGTCGTGCTTCCATTCAGCACTCCGTTGGGACAAGCACAACAGGTCTAGCCTGCAAGTGCTAAGCACGAGAGAGCATATTAAGTTGGCAGTAGTGTGATCCTGTTAAAATAAGCGCGCTATGCGTCCATACACTGCGCCGTTCGGAGGGGTACCGCAGACATAAAACCTGATGGCGCAGAGCTATAGCGAACATTATAAGCACTGATGGCTGCATGCTACTCTTGAAATAAACTAGTCGTGCTTCCATTCAGCACTCCGTTGGGACAAGCACAACAGGTCTAGCCTGCAAGTGCTAAGCACGAGAGAGCATATTAAGTTGGCAGTAGTGTGATCCTGTTAAAATAAGCGCGGTATGCGTTCATACACTGCGCCGTTCGGAGGGGTACCGCAGACATAAAACCTGATGGCGCAGAGCTATAGCGAACATTATAAGCACTGGTGGCTGCATGCTACTCTTCAAAATAAATTAGTCGTGCTTCCATTCAGCACTCTGTTGGGACAAGTACAACAGGTCTAGCCTGCACTTGCTAAGCATGAGAGAGCATATTAAGTTGGCAGTAGTGTGATCCTGTTAAAATAAGCACGCTATGCGTCCATACACTGCGCCGTTCGGAGGGGTACCGCAGACATAAAACCTGATGGCGCAGAGCTATAGCGAACATTATAAGCACTGATGGCTGCATGCTACTCTTGAAATAAACTAGTCGTGCTTCCATTCAGCACTCCGTTGGGACAAGCACAACAGGTCTAGCCTGCAAGTTCTAAGCACGAGAGAGCATATTAAGTTGGCAGTTGTGTGATCCTGTTAAAATAAGCGCGCTATGCGTCCATACACTGCGCCGTTCGGAGGGGTACCGCAGACATAAAACCTGATGGCGCAGAGCTATAGCGAACATTATAAGCACTGATGGCTGCATGCTACTCTTGAAATAAACTAGTCGTGCTTCCATTCAGCACTCCGTTGGGACAAGTACAACAGGTATAGCCTGCAAGTGCTAAGCATGAGAGAGCATATTAAGTTGGCAGTAGTGTGATCCTGTTAAAATAAGCGCGCTATCCGTCCATACACTGCGCCGTTCGGAGGGGTACCGCAGACATAAAACCTGATGGCGCAGAGCTATAGCGAACATTATAAGCACTGATGGCTGCATGCTACTCTTGAAATAAACTAGTCGTGCTTCCATTCAGCACTCCGTTCGGACAAGCACAACAGGTCTAGCCTGCAAGTGCTAAGCACGAGAGAGCATATTAAGTTGGCAGTAGTGTGATCCTGTTAAAATAAGCGCGCTATGCGTGCATACACTGCGCCGTTCGGAGGGGTACCGCAGACATAAAACCTGATGGCGCAGAGCTATAGCGAACATTATAAGCACTGATGGCTGCATGCTACTCTTGAAATAAACTAGTCGTGCTTCCATTCAGCACTCCGTTGGGACAAGCACAACAGGTCTAGCCTGCAAGTTCTAAGCACGAGAGAGCATATTAAGTTGGCAGTAGTGTGATCCTGTTAAAATAAGCGCGCTATGCGTCCATACACTGCGCCGTTCGGAGGGGTACCGCAGACATAAAACCTGATGGCGCAGAGCTATAGCGAACATTATAAGCACTGATGGCTGCATGCTACTCTTGAAATAAACTAGTCGTGCTTCCATTCAGCACTCCGTTGGGACAAGTACAACAGGTATAGCCTGCAAGTGCTAAGCATGAGAGAGCATATTAAGTTGGCAGTAGTGTGATCCTGTTAAAAAAGCGCGCTATCCGTCCATACACTGCGCCGTTCGGAGGGGTACCGCAGACATAAAATCTGATGGCGCAGAGCTATAGCGAACATTATAAGCACTGATGGCTGCATGCTACTCTTGAAATAAACCAGTCGTGCTTCCATTCAGCACTCCGTTGGGACAAGCACAACAGGTCTAGCCTGCAAGTGCTAAGCACGAGAGAGCATATTACGTTGGCAGTAGTGTGATCCTGTTAAAATAAGCGCGCTATGCGTCCATACACTGCGCCGTTCGGAGGGGTACCGCAGACATAAAACCTGATGGCGCAGAGCTATAGCGAACATTATAAGCACTGATGGCTGCATGCTACTCTTGAAATAAACTAGTCGTGCTTCCATTCAGCACTCCGTTGGGACAAGCACAACAGGTCTAGCCTGCAAGTGCTAAGCACGAGAGAGCATATTAAGTTGGCAGTAGTGTGATCCTGTTAAAATAAGCGCGGTATGCGTTCATACACTGCGCCGTTCGGAGGGGTACCGCAGACATAAAACCTGATGGCGCAGAGCTATAGCGAACATTATAAGCACTGATGGCTGCATGCTACTCTTGAAATAAACTAGTCGTGCTTCCATTCAGCACTCCGTTGGGACAAGTACAACAGGTATAGCCTGCAAGTGCTAAGCACGAGAGAGCATATTAAGTTGGCAGTAGTGTGATCCTGTTAAAATAAGCGCGCTATGCGTCCATACACTGCGCCGTTCGGAGGGGTACCGCAGACATAAAACCTGATGGCGCAGAGCTATAGCGAACATTATAAGCACTGATGGCTGCATGCTACTCTTGAAATAAACTAGTCGTGCTTCCATTCAGCACTCAGTTGGGACAAGTACAACAGGTATAGCCTGCAAGTGCTAAGCATGAGAGAGCATATTAAGTTGGCAGTAGTGTGATCCTGTTAAAAAAGCGCGCTATCCGTCCATACACTGCGCCGTTCGGAGGGGTACCGCAGACATAAAATCTGATGGCGCAGAGCTATAGCGAACATTATAAGCACTGATGGCTGCATGCTACTCTTGAAATAAACCAGTCGTGCTTCCATTCAGCACTCCGTTGGGACAAGCACAACAGGTCTAGCCTGCAAGTGCTAAGCACGAGAGAGCATATTACGTTGGCAGTAGTGTGATCCTGTTAAAATAAGCGCGCTATGCGTCCATACACTGCGCCGTTCGGAGGGGTACCGCAGACATAAAACCTGATGGCGCAGAGCTATAGCGAACATTATAAGCACTGATGGCTGCATGCTACTCTTGAAATAAACTAGTCGTGCTTCCATTCAGCACTCCGTTGGGACAAGCACAACAGGTCTAGCCTGCAAGTGCTAAGCACGAGAGAGCATATTAAGTTGGCAGTAGTGTGATCCTGTTAAAATAAGCGCGGTATGCGTTCATACACTGCGCCGTTCGGAGGGGTACCGCAGACATAAAACCTGATGGCGCAGAGCTATAGCGAACATTATAAGCACTGGTGGCTGCATGCTACTCTTCAAAATAAATTAGTCGTGCTTCCATTCAGCACTCTGTTGGGACAAGTACAACAGGTCTAGCCTGCACTTGCTAAGCATGAGAAAGCATATTAAGTTGGCAGTAGTGTGATCCTGTTAAAATAAGCGCGCTATGCGTCCATACACTGCGCCGTTCGGAGGGGTACCGCAGACATAAAACCTGATGGCGCAGAGCTATAGCGAACATTATAAGCACAGATGGCTGCATGCTACTCTTGAAATAAACTAGTCGTGCTTCCATTCAGCACTCCGTTGGGACAAGTACAACAGGTATAGCCTGCAAGTGCTAAGCATGAGAGAGCATATTAAGTTGGCAGTAGTGTGATCCTGTTAAAATAAGCGCGCTATGCGTCCATACACTGCGCCGTTCGGAGGGGTACCGCAGACATAAATCCTGATGGCGCAGAGCTATAGCGAACATTATAAGCACTGATGGCTGCATGCTACTCTTGAAATAAACTAGTCGTGCTTCCATTCAGCACTCCGTTGGGACAAGTACAACAGGTATAGCCTGCAAGTGCTAAGCATGAGAGAGCATATTAAGTTGGCAGTAGTGCGATCCTGTTAAAATAAGCGCGCTATCCGTCCATGCACTGCGCCGTTCGGAGGGGTACCGCAGACATAAAACCTGATGGCGCAGAGCTATAGCGAACATTATAAGCACTGATGGCTGCATGCTACTCTTGAAATAAACTAGTCGTGCTTCCATTCAGCACTCCGTTCGGACAAGCACAACAGGTCTAGCCTGCAAGTGCTAAGCACGAGAGAGCATATTAAGTTGGCAGTAGTGTGATCCTGTTAAAATAAGCGCGCTATGCGTGCATACACTGCGCCGTTCGGAGGGGTACCGCAGACATAAAACCTGATGGCGCAGAGCTATAGCGAACATTATAAGCACTGATGACTGCATGCTACTCTTGAAATGAACTAGTCGTGCTTCCATTCAGCACTCCGTTGGGACAAGCACAACAGGTCTAGCCTGCAAGTGCTAAGCACGAGAGAGCATATTAAGTTGGCAGTAGTGTGATCCTGTTAAAATAAGCGCGCTATGCGTCCATACACTGCGCCGTTCGGAGGGGTACCGCAGACATAAAACCTGATGGCGCAGAGCTATAGCGAACATTATAAGCACTGATGGCTGCATGCTACTCTTGAAATAAACTAGTCGTGCTTCCATTAAGCACTCCGTTGGGACAAGCACAACAGGTCTAGCCTGCAAGTGCTAAGCACGAGAGAGCATATTAAGTTGGCAGTAGTGTGATCCTGTTAAAATAAGCGCGCTATGCGTCCATACACTGCGCCGTTCGGAGGGGTACCGCAGACATAAAACCTGATGGCGCAGAGCTATAGCGAACATTATAAGCACTGATGGCTGCATGCTACTCTTGAAATAAACTAGTCGTGCTTCCATTCAGCACTCCGTTGGGACAAGTACAACAGGTATAGCCTGCAAGTGCTAAGCATGAGAGAGCATATTAAGTTGGCAGTAGTGTGATCCTGTTAAAATAAGCGCGCTATCCGTCCATACACTGCGCCGTTCGGAGGGGTACCGCAGACATAAAACCTGATGGCGCAGAGCTATAGCGAACATTATAAGCACTGATGGCTGCATGCTACTCTTGAAATAAACTAGTCGTGCTTCCATTCAGCACTCCGTTCGGACAAGCACAACAGGTCTAGCCTGCAAGTGCTAAGCACGAGAGAGCATATTAAGTTGGCAGTAGTGTGATCCTGTTAAAATAAGCGCGCTATGCGTGCATACACTGCGCCGTTCGGAGGGGTACCGCAGACATAAAACCTGATGGCGCAGAGCTATAGCGAACATTATAAGCACTGATGGCTGCATGCTACTCTTGAAATAAACTAGTCGTGCTTCCATTCAGCACTCCGTTGGGACAAGCACAACAGGTCTAGCCTGCAAGTTCTAAGCACGAGAGAGCATATTAAGTTGGCAGTAGTGTGATCCTGTTAAAATAAGCGCGCTATGCGTCCATACACTGCGCCGTTCGGAGGGGTACCGCAGACATAAAACCTGATGGCGCAGAGCTATAGCGAACATTATAAGCACTGATGGCTGCATGCTACTCTTGAAATAAACTAGTCGTGCTTCCATTCAGCACTCCGTTGGGACAAGTACAACAGGTATAGCCTGCAAGTGCTAAGCATGAGAGAGCGTATTAAGTTGGCAGTAGTGTGATCCTGTTAAAATAAGCGCGCTATCCGTCCATACACTGCGCCGTTCGGAGGGGTACCGCAGACATAAAATCTGATGGCGCAGAGCTATAGCGAACATTATAAGCACTGATGGCTGCATGCTACTCTTGAAATAAACCAGTCGTGCTTCCATTCAGCACTCCGTTGGGACAAGCACAACAGGTCTAGCCTGCAAGTGCTAAGCACGAGAGAGCATATTACGTTGGCAGTAGTGTGATCCTGTTAAAATAAGCGCGCTATGCGTCCATACACTGCGCCGTTCGGAGGGGTACCGCAGACATAAAACCTGATGGCGCAGAGCTATAGCGAACATTATAAGCACTGATGGCTGCATGCTACTCTTGAAATAAACTAGTCGTGCTTCCATTCAGCACTCCGTTGGGACAAGTACAACAGGTATAGCCTGCAAGTGCTAAGCATGAGAGAGCATATTAAGTTGGCAGTAGTGTGATCCTGTTAAAATAAGCGCGCTATGCGTCCATACACTGCGCCGTTCGGAGGGGTACCGCAGACATAAATCCTGATGGCGCAGAGCTATAGCGAACATTATAAGCACTGATGGCTGCATGCTACTCTTGAAATAAACTAGTCGTGCTTCCATTCAGCACTCCGTTGGGACAAGTACAACAGGTATAGCCTGCAAGTGCTAAGCATGAGAGAGCATATTAAGTTGGCAGTAGTGCGATCCTGTTAAAATAAGCGCGCTATCCGTCCATGCACTGCGCCGTTCGGAGGGGTACCGCAGACATAAAACCTGATGGCGCAGAGCTATAGCGAACATTATAAGCACTGATGGCTGCATGCTACTCTTGAAATAAACTAGTCGTGCTTCCATTCAGCACTCCGTTCGGACAAGCACAACAGGTCTAGCCTGCAAGTGCTAAGCACGAGAGAGCATATTAAGTTGGCAGTAGTGTGATCCTGTTAAAATAAGCGCGCTATGCGTGCATACACTGCGCCGTTCGGAGGGGTACCGCAGACATAAAACCTGATGGCGCAGAGCTATAGCGAACATAATAAGCACTGATGGCTGCATGCTACTCTTGAAATGAACTAGTCGTGCTTCCATTCAGCACTCCGTTGGGACAAGCACAACAGGTCTAGCCTGCAAGTGCTAAGCACGAGAGAGCATATTAAGTTGGCAGTAGTGTGATCCTGTTAAAATAAGCGCGCTATGCGTCCATACACTGCGCCGTTCGGAGGGGTACCGCAGACATAAAACCTGATGGCGCAGAGCTATAGCGAACATTATAAGCACTGATGGCTGCATGCTACTCTTGAAATAAACTAGTCGTGCTTCCATTAAGCACTCCGTTGGGACAAGCACAACAGGTCTAGCCTGCAAGTGCTAAGCACGAGAGAGCATATTAAGTTGGCAGTAGTGTGATCCTGTTAAAATAAGCGCGCTATGCGTCCATACACTGCGCCGTTCGGAGGGGTACCGCAGACATAAAACCTGATGGCGCAGAGCTATAGCGAACATTATAAGCACTGATGGCTGCATGCTACTCTTGAAATAAACTAGTCGTGCTTCCATTCAGCACTCCGTTGGGACAAGCACAACAGGTCTAGCCTGCAAGTTCTAAGCACGAGAGAGCATATTAAGTTGGCAGTAGTGTGATCCTGTTAAAATAAGCGCGCTATGCGTCCATACACTGCGCCGTTCGGAGGGGTACGGCAGACATAAAACCTGATGGCGCAGAGCTATAGCGAACATTATAAGCACTGATGGCTGCATGCTACTCTTGAAATAAACTAGTCGTGCTTCCATTCAGCACTCCGTTGGGACAAGTACAACAGGTATAGCCTGCAAGTGCTAAGCATGAGAGAGCATATTAAGTTGGCAGTAGTGTGATCCTGTTAAAATAAGCGCGCTATCCGTCCATACACTGCGCCGTTCGGAGGGGTACCGCAGACATAAAACCTGATGGCGCAGAGCTATAGCGAACATTATAAGCACTGATGGCTGCATGCTACTCTTGAAATAAACTAGTCGTGCTTCCATTCAGCACTCCGTTGGGACAAGCACAACAGGTCTAGCCTGCAAGTGCTAAGCACGAGAGAGCATATTAAGTTGGCAGTAGTGTGATCCTGTTAAAATAAGCGCGGTATGCGTTCATACACTGCGCCGTTCGGAGGGGTACCGCAGACATAAAACCTGATGGCGCAGAGCTATAGCGAACATTATAAGCACTGGTGGCTGCATGCTACTCTTCAAAATAAATTAGTCGTGCTTCCATTCAGCACTCTGTTGGGACAAGTACAACAGGTCTAGCCTGCACTTGCTAAGCATGAGAGAGCATATTAAGTTGGCAGTAGTGTGATCCTGTTAAAATAAGCGCGCTATGCGTCCATACACTGCGCCGTTCGGAGGGGTACCGCAGACATAAAACCTGATGGCGCAGAGCTATAGCGAACATTATAAGCACTGATGGCTGCATGCTACTCTTGAAATAAACTAGTCGTGCTTCCATTCAGCACTCCGTTGGGACAAGCACAACAGGTCTAGCCTGCAAGTTCTAAGCACGAGAGAGCATATTAAGTTGGCAGTTGTGTGATCCTGTTAAAATGAGCGCGCTATGCGTCCATACACTGCGCCGTTCGGAGGGGTACCGCAGACATAAAACCTGATGGCGCAGAGCTATAGCGAACATTATAAGCACTGATGGCTGCATGCTACTCTTGAAATAAACTAGTCGTGCTTCCATTCAGCACTCCGTTGGGACAAGCACAACAGGTCTAGCCTGCAAGTGCTAAGCACGAGAGAGCATATTAAGTTGGCAGTAGTGTGATCCTGTTAAAATAAGCGCGCTATGCGTCCATACACTGCGCCGTTCGGAGGGGTACCGCAGACATAAAACCTGATGGCGCAGAGCTATAGCGAACATTATAAGCACTGATGGCTGCATGCTACTCTTGAAATAAACTAGTCGTGCTTCCATTCAGCACTCCGTTGGGACAAGCACAACAGGTCTAGCCTGCAAGTGCTAAGCACGAGAGAGCATATTAAGTTGGCAGTAGTGTGATCCTGTTAAAATAAGCGCGGTATGCGTTCATACACTGCGCCGTTCGGAGGGGTACCGCAGACATAAAACCTGATGGCGCAGAGCTATAGCGAACATTATAAGCACTGGTGGCTGCATGCTACTCTTCAAAATAAATTAGTCGTGCTTCCATTGAGCACTCTGTTGGGACAAGTACAACAGGTCTAGCCTGCACTTGCTAAGCATGAGAGAGCATATTAAGTTGGCAGTAGTGTGATCCTGTTAAAATAAGCGCGCTATGCGTATATACACTGCGCCGTTCGGAGGGGTACCGCAGACATAAAACCTGATGGCGCAGAGCTATAGCGAACACTATAAGCACTGATGGCTGCATGCTACTCTTGAAATAAACTAGTCGTGCTTCCATTCAGCACTCCGTTGGGACAAGCACAACAGGTCTAGCCTGCAAGTTCTAAGCACGAGAGAGCATATTAAGTTGGCAGTTGTGTGATCCTGTTAAAATAAGCGCGCTATGCGTCCATACACTGCGCCGTTCGGAGGGGTACCGCAGACATAAAACCTGATGGCGCAGAGCTATAGCGAACATTATAAGAACTGATGGCTGCATGCTACTCTTGAAATAAACTAGTCGTGCTTCCATTCAGCACTCCGTTGGGACAAGTACAACAGGTATAGCCTGCAAGTGCTAAGCATGAGAGAGCATATTAAGTTGGCAGTAGTGTGATCCTGTTAAAATAAGCGCGCTATGCGTCCATACACTGCGCCGTTCGGAGGGGTACCGCAGACATAAATCCTGATGGCGCAGAGCTATAGCGAACATTATAAGCACTGATGGCTGCATGCTACTCTTGAAATAAACTAGTCGTGCTTCCATTCAGCACTCCGTTCGGACAAGCACAACAGGACTAGCCTGCAACTGCTAAGCACGAGAGAGCATATTAAGTTGGCAGTAGTGTGATCCTGTTAAAATAAGCGCGCTATGCGTGCATACACTGCGCCGTTCGGAGGGGTACCGCAGACATAAAACCTGATGGCGCAGAGCTATAGCGAACATTATAAGCACTGATGGCTGCATGCTACTCTTGAAATGAACTAGTCGTGCTTCCATTCAGCACTCCGTTGGGACAAGCACAACAGGTCTAGCCTGCAAGTGCTAAGCACGAGAGAGCATATTAAGTTGGCAGTAGTGTGATCCTGGTAAAATAAGCGCGCTATGCGTCCATACACTGCGCCGTTCGGAGGGGTACCGCAGACATAAAACCTGATAGCGCAGAGCTATAGCGAACATTATAAGCACTGATGGCTGCATGCTACTCTTGAAATAAACTAGTCGTGCTTCCATTAAGCACTCCGTTGGGACAAGCACAACAGGTCTAGCCTGCAAGTGCTAAGCACGAGAGAGCATATTAAGTTGGCAGTAGTGT